>NW_022279643.1:2832500-3151724 GCF_009193385.2 Nasonia vitripennis | reverse complement strand
TTTTTTTACGTTTTTATCAAACTTTGACGTTTTTCTACAATACTTCGATGTTTTACTTAATCTTTTTCTGTATCGATGATTGGCTTGTTAATAAAAATTTTCGTTAATATTTTTGGCGGAAGGCCGAGTGTGAGACTCTTTCGACAATTTTCGGAGGCTATTTTTATTTTTGCAAATCGAAAGTTCGGGCGGCAGGTGGCGACCACCTAGAGGAGTCATTCGCAAGTTAACCGTCGGAAGGGATCATTCGGGGAATAGCGAGACTTATGTTTGGACGCTAGCGAGGGCTCATTTGCGTCTTGGCCGCTGGACAGAGAACATCTAAGAAGGGATTTCATCTCGGATACAAAGTAAAAGTAAAGTTTGAAAAAAAATAATTTGACCTTGAAATGACCTTGTAGGACTGGCTCAAATTCAAGGTCACAATTCTCCCCCCCCCCCCCTATACAACAACTTTGGTCTCTACCACTTTTTTTTAATTTGGCGTTGCTAGAGGAATTACGTAGGCGGGGTTTCATTCTGGCTGCAGGACATTGAGATGACCTTCAGTGCCGCAACCGAACATACCATTCTGAACGTAAAATTTACCGCTCTTTCCATTCCCGCAATAAAAGAATGCGGTTCCTATTTAAAAATCCAAAGTTGACCTTCAAATAACCTTGAAAAACGCGTTCAAGGTCAAATCCAAGGTCACCATCGGGTTGCCCCTTCGATATCTTACAACTTTGGTCTCTACCATTTTTTCGATTGTGGCTGTCCCTGACGAGTTATGAGCGGTGCCCGTTTAAATTGGGTCACCCTGTATATATATATATATATATATATATATATATATATATATATATATATATATATCAAAATAACGTTAAAACGTTTCAGAAAACGCGTTATTTTTAACTCTTGAAAGCCCCCTTCGCCCCCCCCCCCCGCTCGCCACTCCTCATTGCTATTCCCCCTCTGTCCTCCCTCAGCCCCCCTCAGTCATAATTCATTCAACATTTTCAGTAATAATGTTAATAATTATACTAAAAGTTCTATTTTTTTACACTACCCATAAGGTAAGTAGAAGAGCGCGCGTGAGACACTGCGCGTGAAGGTAGACTTATTCGGGCTTGCATCCAGTAAACACATGTGCGCGGAGACCGAACTAAAGTATCCCGGTAAACGTATCGTGTCGACGAGCATCATCCGAGCACTTATCTCCCATGGCTGGCACCTTCGATCTCAGCTTGACGTCCAGAAGCAGCTACCCAGGAGCCTTCCGAGGAGTGGAGCAGCTTGGCTAGGATAGACGCCTCCTCGCCACGAATAACCGGATTTCGTCGTTTGACCTTGGTGACCGGAGATCGTGCTCGACGAGTGCTTCGCATCTTCGTATATCTCACGACTCTCTTCACACGACTATATAGACGCTGAAGCTGAGATTCGTACCACCGAATCCTCGGCTCGTCTACCAAACACCGTCCTCTGGCGCGACTATTGTAACCAATTGAAGTGATTAATGTATGCAACTATTCTATTTACAAGTTTGCTCGTTGTGCTGTTACGAACCCCCTCCTTCCTATCTCCTGTTCGCGGACTCGACAGGGTTAGACTAAGATATAGCCGCATCATCGTCGTCGCCGTTGACAATGAAGCAACCCTGTGCGCGGAGAAAGCTCGGCGAGCTTCACTCGCCGTGCATTTTGTATATTCACGTGACTTGGCTGCATTGCATGGAGTTGTCATCGCACTGACGGCTAACGTCTGTGGGCGACTCCAGCGTCATCAAGAAATAGCCGTGGCGCAGTATTTTAACAGATAGAGAAACTGCTCAGTGACTCTGCGGCATCTTCGTGGCCACCGTTCACATGGCCAGTTGCCACTTTCAAACTGGTGCGTCAACGTTGCAGGTAACGAACGAGAGCGTCGCAGTAGGTGGGCATTAAAATAAATTCGTGTAGCAAGAAGAAAGAATCAGCTCGTCTCGCGGAAGAAAAATTTCGTCGGGGAAAATTGAATCGAATGCGAGCGTAGCAACAGCAAGCATAGCGAACAGCGGCGAGTGGATGGCGGCAAGTCAGCGGCGCGGACGTCCAGAGCGGGCGTCATCGTAAGTCCGGTGAGAGTGTACAGAGAATGTGAGTGTATTAGACTCGTGAGTAAGATTCTCTCGGCGGATCGGCAGAAATAACAAGCCTAGTGGCAGGCTGGTCCGATTTCGGACGGAGTAAACTAGCAAATTTTGTTTACGTTGTGTGACGGAAAAAATTACGGTTTGATTTGATAGATTTTTGGATAGACTCAAATCTAACAAAACCATAGAGCAAATTACTGAAGCAGAGAGGATAATGGCTCTGCCATTCGTATTTATAGGCGTAGCCGCAGAATGGTACGAGAACAACAAAGATGAGTGACAACGCTGGGAAGAGTTCTATACGGCGGCGACACGACGATACGGCACGAACAGGCGATTCCAACAACGGATGCAGAGAGAAGATACCAAGGTGCACATGAGCCCGTTTCGTGACATGCCTGAGAGGCATGATGAAGGAAATAAAGCCACAAACAAGCCTGAAAAAACAATTAGACCTCTCACATAAAAATCTGAGGCTAGAACTGCAAAGATTGTATGAACTGCCATGACTGGAACAGCTTCCGAAGAAGCCGAAACCGTAATGGCAAGCAGGCAAGAGTACCGCGCGCCACCACCATTGGAGCAAACTCTACTAGCATCGCTTGCGTACGTCTCAACGATGAAACGCAAACAGCCTGGCACCGCAGCTGCAAAGTGATATAGACAATTACCGGAAAATGACGCAACGTTGGCCGAGCCTTTGACATGGCTGACAAACAAAGATCAGCCGTTTGTTTAGGGCGATAAACAGCAATCAGCATTCGAGACGATAAAAGCTCTTATCGTCTTGGCTCCAGTACTACACTGCCCGTGCTTCAATCAGCAGTTCGTCATACAAACCGACGCAAGTGATACAGGGCTCCGCGTTGTGTTGACGCAGTGCATAGATGGACAAGACCGAGTATTTGAATTCGCCAACAAAGTACTCACTCCCATAGAGAGGGATTACACGGTCAGCGAAAAAGAATGCTTGGCCGTGCATTTCGCCATACGCAAGTTTCACCAGTAGATCCAAAGTTATAAATTCAATGTCATAACAGATTACAGCAGCCTAAGGTGGCTATGCAATCTCTGTCAGCTGAACAGAGTACAACAACGCGCGCCACCAGGTTTCATGGGTAAACGTGTGGTGCAAAGGCATTGGCAAAGGGTAACCGGAGATATCATGGGCCCCTTGCCGAAGTCTGCTAAAGGTCACGAGTACGCACTTATCTTTCAGGGTTTGTTTACTTGATGGATAGAGTGCGTGCCACTTTGCAAAGCCAACGGCAAAGCGATTTTGAGATTCGGTGCACCCGAGGTGTTCCACTCGGATAATGGTACCAAATTCAAAAACAAGATAATAAACAAGTACTTGGCAGAACAAGGAATCCACCACTCGCACTCACCGCCATATCACCCGCAGGCAAATCCATTGGAGCAAATAAACCGCACTGTCAAGAAAGAAACTTCCACGTTTGCTCAAGATAATCATCGAGCATGGGACGAGTACCTCAACGAGATAGCGTTCTCCCTCAACACCGCAGTGTATGAATCTACAGGGGTTTTGCCCGCAATAATAAATTTCAGCAGGCAGCCGGAAGTGCCGGCATCTTTTAGAAGAAAAGAAGATCAAAAGGCTGCACGGTAGGAGACTGTGGGAGCGTGGCGAAACCGCCACGCCAAGCTGCCAGCTCTGCACGAGCGTGCAAAGGCCCTGTCTGGCGAGTCGAAAGATCTTCAGGCGGCATTTTTCGATGCCCGCCGACTAGCGCCAACTTTCAAGGTTAGCGGCGTCGCCAAGAGGAGACACGTATTGTCGTCTGCGGCAAAAGGCATCACGGCAAAATTGGCTTTTCTGTACATAGGCCCATATACGATTACGGCCCAAGTCAGCTCGAATACATTCGAGCTCACCTATAAAAAAGGAAGAGTGGAAAAGCTTGTGTCGGCCGAAGAAATGAAGATCTTTTATGACAAAGACGACGAAGAGGGGGACGACGATGAGTCTCGATCACCGAGGGATGCTTGCGAGGTGAAGGCGATGAGCGACTCGCCAGAAGCGTGCGAACTCGAGTCTGAGCTCAAGCCGACGGACATAGTGGCGGAAGGGAAGCGCGAGCAACGGCCCGGTAAATATGGGTCGACATCCGCAGTGGCAGAGAGAAGTGGCTGACCCGTAAACGAAGCGACTCCGAAACCCTCTCGCCACCCGCGCGGGCGACCACGGAAAATTGTAATGGCGAGCGCGAATTAGCAGGATGGAAAGCGTAAGCCCGGCCAATCTATGGACTCGACTTTAGTAAATCGGCCGAAACAGCCAAAGCCGACGGCATTATCATCTAGAAAGACGTGAGCAAGGCGCCGCACCGAGCGATTGACATCACGAGGAAGAATGCGCGCAAATAAAGGAGCAGTAGCGCGCCGAGTATCTCCGGAAGAAGAGGGAGGAAGAGCCGAGATGCTATGTCTGCAGCCACCCGGGCGTAAAGCGGTCGCACCAATGCTCGGAGCTAGCCACACTCAAGAAGATTTTGGCAGAGATATCACGGGACCGTAAGAAGAACTAGGGGGAAAAAAGATGTAGAAGAAATGATCGCTGGAGGGAATAAAAAGTACCTTGTTTTCCCTATATCCTATGTGTTCTTAATTGACTACCTGATATTCCATTGCGCTGCATCCTAGCATCTCAATCTTTCACATGATTGCGCGACGGCGCATAGTTTAGCAAAATCCACTTTTTATGGCCAAAATTCGCTCGACAAGCCAAATCGCAATCATTCTTAGGTTATGTACTTTTTTATTAAATATAAGCAGTACTATACAAATGGAAATCATCGTACAAGTATTTTGCAATTTTTTTCATTAGGAATGATTGCAATTCGGCTTGTCGAGCAAATTTTGGACACAGAAATTGAATTTTGATACACTGTGTGGGGATACAAAAAAATAGTTTTTTAGCTTTTGCAAAAGTAGTCTTCTAAAATTTCAGCCCGATAGGTCGAAAATTGCGTGAGATATCGCATCTCACATATTTTTCGCACACGAAACTATAAGGCACTTCCGTGTCGCGGTCGTGCCTAAAAAACGCGCCTTTCTATTTACCTCATGGGTGGTATTGAAAAAATAGATATATAAATAATGCATTACCTATTTTATTATTCAGATGAATGTAAAATTAATTGTATTGGGGGTGGGCGAGCGGAGCGAGTAAGGGGAACCCCCCTGGTATAATGTGATAAAACAAAAATAAAAGTGATCGATTGATAGAGTGTTGTGAGTTCTTATATGAAACTTATAACTGGAGAATCAATCAGAATATCTGCGATTTACAGGTGTCACGATATGACAAAGGCAGAATTTGTAAAAGGTGTTAGAAAGTTTTTATCGAAACTCAGAAATACGTACAATCATTACATTTTTGGAGATTTTAATATTGACATACCTTAGTGGAAATTTCTCTAACCAAAATGGCGAATACCCCAATTATTCGTCAATTTGTTTACTAACATTTTGAGCAAGACAGACATTTTGATAACAGTTTTGATAAAAACTTTTGAGAATGAGTTCAATGTTCCTCATTGTTTATTAAAGTCGGGGGCATGCATGCATGAACGAAGAACGCTGATCGATTATTCAGTAAGTTTAGGCGAGCTGATTTTGCCCCCTAGACGTTTATTTACTCGTAATGAACAATGCTTCTTTGAATTAGACGTAACGCGCCTAATGTGCGCAGCGTGCACTCGCGTGTGTTATTCGTATGACTGGCGATAAAACGATCGTCGAGATCGGCCGTCGCTCTCGTGAGACAAATCTTCTCGCAAGACTATTCTAGCTAACTGTCGGGCTCAATTACACCGACACTCGCGAGAGAGACAGAGAGAGAGAAAAAAAGAGCACTAGGTTAGCTTGACTCTAACGCGCACCGCGGAATTACTAGATTAATATTGCAGATAAGCTGCACCATTGCTTGGTCGGGTTAATGGCCGAGTCTCTCTTCTCGCCCTCGGTTTTGCGGACACGCTGGTCGCAGTTGCCCCGCTGCTGTGCCTGGATATTTGGGCTGGCTTTCCCCTGCCGCTGCACCTTAGTGATCAGGCTAACTTCGCACTGGTCAGTCTCGATAGCTGCAGAGTCACATCGCTGGACGGTACGTGTCTGTCGGCTTGCAGATTAGCCGGTGGCTTCAGCCACATACGCTCGCAAGCGTAGCTAGAATCAGGGAGAGTCTTTCTCTTCCTTGTAGCGTCTCTATAGGCGCTGCGATGGTCAGCGCGCTCTTTTTTATCGCGCTGCTTTCTCTACTCTCTCTCTCTTTCTCTCTCTTTCTCTCTCTTGTAGTTTGTTGCATGCGCTATTCTGCAACCTTCAACGTGATATAATATTCACTGGAGGCTGCAACTTCCTACAACGTTTTTTTCCTGCTTCGACATCTGTCGCTGACACATAACCTGCAAACACGCACGGCTTCTCTCCTCGCTGCACGGCGTCTCTTTTTCCCTCTAAGTGATCGACGTGGAGCCACCTGTTGGACAGACGGATCACCACCATCAAACACAGTAAGTTATAGACAGAGACATAACATCGTCTAAAATGAGCGGAATTGGTGGGAAAAATGCCGAAATGCCCGAAAGATGCTCCCACACTCGCCTGTGCTGCCTGTGCAGGTGAATACGCCGTCGTCACGCCCAAGATCACACAGACGAGGGCGAAATCGGCGGCAGCGACAGCAGCAACGGCAAACACATCCGCCAAGGGCACGCCTGTAACAGGTGTGCCCAAGAAGAATAAGTCTGCGCCCTCATCTCTCGCCGGCTCCAGAATCCAGTCGCCTGCAAGATCACAGGCGACGTCCATCGAGGGGTCCCTCAAGGACATCTTCGCCGCACTGGACGACATCAGGAGGGTCCACAATGAGGCCCTTCAAGCACAAAACACTTGCCTGCGCTCAAGACTCGGCTAAGCAATGTCGAGTCCTCCATCTCTGAGCTGCAGGCACAATACCAAGAACTGTCGTCAAGGAGCTCCGCAGAGCAGCAGAACAACAGCATTGCTCCGGCCTCGGAGGAGATCAACAAACTCCGCAGCGAGCTGGCTGAGATCAAGAGGAGGCAGGAGCGCTCTGCGGGCAATGTGGTGGTGATCACCGGCCTGGCCTATACCCAGGAGACGTCACTGCAACTCCTGGCTTTCTCCGTCCTGGCTGCACTGGATCCCACGGTCCTGAAGCGGGACGTGGCAGCCGTCAGGATCATGGGGAGACTTGACGCAAAGAACATCAATGCGCAAGGTGACAGCGGACTCCCACCTCTAGCTGTCACTCTCTCTTCCAGTGCGCTAGCCCGCTCCATCATAGTGGCCAAAGCCAGGAAACGCAAGCTTCACACTAGTGAATTAGATGATGCACTACTGGAGGAAGCGAGAGCTCTCTGCCCAGACCACCAGGGACTCATCAACATCAATGAGCTGCTTCCTCCAGACATCCACAAGCTGCGAGTCAAGGCCAGGCTGGAGGGAGGCAAAGAAGAGAAGGGGATGCCGCTCTTTCGTGAAGGCCTAAGGGTCTGTCATTTCAATGCGAATTCCCTTACGGGTCACATTGAGATGATCAGGTTCTTCTTGTCCACTCGTTCCCCCTTCCACGTAATAGCTGTAACTGAGACCTGGCTAAGCGACAAGATATCGTCCATCCCTTCACTGGATGACTAAACTCTGTACAGACGGGACAGAAACAGGAACGGTGGAGGTGTGGCCCTCTACATTCATCACTCATCGACAGCTAGTATTATTTCATCATCTGACGGTGAATGGTCGGGCAAACCAGGTAAGCCGGAGTATCTTTTCTGTGAAATCACAGCTAAGGGAATATCGCCCATCTTCGTGGGGGTTGTGTATCGCCCTCCTCATTCTCCCTTCATCCAGGGATCTAATTTCATTGAACAACTAACAACACATATGCACAATTTCCCCACGAAGGTCATCATGGGAGACTTTAATGCAGACCAGCTTTCCTCGTCTGAAGACGCCAACTTCATCAAGGCTTTCATCGACGAAAACTCCCTTACTTCTGTCCCATATGGTGCAACCCATCACAGACAGGACTCTGACACCTGGCTCGACCTATGCTTAATCGATGAGCAGGATCGCCTGCTCTCATATTGGAAGACAGACACTCGACGTACAGATTCCACGCCACGTACCTGCTACATACAACTACAGAAACTACAAAGGAATTTGTGCTGAGAAGCTAAGGGACTTCCTTAGCGCATGTGATTGGTCATCTTTCACCACGCCATCACTTGACGAATGCATTACCATCCTTAACGACAACATCACGAAAGCCATAAATCATCTCGCCCCATTAAAGACTGTGATACCTGGACGTAAGCGTCACCCGTGGTTCACCGCGGCTCTTCGTGACCTTTTAACTGAAAGGAATAGACTCTACAGGCGTTTTCGCAGAAGTCGACTACCTTGGGATCTATACTTTTATAGAATCGCAAGGGACGACGCTCATAGACAGGTCGAGGAGGCCAGACTGAATTACTATTATTCACGCTTGTCTACTCTGACCGACGTTGCAGAGATATGGAGAGAGCTTGAAAATCTTGGTATTACTACCTCTAAATCTTCTCCACCTGCTCGGTTCTCTCCAGATGCTCTCAACAAACACTTTAGTTCCATCTCAAATGATCCTCAAGCTCCATCTGTTGAGGACCATCTGCGAACCCTTGAGAGTCTAGACCTCCCTGAACATTTCATCTTCAGGGCTATCACAGAGTCGACGTGTTGGCTGCAGTATCAAACTTCAATACCCAGGCCAGGGGAAGCGATGGCATCCCACAGGTTGTAATCTCCAAAGCATTGCCAATACTCGCTCCTTTACTTTGTCAAATTTTCAACCTGTCTTTGAGCGAGGCACGCTTTCCTTCCGCCTGGAAGTCATCGCTCGTGAGAGCATTAAACAAGATCAACTCTCCAACAGCTGTAACAGACTACCGTCCGATCTCTCTACTTTGTTTCCTATCCAAGGCGCTGGAGTGGCTGGTGCTCAATCAAATCTCTGAATACCTTGAAACAAGACTTTATCTTGACAACTTCCAAACTGGTTTTCGCACTGGCCACAGCACGCAGTCCGGCTTAATTAAGCTGACTGATGATGTCAGGCTTGGGATAGACAGGAAGAAGGTCACTCTTCTACTTCTATTTGATTTTAGCAAGGCATTTGATACGGTGTGTCACGTCAGGCTACACGGAAAGCTACCCTCCTTCGGCTTCTCCAAGCAGGTCATCCGCTGGCTTGCATTTTACCTCTCGGGAAGAGAACAGGCCGTCATTGGTGACAACAATGAGATCTCTACCTTTCTACCACTAAACACCGGTAGTCTAGCCTTACCTATATGCTTCGCGTGCAGAAAACAGTTCGATAGAAAATAATAAAACATCACACAATACTGCCCACATAAATCAGGATTTTCACTCTGCATTCTCATAGTGT
This sequence comes from Nasonia vitripennis, assembly GCF_009193385.2. Lineage (NCBI taxonomy): Eukaryota > Metazoa > Arthropoda > Insecta > Hymenoptera > Pteromalidae > Nasonia > Nasonia vitripennis. The sequence goes on along the minus strand of NW_022279643.1, from coordinate 3,142,131 downwards.
TTCATCTAAAAAATTTACAATTTAGCCGAAGTCTATCTATATGATCAGGAATCAACGGTGGAGCTCCATAGCTGTCCAAATAATATCCATTACCAAGTTGATCTAAATACATCGCTATCTAGTGCTTTCCAGGTTTAGTGTAATCTTGCGTATTAGATACAATAATCGCCGGCTTTGTCCGAAATTTCTGAATCTGATCCGAGTTATAAACTCCGTACGTGGCGACTGGAAGAGATCGAATAAGAGTAGCCAGTATTTGTAGAGTGTTCTTTTTTTTACACATTGCTTTTGTAAATTTTTCATAGATAAATTAAAAAATCAATGCTTAAGTCTTTTAGCTTCATTTAATGCACATTTATAATTGGTTGGAACATTTTTCGTATAATGAAAAATATAATATGCTTGTGATGACGAAAGTTTATCAAATGATGGGCACTGTATATCTTTATCCATATTTATAACTTCTCGAGCCATCACTTCCTGTAAAAAATTAGCTTTTGCGGTTCCTCTTGTACAGATTAATCTAGCATATCACTAAAATTACATACGAGACTGATCACCCAATGTGCCGTAAAACTTTTGTTTACTGATGCAACAGCTACCTCTTTAGGAATTAAACATCCTTTATCGTTATGGAATCCTCGTATTTCAATAATGAAATCCATAATAACTTTTTACTAACACGTCTGATTAGGCTGACAGGTAGATGGCTATTAAGCTTATTTCTTTAAGACGTTAATCTATTGCACAAAAAAAAATTAGAAATTAGTTTCAGCAAATTATTGCCACGTATTAACTACTGAAGTCAACGATAACTTGTCTCGGCGAATCAATTTCTAACACGTTATCATCCACAGCATAGAGAATACAATCAACTGTAGATTCTAGTGGTTCAGCAAATCAAACTTTTATTCTCATACTACCATGCTTTACTAAATTCCAATGTGAAGTACTATTGACTGAAAAATCAGCAGATAAATCAAAAGCAAACAAGCAGCTTCCTTGAGCATAACGTTCTTTTGAAACATTATTTCCTTGATTTGAAAAATGAATTCCGGTACCTGAATAAAGCGCGTGGTATGCATCAACATATAGTTTCTCTTTGAAATTTGGTTGCAGTGGTTTTAATGGTATTTGTGTACCATCGGTATAAAGTGAAAAGAAATTTATGTTATAACTAGCTAAAAACTCACTCGCTAACGCTCTTTCGTTATATTTAAACATTGATTCAACTTTTAATGTATATAATTCACAAATTTATATAAATGTAAATATGATACAAAAACAATAATAAAGTAATATACCACTATTAAAATATAATTTTATTTTAAAATCAGAAGTAATTACATCATAACATTAAAGCATAAAACTTATTATTTAAATTTAAATTAAATTCGAAGAATGTATTGTTACAGAGTAATATTATCTAGTTATTGAAAAAATATATTTATTTTGATGCGATTTCGAATTGCTAAATTCGAAAATTTTTTTTATATATAGCCTTCTCAACTCCTCTCAAAGAGTCTTATATGGCTCTTCCATCTGCCCGATACCATACAATGGTACCGGCAAGAGAGGTTCCCTATAGTCGTGGTGTATGTGCATCACATCGGAATGTAGTGCACATGCATCTCGACTGGGCCTACAGTTTAATTATACAGTGCGAATCTGTATACAGAGGGATCCGAACCACTGGAGCTTTGACGTTATGAGACACTTATGTACATAGCATACAAACGTATGTAAACATAGAGGTGTCCCGATATCAAAAAAGCCGATAGTCAGGCTTGAACCCGGAACCTCCAGATTACTAGCCCGACAGTCTGCCTTCTGAGCCATTGCCGCTCATAAATTCGAAGAATGTATTGTTATTGAGTAATATTATGTAATTATTGAAAAAATATATTTATTTTGATGCGATGTGTTGTACTAAACATAATACCGAAGGGATTAGATTTTATTTATGGCGGACAAAACATCAGAGTAAAAGGACTAAATTTGACGTCAAGACACAATTACTGTAGACGATAAATGGGAAATTGCGAAATGTTCGTCATGGTGACGGTCATAGTTTTTTAGATGTTCTTTATATCGATATCTGACGATAACACGAATAACCTTCAAAAAGGCACGATATAATATATATGTTGATGTCATGTTAATTGAACTGTTTTGATTGGTTGTTATAGTCATACAACAGATGTATGACATTGTGATTTTTTTAACTCGGTTTTCTAATATACTTAACACGACTTTTGTTGCTATATTATGGCACGTTTATCAAAGTTACTATGTCATTTCTGCTTATTTATTAGTTAATACTATATATTTAATTGCAAACATATAAATATTGTAAATATATAAAAATTGAATATAATAATAAGATAATTTTAAATTTATGAGTTAAAAAATATTAAATGAAAAAGTATATTAATGTAGTAATATAAGCCATGTTTCGTGGGGCGCGTGGTAAGATGGCAACCGGCAGGGCAACGTGTAAACGTTATTATACTGATAATAATATTTAATTCAATTTAATGGTTTAGTGTTAGCTATTGCTTAAATATAAGTGTATATATATTTTATTTTTAATATATTTCCTCTTTTAAAAATATCATTAATTGTTTTTCATTATTTAATATATTTAGTCTTTATTAAAGTGGTATATTTTATACCTAAAAAGAAAATCTTTATACCTAAGACTGGTAAAATTTTGACTTGTCCAGTTTTTTGGGTTGTTAAACAATAACAAATTCTCTTTGTGTATTTTACACGATGAAAACTGGTTAAAATTGGCCCTTAATTTAGGTTACACATTTTCCACTTATACATAACCATTCGACACTTATTATTATAGCGATTATTATCAGCGTTAAAATTCCGGGAAGACCGAAATTCCAGAAAGACTAGACAAATTCCTTGAAAAATCTGGAAGTGCGATATTTTATCTTTACATTATAATATTGCAATATTGGTGCACTAAAGAAAAAAAATAAAACGGTAGGTATGTTCTTAGAAGTTAGGACTCATGTGACAGTTACAAAAATTTCAATTAGAATTGGAGGAATTTGAATAAATTGAACTGGTAATATCGTTTTGAACAGAAATTAAAGCAAATTAATATTATGTAGATAGACGTAGAAAATGTAGATACTTGAAATTGAAAGAATTGTATTTTTTATTCCCTTTATAAATTTTGTTATCTACAAATGCTACAATAATTCTTTTGGGTAGTTGCCAAAGTATAATGTTGTCTAGTGTTTCTCCGAGTACATCACCCCGCATAGAAACAGTTTCAACTTTCACGTGAGTCATCGGATATTTAGCTGTTGCTTTTGTTAAAGCTTTTGCATGATCTATTAAAATACCAGGATTTATTTCTGCTCTCCGAATAAGTAAAGTTGCTTTCACTATATTGAGTGTGTGTACATCACTTCCTATCTTCATTTAGCAGAATGAATCTCTTGATCTTATAAGTTTTACCCGAAATTCAATACCGTTCAGGAGATATTCTCCTAATTAAAAATATCTATATGAAGATGACTCTGCAGATCTACACACCTTTCTTTTTCAGTTAAATAACTACTTTTTTAAAGTCTAAATTACTATACGAGATCTTGTCAATGAATTATGGTGTGTCCTCCTACCAAAGTCAGTTTAAAAGATGAGAATTCTTAGATCCAGCACCATATTTCAACAGCGTCTTGATATCCGCTTTATAAGCGTATGCATTATTAGCTACTGTCACTAATTATGAAACCTCCACTTGATTAAACATGGAACAAGTAAAATTATTTACAGAACCACCTTTTTTCCCTCTGTTAATTGTTTATTTTCACCCGTTAATGTATTCTTCACGGGAACCGGCGGCCACAAATTCAATAGGTAAATCGTCTGAGAGAGACGATATTGGTTTATAATTTACCAATTGAAAGCTTTCTATTGTTGTTTATGTTAATGTAATAGTGAAAAGAGACAACTCTTTTTTTGGACATCAAAGGGCATATTTTACTTAAAGTTGGAGTTATATAATGACCAATTATGAACAACTCTCAAAATACTTACTACGTAACTCGCACAATCTTTGCATTTTTTTAAGATTAATTTTTTTTTTAAAGATTTTAGATCTTTTTAGCGAATTTTGTTGAGTATTTCATATTGCGCACCATCTTGACTTTGTCATCGGCCACCCTGTACATCTAGACGCTGTCCTCCTATGATTTTTACACCTAGAGACCAAGAACCACGGTGCGAACTACCTGGACGTCGTCATCGGCCACTCTTTACCCCTAGACACCTTCCTTAAATGATTTTTCATCGTTGGTCACTTGAGACGTCTCCTCGACGTCTAACCAGCCAGCATTTTCGAGCATCGAGCTCTGATTAGGATTGACAGAAATCCAGCCTTTCATAAGCGTGCTCAGACCGACATTTTTAGATCTGTCGATTTCCACGGCATTCATTTCGTATCGAATCTCCTCGAACATGTAGCATATCGCGTTGTTGACCAATCGCGTGCACTCCAGAGCGCTGCCGTCGGCTTTCGCCAGTTTGCCGTGGATGTGCAGCGAGCTGCGCGAGGGAAGAACGTATAGGTCTTGATGTTGAATTGCTATGCGTGTCTCGTCGCTTTTGTTGTATCCAGATGGCGTGTAGGGCTGATGAGCGTGTAACTCATAGTGAGCTACAGACTGGTCGAAGGTCACCGGTGCCTGTATACTCAGAATCTTCTGCATTATTATTTTCCACGAGGACGTACTCTAAATTTAAGACGCTTCAGGAACTCTACGTTTTGTTGTGTTAGCGCTTTGGCGATTAGCTGACGATTGATCTCGCTGCGTCTCTTTGACTTGCTTATATAACCAGCTCCGACTTTGCTGCTATTGTTGTAAACTATACCCATTATACCTGCTTTAGGTGTAATCTGATGGTGATTATCTCTCCGCGAAAATTAACCAAGCGATTGTCTTGATCGACTATGCGCACTTGAAGCTGATCTATACTTCTCACAGCGATTGGCAGATAGATGACTTGCGAGGGAATTTCGATGATCTTGTATCCTAGAGGTACAGCAGGAGAGAACTCGTGAATAGTGTGCACGCGCTGCCCGTTTATATAGGCACCCAAGGTGATGTTACACTCGACTCGCAGAGCATTGACTTTTATAATAGGTACAAGTCTATCCGAACTGTGGCTCACGTTCTCCGTTAAGATGCGCTCGGTGAAGCCCAGCAGAGAGCCAATCGAGTCTCGCAGACAAAAATCGATCGGATGACTGCACCTTATTACGCTACAAAGCGTATTATTGTTGGGCTTGAGACTGAACGATATATCCTTGGGAGTCAAAGCTTCGCGAAGGTAAACATCGATATCCTCGATTTCGTAGCTCCCCGTAGGTAAGATAATTTCTTCCTCACCGATGTAGAACTTGTAATTATCCGTGTCGATATTGAGAATGGAGTTGAACGTTAGTAGTTCAACTAAACCGAGAACGTAGATCTTTTGCTTCGAGAGCTGAATTGGTGGACAGTATTGAGCTTAGAGTACAGATGCAGTTATGGAGAGACTCAGAGTGAGCGAGCTATCCATACTGACTGTCGACAGAGATGTCCGCAGTTGAAGGTGTTGTAATCTTAATATCTCTCGTGATTGTACTGGATCTCGCTCACTCCAAAGTACAGCATCAAGTCCAAGGGAGGCTGTAGATATCCAAAGCTATCAAAGTGAACGACGTTGTCGACTCGTTTGCGATACGATAGCCAGTGAGTTCCAGGCCCGCTCGCATCGTCCAAGTTCACAACGGCTGATTCGCGCTTTCGTGGGCCACTCGTAGGCATCGCGTTACGCATGAATACACCTCGAAAATATAGAATTTTCAAGATTTTAGCGTACTTTACGATGTCCACGTCTGTCAGCGCCCTCTGTAGCAAGCTTATGTCGAAGTTTTTTTTAGACCGCTTCCATGATAGGGCTTAAGATGAAGGCCCAATCCAGTCTTGGTGGCTTTCAGACAGAGTCCCTTACCCACGCTGATATTTTCCATCGCTCTATTATGTCGACGAGTCTCCTCTAGCTGCTATTTCGCAGCCTTGAAGTCGTTGACTGCCTTGGCAATGCCAGCAGCTCTTCCAGCCAAAGCACTTACCGCACTCAGTCCAGCAAAAATGGGTATGAAAAGAGAAAGAAAGCCACCTACTTTGTGAGGTAGTGGTATGACTCGTGGTATGGCCACGTTATCTTCGCCACCAGCTTTTTTCACGGCATCGCGAGCTCCTTTCAAAGCCGATGCGATGACTTCGTTACTATTAGTACCCTTGATCATCGTTCTCGAGGCTGCCTTCACTATAGCGTTCAGCCTCGTGGATGTTCTCCTCTTCGTCGTAGCCATCCCGTACCAAACCACATTCACTCTCAATGTGTACGATCATTACTCCACGAAGGTAGAATGATAACTGATGCAGGTAGCTATAAAAGCAGCCTATTTATAAGAAATCGATCAGTCATAGCCAAGTATTGAGAGAATGAACTTCAGAGAGCAGACTGTGAAGCTCCCCGTGGTCAACTTTGACACTATCACGGAGTACGGGAAGAGGCGCGTGAAACGTCACGGAGCTCTGCTTCTTGCCAGTATACGCGCAGTCATTTGCGGACCATCGAACTGCAGCAAAACCAATAACCTTTTCGCTCTTATAACGCATCCAAATGGACTTAGATTCGAGAATGTGTACGTCTACTCCAAGTCACTGAATCAGTCGAAATATAAATTTTTGAAAGAGTTGCTGAAACCAATCGATGGTATGCGCTACTTTGCTTTCAGCGAGTACGAGGAAGTAGTCCTGCCTGACAAGGCACTACTTAGTTCGATCATGATATTCGACGACGTTGCATGAGAGCGCATTTTTCTGCATAGGTCGACACAAGAGCGTCGACTGCTTCTACCTCTGTCAGTCGTACGCTTAAGTGTCGAAGCACTTGGAAAGAGATAATGTCAATTTGCTGGTTATATTTAGACAAGATGACGTGAATTTACGCCACTTCTATGCAGATCACGTCAATTGCGATATGACATTCGCGCAGTTCAAGGAATTATGCTCGAGCTGCTGAGCTGACGATAAGCACTCCTTTCTCATGATCGACAAAGATAGTCCGATCAACGAGGGTCGTTATCGAAAGGGTTTTGACTGCTTTGCTATAAATATAGGACGATGTTAGCGATCTATAACAGTCTATCACTAACCGTTGATATGTCAACATGTCTGATAGTAGTCAGCAGAAGCATATACTTGAGCAGCTCGTGAAAGTGCGAAGCGCAGTTAAGCGAAAGTTTGATCTGTTGAAATACAGTAAAGAAAACTTTGAGAGAGCGTTGGGTGAGACTTTCAAGCCGATCATCAATCCCTTGCAACAGTTAGTGGTAAACTCTTCAGTTGCTAGAAAGCAAAAATTGTCTGCTGCTGAAATAAACAAATAATAAAATCTTACGATGACTTGTATACTAATTCTAGTGCTAAGGAGAATAAGACTTCTTAAGCGAATGAAACTATACAGGCTGCTGCTGCGGATACGACGTTCAAATCGGCAAACAGCGACAGCGACAACGACGACGGAGAAAAATCGCTTTCGCTTCTTTTGCGTCGTAAAAATGTGGATAAGGTTTACGGTGTGCGGAGGGACCAAGACGGCGGCGGCGGATATAAACTCGGCAAATCAAAAATAACGTATGATGGAGATATCATTACAGTCGATGATACAACTTTCCCGAAAACCGACCGAATCGTGCTCTGGTCTCGGCTGCAGATCTAAAAAATTATCAAGTAATACTCGAATTGTCGAGCGTGCACAGGAGGAATTTCCGCCCCGATAAGATTTTGCGTTATCACAATAGTGATAAAAATATGACGACTTGATCGCTCCTCTTTTTCTCCTCAACAACACGTCGTCCTCGCCCTCAAAGTCGAAAAAGAAGAATAAAAGTGGCGGTACACTGCTTCCTCCGTACAAAATCGCAAGGAGAGATACAAAAATGGATTACGTTTACTGGGACGATCCAAATCAATCGAAATATTCACTCTCTAAATGACGAGCTGTGAACATGTCGAAGAAAGCAATCGTTGAGGAGCCGCATAGGCCAGCTCGTTGTACGTACACGCGTCAAAAATTCGATGTTTATGGATTACACGAGACTTGGCAAGCTGATTTGGTTGAGATGCAACCTTATTCGCGACAGAACAAAGGCCATAGATATATGCTCACTGTCATAGACACGTTTTCGAAATTCGTTTGGGCTATTTCCGTGAAGAGAAAAACCGGCGAAGACCTAGCAGCTGCTATGAAAAGCATACTGTTGTCGGACGGTCGAGTGCCTAAGAACTTGCATATGGATCGTGCCAAAGAATTTTACAACTCCACCTTTCGAAATCTCATGAAACAGTACGAGATTAATCTGTACTCAAGGCTGCAATCTGCGAACGCTTCAATCGTACTTTAAAAAATGCCATGTGAAAGCAGTTTAGTTTATGCGGCAGCTTTAAATGGTACGATGTGTTGAGTAAACTCCTGACTGTCTACAACAGTCGCAAGCATCGTACTAGTATAAAGCCTAAGGATGTGACGGCTGCCAATGTCGAGCTAGTCATAAAAAAGTTCGCAAACGAGATAGCAGCAAAGCAGCAGAAACCAAAGTTCAAAGTCAATGACAAAGTCCGAGTAAGCAGAGCGAAAAATTTGTTCAAAAAAGACTATACGGTCAACTGGTCGACCGAGATATTTACTATCTCTCGAGTCAGACGCACGAAGCCAGTGACTTATATACTAAGAGACTTTCGCGATATGCCTATCGCTGGCTGCTTTAACGGCGAAACATTGTGGTAGAAGAAGCTGAGATGAGTCGTTCAGACGAGTCACAGCTTGCATTCCTGACTTAGTGCTGATAAGTTGGAACTCTGTAACCATGTACGTTACATCTTCCTCCAAGTCGGCTATCGTTTTGTCGGCGAGCATGTTGTTGGATGTTCTGCGACTGTTGAGCTAATGATTCAGAGAAGGCAGATGCCTGGCTTATATTCACAACTCACCCCTCTCCAAATATCTTTTGTTCCTCGTGACTACGTTATTTTTTGTCGTTAAAACGACTTTTTTTATTATTATTTTAAACAATATTATTATTACAATGTTCACGAAGAAGAAAAGAATGCAATGTTGCTGCTGCCTGCGTTCTTGGTTAGGAATAGCTTGGAGCTGCAAGCTTCTTCCGCCGTTCTGTTGAAGAACTCCTCATCCTTGTCGAAGGCTAAGGCAAAGCGTTAGGGTAGACACGCCTGCACAACATCGTTGAGCTCAGCCACGGTTCTCCTTCCAAATCTCGTGTTGACCATCCTGAGCTTGGTGACCTTGTAGACTTGGCCTTCCTCGAGCTCGGTGATCTTCTTCGGCGGGAGAAACTCCTTAGTCTTGACGACTTTGTTCAGCTATTGTAAATCCATTTTTAATACTGCTGCTGCTGATCTTTTTCACTTGCTGGTATTTGTAGCTTACTACTACTGCTACTAGTGCTGCAAAGCGAATAAATTCTCGCCGGCGACGGCTCGACTTATATTCGCTCCATCGCTCCCCTCCACTGGCGATCACCCTCCCCTCGGAACTCGCGCTCTCTTGCTGGCGCCCTCTACCTCGTCAGCCGCTCTTTTGCGAGCGTTTTCGAGGAATTTGTAATGGCCCAAAGGAAGCGTATCAATGTTTTCCTCTTTGAGCAAATATCGCTTGTCGTCGTTGGGACTTAAAGCCACCTTGCTTTCTTTTTCGACCTGAGGACGTGGAGTCGTAAGCGAATATTACACTGTTTAATCGAGATCGTAGCGTTCTCGAGTAGGTAGTGTATGTAGTCCTCGTAGGTGAGCGTCTTCTTCACCACAGAACTCTTCGCGCCTTTAGCCTTCTTGATGGACATCTGCTGACCTTGAATCCGAACAGCGTACATCTTGCTGCGTAAATCCTGTCATGATATTTCCATTGCATTCGTCCTTCATGAGACCGACGATCTTCTTATTAGCGCGCGGCATCTTGAACGGATTGTCTTGCGGATAGTCCGACGTGTCGAACTCGTACACCAAGCTATCCGTATCGGTATAGCGCAGCTTGCAGTTGTTGCCGAATCGGCTCCTCATGTAGTCGTAGTAGAATCTGTACACGAGCTACTTGGAAAGATCGAGGACGCTGAGTATCACGTAGATTGGCTTGGTGATGCTGATTTCGGTGTGAGCCAGTTTAATCGCTACGAGATTCTCGTCGAATACCGAGCAGCTGTCTAAATTCGGCTTGGCAATGAGAGCTTCAGAGCCGTAGCAACCTTTCCACTTATTCACGAGCTTGACATCGACGCGCTTCCGCTCGTTTTCCATCGTTTTGCCGTAGTTGTTCATGAGTTTGAACAAATTCTTCTCGAACTCGTTCTCGGCTCTATTATGCATATCGCTGTTGAGATCGATGTAGTCCTTGAGCCAGGCCTTCTGATTAAAACTGAGGGCTCTGTGAATTTTCTTTAAGCGGAGAACATGCTTAAGCGCCTGTTTGAGACTTCTGTAGTGAATGACGTAACGCTCTTTGCCGTGCAGCGTAGTCATCAGCTTCTCTCGCTTCGACTCTGGTGCTACTCTGTGCTCCAGACACATAGGCAAATCCTTGTGAGAGTCGTGGAGTTTCTCTGGATATTCCAGATCCACCTCGAGAATGTAGCCGATGGGACTGTCGTCAGCCACGTCGCAGAAACTCGCGTTCTCGATGTCCTTGATCCACTTGAAGCCGGAGCAAGGCAGGGATTGCGTCATGGCCCACTTGTAGAGGTTATTAACGTCAAAGTACATCAAGTACTCGGACTCCTTTGTCAGATCCTAATTCTCGACCATATACTTATTGTTAGCCCCTGCATAGCGATTACAGCACTGACTTACACATCCGCGAATGCCTCGCTCAATAAAGAGTAGCATTTTGATATCGGTGACCGGGTGTCGTGTAGTAGTGAGCCACATCCAGACCGTAAGCCTTTATGCAGTTGTCTCGAAAATTCTCAAAGATTTCGGTGAGTAGTAACATATCTGTCTTGAGATATAGATCCGAGTACTCACCGAGCGTCTGAATGTCGAAAGCCTGCCAGACCGCCTTTGCGTGCTCGTAGTCGTCGCTGGAGATGTCGCTGTCAGTCAGGCGGCTGTAAAATTCCGATTGAGCTGGCAGACAAGTCTTGTCGAGTTTTCCCAGCGTGGACATGTACTCGCAAGGAAACACTTCCTTACGTTTCAGTAGATCGATCTATTGCGCGCTGTAACCGTCGTCCTTCTCGAACACCGCCTCGACAGTCTTCTGCTCTTGCAAATAGGACGCCAGCTTATCCAAGAAGGAGGCCATAAAGCGAATAGAGTCGATGAATTGAAAGTTTACCTCGCTCTTTCCCATGTATTTGCTGAAAGAGATGTAGCGCTCTTTCACCTGCGGCAACAGCACGATACAGCCCGGAAAGGCGTTGGAGATTTCCCTGATGAAGAGGTGAGAGTCGTAGCAGCCCAAGTTGTGAAAAATAACTGAAATGGTCCGTGAGTCTTTGTAATTTATATTGCAGCCGTTGGGAGCCGGACCGCGATACTTTCCCGTGAAGTGGCAATCATCCTTCACTTTCTTATCCTGCTCGGTGAAAGGTCGAGTGCAGACGTGACAAATTCTAGCCTAGGCGTATTCGCGTTTTCCTTCACAAGTCAACTTATCCATGGGAACTGGATGCTCGAGTTCTTGACGAAGCTTGTGAAGACTTGTAGCGAACAATTTAGCTACTTCTTTTTCACCAACAGCTGTCTTCCTGTAACTCTTGTACGTCGACTTGGATTCGTCGAAGCTGCACTTTATGTAGTAGCCGACGCTGAACGCTTCGTGCTCCTGATAAGCGCACTTGTCTGCTATAGATTTGAGCAGGCATTCAAAGATAATTTTTGAATTTCAGCCTTTTATTTGTCTCGTTCGGGAGTTTGACTCTGAAGCTGTTGAGCCTCGTGCAGTCTGTCTCGTACTCCGCTAGTTTGCAGTCCAAAAATAGTGCAGGCAACGATCGCAAATGAAGTGCTTCACTTTGCGAGAGCTTAGCTAAGACAACACCAATCGTGATAAATATTTTATCCATACATAGTGGAATTTCAAGGAGGGTATGTTCTCATCGTGATCGTCGTGGTCATTCTGCTCGTCCTCGTAATGGTTTTGTACAAAGAGAAGATTGACGTGCTTCTCTCTCTTCGAAGCCGTAACGTGACACGGAGACACATCAATCTGTCCTCCACCTTTCTTCTTCAGCATGTAAAGATTGACCGAGATCTCGTTCTGTCTCTCGAACTTTGAGATCTGCTTAGGCATGACCGGGAACTCGATACCAGTGAAATCGAGCTCGTTCTTGAAGGCTTTGTACTTGCCAACGGGACTCAAATTTTCCTCAGTCGAATGCAAGGCTGAGAGTATGGCCCACTTGAAACACTGGTCGTCTGCGCCGTTTTGCACGTTGTCACAGGCTTCCCTCCTCTTGATCGGTTCCGGGAGTTGGATGTGGGAGCTGCCTCACATCGGATTAAACTTGTTGACGTTCACCGTGAGATGTAGAATGGAACGAAGCGACCAACCGGAACCCTCCTCTTGAAACTCCTCCATGTCTCTTCGATGGACTGACTTACGTTGTTCGAGAACCACGTATTGAGATTCGTAGTCGGCGTGTGATGATGCCGCCTCTGATGCGGCTTTGGAAAGCCTAATGCACATCATCCCAGGTGACTCGCAGCTGCTGCTGCTCCAGGCCACCTCCTCGCTTCAAGCCGCCTTCGAGAACTCTTCAAACGCTCTAGAGATGAGCGTGAAAGTTCTTCAGCTGTCGGATTTTGCTAACGGAATTCGTTGGCTGCTCTAGCAGAGTGTTTAGCGAACCGATGGCTGCTTGCGCAATATCCATCCAACGCTGGATGTCCTCGGCGTTCACGTCAAGACAGAGAGCATGCTCTCAGATTGTCGATTATAAAAATATAATACTCCTCGAAGATTATGTTGCTCTTATCGCTTCGGCTTTAAGAGTGAATACTAGCGCTTGGTCGCGATGACTCAAATACACGCCGTCGTCAGCCTGCGCACCCGCTGAAGAGAGGGATATGCAAGTATAAGCTTGTTCTACGTTATTTATTTTTTATTTTTTGTCGTGTAAACGACAGTTATTATGATTTTATTACAAAAGTACATAAAATATTAGTAACACACATCTTCTCCAAGACATCGCGATCCGTCTACATCCACGATCTCAATGCGTGAACATTTCGTCCAGCACATTGAGAACCGGAGGATGAGAGCAGAGGATGATTCTCGCAGTCGCCTGACTTTAGGAAATGCTTGAGTGATATACAACCCAAGACCTCCATATCGATGACTCGTACAGCAGTCGACGGCGCTAACCGCTCCTACAACCACCTCTTCTTCTCAAATCCCTTGACGTAGACGTTCCGGGCATTCCTGAAAGTTTTCTCGAGAATCTTCACTACGTCGTCGTAGCCGAACGTTCTAGCGGACCAAGGGATTCCAATCAGCTTCCTCTCGATCCAGCTGTTCTCACGACGTTGCTCAATGCTCAAGCTAGTCCACTCGAACGGCGGCTCGAAGAGAACTCTCGCAGTGGTGGACAGCCATAGTCCGTCAGGTCCACAACGTTAACTCCCGAGCATAGCTGTTTCATGATGCCTTTTTTCTCAGCACCCTTTACGCAAACTTTAGTAGCGTATGCTACACGATCGATCAGCTCCTCTTCCATCCGCAAGAAGGGGACGTAGCCGTCATCCCAGCCGATGCCGTGAAAGTTGTTAGTCAACCACGAATTTCCTATCCACGGCCTTTCACTACCAACATATTCTTCTTTATGCATTTTCAAGGTCACACGTGTAACTAAAAAAACAGTCGTTGTCTTACGTTAAGATAGATTTGTACTCCTGAAAAGGACTGATTTTTTCAAATATTTTAAAGACTTTATGAGCTCGACGACGACGACGACGCCGATGAGTCAGTCGGCGGCGGTGACTCTACTCTTGGCGTACCGAGCCAAGATGCCGCTAGAAACGGCAAATAAGGCCTCTAGATCTCCACTGACGCCTCCCGATAAGATGTTGTGAAGAGTCGTCATCTCGTTGAATCTTGCTCTACTCGTGGTCGAGCTCTTGGAGAGTCGCAAAGTCTGATGACTCGTCGTCGTCTCGGCATGTCTGCGAAGAATGAGCTCTCTCTCTCTCTCGAGCTCGCGCAGTTACTTATACTTTTGAGGATGGTGGTAGTGGGGGCATATAGTCGCATTCTACGTTGTGAGAATTTAGTGGCCTTGAAAAGGGCCGATTGTCTCCACCGCGACTTGCTGCTACTGCAGATGCTTCTGCCATGACCAACGATGAATGACTGATACCGCTCGTCAAAGCGCGCTCTCTCTTATCCCTTCGCGCGCATCTGTGCCGAACCAATAGCGCGCGCGGAGGAGTGGGGGTATGCTCACTCTTTCAGCATAGCGCGCGGCAAAGATTCTCGAACGTTCTTTCTCTCTGTAAAAATCTTCGCTTCGCGGTTCGCGCGCACATCTTTGCCTATAGCGCGATCTTTCAGCATACCATCGGCAAAGATTATTGCTGCGGCTAAAGCATATCTAGCGCTATCGTTAGCTTAGTGCTGAGAAAAAGTAAGCCTCTCAGAAGAGCATAGTTTAAGTCATACGTTTAACATGATTTTATAGTCCTGAAAAGGACTGTATGAAAAATTATGTGACAACGACCATGCGAGTCTCGCTGACAGCTCGCAGTAAACTGCTCACTACCGCTTCTTCTTCTTTAAAACTCTCGTTCGCGTGCGAGCTTATGACAGAGAGAAATCTGCTGCCGCCGTTGACTGCTCGCTATTGTGAGAGATTATTTATTGTGCGACATAGTGACCCGTCGTTGACTGTTGGAATCTTCGTCAAAGCTTTTCGTGCGCTCGCAAGAAAGCTACTTCCTACAATTCGCAAGTTTGTTCCGCGTTATAATTATATTTCTAGTCCTGAAAGGACTGATGAAAATTTCATGCGACCTTGGGTCGACCTGTTCGCGAACGTTTTCGCTGCAAGAAATCTTTACTGCACGCGCATCTCTGCCAATAGCGTGCTCTTTCAGCATAGCACGCGATAAAGATTCTCAAACGTTCTCTCTCTGTAAAAATCTTTGCTGCGCGGTTCGCACGCGCATCTTTGCCTATAGCGCGCTCTTTCAGTGTTCGGCAAAGATTCTCGAACGTTCTCGCGGTAAAAATCTTTGCTGCGGCGCCGTGGTTATAGTTCTTAAAAGAACTGTTTCATTCTCTCTCTCTCTCTCTCTCTCTCTCTCTCTCCCCCTCTCTCTCTCTCTCTCTCTCTTGCAAGTATTTCATTTCTACGTTTTATAAACTTGCAGTCCTTAAAATGACTGATTGTAATATTTTTTCCGGCCTCAATCAGCGTCGTTCTTCTTTAGGTGGTGGCTTTGGCGGGCTCGTTTGTTGGCTGGCTTCGACTGCAACTGCTGTGTATTTACCCCGTGTATTTTCGCGCCTCTTCTCGCACACTCTCATGATGATGATGCTGCTACTCGTCGACTCGAAATGACACTTAGACGCAAGAGCGCGCTCTTTATTACGCGAGCGCGGCTGGCAAAAAGAGGGGGTACCTTGGATGAGTCCACTGGGTGAGCTAGTAGCCGCTCGGAGAGGGGGCTGGGTGAGCTGGTAGTCGCTCGGCGAGGGAGCAGCCCCTGGGAGAGGGAGTGATCTGGTTGTCGCAAAGAGTGTGGGTGAGCTGGGACCCGCACAGCTTACCTACTCATATTAATATGTATATGAGATCTCGGTTACAATTTAAAACAATAGCGAGTAGTCAAGAATACACTTACAGAAATAGTAGTCGATCGCTGGTATATACATGCGGATATTGCGGGATATGTCTTGTCCACACCATACGGCGAGGGGAGAGGAGATAAAGGTATCGCTCTCTAAGCTCGTTCGCTTGTCGATTTCACGCGGCTTATATGATGTACAGGGAAATCAAGCAGTTTGTTGACTTTTTCTGTACCGACGTCACAATTCTGACATCAATCGCTTTTGTTTTGTTTTTATTTCAATCGGTGTATTAAATGCATGCAGCAACAACTGCAGCAACTCCGCGATGTATACACACATCTAATACACCGATTGAAACATCAACAAAACAAGAGCGATTGACGTCAGAATTGTGACATCGGTATAGAAAAAATGTCAACAAACCGCTCGATTTCCCGCACATTATAAAATCTGTGCGAAATCGACAAGCGAACGCATTCGGGACCGAACAGCTGAGAGAGCAACACCTCTATCTCATCTCCTCCCGTCGTCTGGCGGGAACGAGATATACCGGTGATCGACTACAGTTTCTGTAAATTTATTTTTGATTATTTGCTATTGTTAAATACTCAAACAAGATCTCATGTACATAATATTAATATGAATAAACAGTTTTCTGATGAGGGTGGCTTTGACCACTGAAATTCGGAGGAAGAAAAAAAAACTTGTGGTTTTTTTCTCCTTCTTCACGCATAACTTGCCTCAGAAAGACCAATAGAGCCAACATCATTCTTTTTTTGAAATATAAAAAGCTGTAAATTTCTGTATAAGAAATACGTTTTTACACAATCGCGTAGAAGTTACTGTACGTTTCCGAACGTTTTAGTACGTCTACGTATGATCACGCATAAAATATCCAGAAATGTCCAAATTTTAACAAATATCTATGTAAACGTACGGGAATATACAAGTATATACGTAACCGTACTAAAACTTACTTCGGTGTACCCGATTTTACAGCAAGCTACTGTAAAGAACTACGTATTTTTTCCATTCGGGTATCAATAAATAAATAATCAATAAATAATCAATAAATAATCAATAAATAATAAATAATCAATAAATAATCAACTCAACCAATAAATAATCTACTATATACGCCTTAATTGACAAGCCTTTATAAATACGTGTCTAAAGAGTATATACTTGCAAAGCGTTCTATGTGCATAGCATAATTTTTGTCCAATTTTGGCCAGTTTCCATCGGCAAAAATACACGAAGAGAACTGGCTATCGGTTAGGGCCCAATCACGTAGAGATAAAATTTGACATTGAAACGCAAAATCGCTCAATTTATCGAGCCACCAGACAAAGCGCGCAGTTTTAATGATTACACACTGCAACTTTATAGCACTTTAACGAGTACTCACAACAATACGCATACTAATTGAAATATGAAATGTCATCATTCAATGTTTTAAATCAAGCTATAAATCAAGTTAGAATACAATTTTCTATCAAAAAATAAAAACTAACGACAATAGGTAGCGCCCATTTGATTAAAATATGGCGCACGATGTTTTGCGTATGATCGGCGAATGTTGCTCACCTATAATTAAGCCCTTAGCGACCAGCCAAGCCGGACTGGTGAAAATTCTTCCAGGGTTTAACTATAATTATAATTATACTATCTGCAATGCTTCATAATTGATTATTCGTGCATGTTTAATTTTCTCAATTATTTTGTTAACAGAAAGAACTTGCAATGAACTTGGTGCGAGAAAATGGTAAAACTCTAGCTGATGCTGAAGGAGATGTACTACGTGGTCTTCGTATGTAATCTTAATATATTACATAATTTTATTCAAAATGTACCTAATAGTAAAAAGTAAAGTAAATTTATTAAATTTTGTTGCAGAAATCGTAGACATGTGCGCTGGCATACCAAGTTTATTGCTAGGCGAGTCACTGAACAACATATCTACAGATATGGACACAATATCTTACAAAGTTCCTATCGGTGTTACTGGATCTATATGTCCATTTAACTTTCCAGCTATGGTTCCGCTCTGGACTTTTCCTATTAGCATAGCTTGTGGAAATACGACAGTACTCAAGCCTTCAGAAAGAGTACCTGGTGCCTCGATGATTCTAGCAGATCTTTTTAATAAAGCCGGTGCACCACCTGGTCTTCTTAATATAATTCATGGTCAGCATAAAGCGGTCGATTTCATATGTGATCATCCTGACATCAAAGCTGTATCATTCGTTGGCTCTGATCAAGCAGTTAGTTTAGACTATTTTACATCCTCTTTGCATGCTTTTCTGTATGATGATAATTAACTACCAGCTTTTTCTGTTTAGGGAAAATATATTTATGAAAGAAGTAGTGCAAGTGGAAAACGCGTTCAGTGCAATAATGGAGCAAAGAATCACTGTGTTGTTATGCCTGATGCTAACAAAAATAAGAGTATATCGCAGATTGTCGGTGCAGCATTCGGTGCTGCTGGCCAACGTTGCATGGCCCTTTCAGTCGCTGTCTTTGTAGGTAAAACTAATGATTGGATTCCTGAAATAGTTAATGCTGCCAAACGCCTAAAAGTTAATGCTGGTCATGTTCCGGGAGCTGATCTTGGTCCGGTCATTTCTCCTCAATCAAAGAACAGAATTCTAGAATTGATTGAATCGAGCGTCAAAGAAGGCGCTGATCTACCTCTTGATGGCCGAGGAATAAAAGTTCCAGGATACGAAAAAGGAAACTTTGTTGGACCTACAATTATTACTAATGTTAAGGTGATTCAGTCATTTTTTGTATTTAATTCTTATAAACAAAGGTTTGATATAAAAAAATCTGATGTAAATCTTGCAGGAGCTCTACCAGTATCTTATAGAAAATCTTCTGTACTGTTAGCAATAAATAATTAGGTATCTTATTAGATTAAAAATAGTTTTGATTGTTCAACATGCTGAAATACGTACACCAACTGTTAAATAAACTAGGGGGTACTCCTCCTGCTCTCTTCACTCGCCAACCCCCATTTGTAAATTTTAGTGTATGTTATATTCTGATATATTTTGATATATTGTTATATTCTGTTTCATGTATATTAATTGTTTGAAAAAATTAAGAGATTTTATTAGATTATGATCTTTGTGTTTATCCAAAAAGTCCTCCAAAAATAGTAGTAAAAGAAGTAGGCCTAACTTTTATTCTGAATAAATTATCTTTTCATACAGATTCTATGATTTTCCCTATAAAGTTTCCTTACGGATATATAGGATGAGATCCTATATTTAAACAAAATCAAAATGATGATAAAAATGTATTTCTATTACAATATTACTCGTATCGATTAGCTTATAGGCCTATGTCAAAATTTAGCCCTATTCTATACTGTGGAAGATTAATTCAACAGAATATTATTCAAACTTATATAATTATTATAATTATAGAATACTGTAGACTCAATTTATGAGATATGATAAAAAAAAATTACGTGTAGAATGTTACCAAGGCCTCGTAGATCATGTAAACCTTTAAACGTAAAATGTGGCTAACTCAACTCTCTAAATATCTATGCTTAGAGTTACGTGATTAGAAATACGCATGCACTTTGTTAAATTTTTAATATTATAATTTTTAAAAATAGATTAAGTTCGCATTCGCGCCATGTATGCGCGTCTTTTATTAGTCATTCAACTTGCAGGATTACGATTATGCGCTATTCCGCCATAAAAAGTTTTATTTGACGTTAGCTGTATTTGTATTGAGGAGAAAAAAGTTAATGTTGGTTGCGAACGTTAACTTAAGTCAAGACAGTATTGTACTAACACTATTAGGGGAGCTCTTTTGATATCCGTGGCAGTCTTCACTTGTGAGAATATTATATGAGATTTTATCTAAGATCCCATCTAGCATTAAATTTATTTCGTAATTAAAGATAATAAAACGTACATTAAGACAGAATACAGGTGGTTATTCTAGTTGAAAATCTAGATTAGAAGAAAAAGTAAATAGAAGTCGAAACCTGGGCTCGAACTCAAGATCTACAAGCTAGTAGACTAATGACTCGACCACTAAGCCATTTCATCACTTATCATATACGTACATTGTAAATCTTATAATGTGACATACAGATAATTGTATTTAGGCTTATACCTATATGTAAACTTCGTATTACGACGGTGTTACGTGGTTACGGACGATGACGAGGTCCCGGTAGAGCGATCCATAGTTTTTAAAGCTGGATCTACACCATGTACCAGCAGTTTTTATATATTGTATAATGGTTACAGAGTGAACTACCTAACCTTCGTAATCACTCTACCTCTAATCACTTAAATACCGTTTTTTGTGTACATCACGTCATGAAATTTACAATGTATATTTATAATAATTGATAAAAAAACTGAGTGGTCAAGTTATTAGTCTACAAATCCAACGGTCTTGGGTTCAAGCCTAAGTCTCGGTAGATTTTCTTCTTACTCTTTTTTCAAGCTAGATTTCTAACTTAAATAACCACCTGTATTTCGCCACAATTCAAACACATGTATCTGTAATCCGTAAGCTTTTTATTATTTTTATTTATAAACAAATGCTAAATAAAATCTCTTATGAGATCTCATATAACTAAAATTCTCACCGAGATCTATATGAGATTTATATGATGTATATATATATATATATGTGTGTGTGTGTGTGTGTTTGTTTCTCTCTCGGAGAAAAAGGTATTAGGAATAATCTTAGAAAGACCATAGCATGACCTTGTTTATGGAGTCGTCGAAACAGCCCCATCCCCAATGTCAGCCGTGTGTCGGATTCACACCGACTAACCCATCCC
This sequence comes from Nasonia vitripennis, assembly GCF_009193385.2. Taxonomy (NCBI): domain Eukaryota; kingdom Metazoa; phylum Arthropoda; class Insecta; order Hymenoptera; family Pteromalidae; genus Nasonia; species Nasonia vitripennis. Next base: position 3,121,424 of record NW_022279643.1, on the reverse strand, counting down.
TCATATGGCCAGGTAAATAACACTGAGCCGTAAAAAGAAACGTCCTCTTTGTCTTCATCGACCCTTGGTAAAGGTGCATAGCTCCATCTTCTATGCCCCTTAACCTCGTGGTACTACCGTCAAGCAATGCTTCGCGGAAGGGCGAAAGGCTTTTGCCCGCTTCTGGTTGATGTAGTCGTCATCACTATAGTCATCCTTCATTTTCTGATTCGCACATACACAACTTAGCCTCTTCGTCTTTTTCTGTCTTATTCGTCTTTTCTGACGTTCTTAAAAATATCTGCTGCATAGTTGCTGACTGTGCAATATCCATCCTCTAAAGTCAGCATGGTCAGGAATTACTTTGGACTGAAGATAACTCGCAAGTTTTTCTCGCTCCTGATGATATAGTAAGCCCTCGCAAAAGACGTGCTATAAAGCGATGAGTCCATCGTCCTTTGCCACTAGCGTCCCATCTTAATTGCCATTCAGCCATCGTCTTCTTTCTTGCAGCATCCCAGATCTCCTTCTGACTTCTGTCACTCGATCGTCTCCTAGCTTCGAATACATCCTTACTTTCCAACGCTAAGAGGTCAATGGGTGGCATACCTGTTATAATTTAGGCAGCATCATCCGATACCTTACGGAAAGCGGACGCCACTCTTAGTGCACTTCGCCTATACACGGTAGTCAACTTTCGTGCATACGATTTCGCTCGCATCGCATCTACCCATATTAGGGCTCCATATAGCATAATCGATGTAGTTACACTGGCTAAGAGTCACCTTCGCTTCAGAGTTGGCCCACCTACATTTGGCATCAATCGTGATAGAGCAGCAGCAACTTTTGCTGCTTTATCACTGACTATTTCCAAATGCTGTTTAAAACTTAGTCTTGCATCAATAGTGATGCCCAAGTATTTGATGGTTGGTTGAAAAAAGATCTCATGTCCATCCACCGTCGGTGTGATTTCCTTCATCTTCTTCCTACTGAAAATAAGAATAACTTCCGTTTTGTAAAAGGCTAGTTCCAGTCCCGTCTCTGTTAGCCATTCGTGTATTATATGAGTTGACTTTTCAGCTATTTCTGTCAACTTTTCTTTATGTTTTACTACTACCACTACTGCTATTTCGTCAGTGAATCCCACGACTGTTACTCCTTCAGGTAATTGTGGCTTTAGTATCTCGTCGTACATGATGTTCTAAGTCGGTGGGCCAAGTACTGACCCTGGGGTACGCCTTCTGTAACTTTATACGTTTTGGTACCGTCCTCAGTGTCATATAATAAGATTCTGTCCTTCAAGTAGTCAGATATCATCCTTCTTATATACAGGGTGGGCCATTTTAATCAAACCAGTCTAATAACACTTAAATTACGCCATGAACAGAAAAATTGTTCAGATGAAAGTTGTCCAGGATCAAGGGGGACATCTTTTTGTGCAATTAGTTTTGATCTTGAACTCAAATTTCAAGGTCATTTGAAGGTCAAATTTTTTTTTTTAAATAGGAACCCCTATTTTTGATAGCAGATTCGGAAAGAACAGGAAATTTTACGTCCGAAACGATATTTCAAAATTTTTTTCATGACTTTCACAAGGTCATTTCAAGGTCAAATGTTAAGAAATACTGTAATTGCTATTTAATCGCATTTTCTGATAGAATAATCGTAGTTAATGTACTTTTATGATTGAATATTCAAACCCAATGTGACAATGACCATGAAAATATTTACCTTGAAAACAAAATAATTCCCTAATTTCAGCGCTACCCAGGAACAACGACGTGGACATATTAGGATTATGTTCCCTTTGGGGTGCTTTTTTAACGTGAGTCCCCTTGCCTCTCACTGGGGTGCTTGTTTACTGTGAGTCCCCTTGCCTCTCACTAGGGTGCTTGTTTAACATTTGTTAACAAATTTTTAGTGGTCAAAAGTAAATTTTGAAGTAAACATGATAATTTTAAATATCTGAGTTCTTAATGGGAGTGGGAAATGGAACGTTAAAAATCAATGTTGTCAATTCATTCACGGTCGAAGCAGAGTCAAGTAAAACTTTAACGTTTCAAAAGCGTAAAAATGGTTAAACAATAAAGGTAGGATGTTAAAAAATACATTATTTAAGATAAAATATTAAACAGCATTTTGCTTTTGTAATATTAAAAAAAAATTTTAATAATTTTATTTGTCAAAGATCATTTCCAGTTTAGATGTTTTTTTTAAGTGGAATTTCTTTAATCTAATATGAATTGTAACGATTGTTCTCACGCTGTCTTCAATTTAAATCACAATGTCTTAACGTAAGAAAATAAGAAGTTACAAATTTGATTTAAAAATTATACAGTTTGAAAATTCCTCCTTTCTTATTGTCACTTTCTTATTTTGGTTTAGTTTCAATTTCAATAAAGAGTGAATGTAAATAAAATAGTTTTTCTTATTATAAACAAAATTTTCAAAATGCACGATTATCAATCCAATGAAATTGTTGATATGATATGCGAAACCCAAAACAATGCCAGAGCCGTGGTGCGACTCTACGCTGAACGCTTTCCTCTAAGAAGGCGTCCTACTCACGACACACTACTCAGATTACTTCGAAGAGCTCGTGATGGACATATTCGTTGTCAACGCAGACACCACGAATACAACGAAAATGATCCTAATGTTATAGCCGCCTTAGCAGCTGTTCATCTCAATCCACAAATTAGTAGTCGACAAATTGAAAGAGAAATCGGTATACCACGAAGAACAGCATTGAGAATTCTCAATAATCTCCACTTTCACGATTACCACATAAGATTAGTTCATGAGCTGAGGCCACGCCATTTTCTAATGCGTATTAACTTTTGCCAGTGGGCTTTAGGAGTTTTACAAAATGATCCAGATCTTTTCAGATTTGTTATGTTTTCTGACGAGGCTATATTTCGCAGTGATGGTCAATTAAATAGGCACAATAGTCACTACTGGTCACCTGTAAATCACCACTGGTACAGGGCTATTGACCATCAAAACCGATAGAGTTTAATGGTGTGGTGTGGGATCATTAATGGTTACCTGATTGGGCCATATTTTTTAAGGTCAAAATGTTAACCAGAATAGCTATTTGGCACTGCACAGAGATCGACTGCCAGAGCTTTTAGAGTATGTTGACTTTCGGACGTTTCGGATGTAAAATTTCCTGTTCTTTCCGAATCTGCTATCAAAAATAGGGGTTCCTATTTAAAAAAAAATTGACCTTCAAATGACCTTGAAATTTGAGTTCAAGGTCAAAACTAATTGCACAAAAAGATGTCCCCCTTGATCCTGGACAACTTTCATCTGAACAATTTTTCTGTTCATGGCTTAATTTAGGAGTTATTAGACTGGTTTGATTAAAATGGCCCACCCTGTATAAGGGCACATCCTGCTTCTGGAGTGCCTGGTGTATTTCACTCCATCTGGCCGAATAGAATGCATTTTTGACATCCAATGTAACTATGGTGCAATACTTCTTTTTTCCTCTCTTTCATATTTCCCCTCTATCGTTGTTTGTGCATTGCCAATCACTAGACTAACTGCGTCTAGGGTTGAACGCTTCCTTCTGAAGCCATATTGGTGTTCCGCTAATCCACCTTTTTCTTCTATAAAATGATCTATTCTGACACAAATAATGCGTTCTAGAATCTTGCCTGGAGTATCCAGCATGCAGAGCGGTCTGTATGATGAGGGCTCCTGGGGTGGTTTCTTTCCTTTTGGCAGAAGCACTAGTTGCTGTTTCTTCCAGTTTGTGGAAAATGTTCCCTCTTCTAGACATGTATTGTACAAGTCTACAAAGACCTCTGGATGAGAGTAAATGGCATGCTTTGGTGCAATATTTTGAATGCTATTCGGCCCTGGGGCCTTGTTGTTTCCTACTCTTCTGCAGGCGGCTAACAATTCCTCAAGCGTATTCCGTGGGATAGCCTCTTCATTTACACCTTTTTCGATAACACTTGGCTATTCCAGTTGTCTGGGGAACAGTGTGGTCACTACCTAGTCTAATAGTTTCGGGCATTTTGGTGGAGGCACGTAGCTTCCTTTAATCTTCTTCATTACTATTTTGTACGGTCGACCCCAAGGGTGTTGTTCGACCTCATTCTGTAATTCCTTAGGGCACCGTCGTTTGTTTTCGTGGATTTTCTTCTTGAAACTCCTTTTAGCGTCCTTTATTTCTTGGCCGCATGCATCTACTATTTCCTGGCCTCTATCAGTTTTATAGTATTTCTTCCTCGTCCGTTGTTCTCGTCTTCTGGTCCAGTGGCACTCGCTACGTGCATTCGCAATCTCCTTCTCCCACCAGTATATTGGTGGTCGTCTACTGTATGCGACTCTTCAAAGCATAGCAGCGTCACATGCTTGGGTAATGTTTACCGTCACCTGCTCTGCCTTGATGTTCGCCGTTTCAGACAGTTGCATTTCTTCTAGTGCTAACAGGAACTTTTCCTTATCATAATCCTTCGTTTTTCAACTAACTCTATCGGTTGCTGTACTTGCACTGGGTCCCTGTTTTGATATTCTTACCTCTATTATTATGGCCTGGTGATCACTATGTGTGTAGTACTCATTTACTGTCCATGAATCAACTGAGCCAATAAGGCTGCTACTAACAAACGTAAGGTCGACAATAGACCCCATGTCTCCCCTTCTAAATGTGTGGGTGCATCCTTAGATAACTAGGATCAAATACAGAAAAGCGAATGCTTTCACCTTGATATCTTGACTCTGTAGTTAGTCTTTATGCTCTCCACTCCACAGCCCACGCATTGAAGTCGCCTGCAATCAGTATCGGTTTCCTCCCTACTGCGTCTCGTATGAGCCAACCTAGCAGTTGCTCGAACTGCTTGATGGGAGCGTTAGGTGAAGCGTAGCAGCTGTAAACAGTTACACCTGCTACCTTAGACATCTTTGTTTGCTTCCAAACATACTGGGCAATTTAGATTGTCCTCTATTTCAAAGCGGTGTAGGTAGGCTCGAAAGCACCCATGTCCGCTCAAAAATTGCGTAAGGTAGTGATTTACTTACCCGTCGCGTCTATTGGTCCAGCCAGCAATACGTAGTATGAGGCGGTGCCCTTCCCCTGGAGTCCTATCGTCTTTGATACTCAGCTAGAGTTTGTTCCTTCGCAGATTTCCAAACTTCCTTCTGAGTATTGTCACCACGCCGGCGTTCTTTGTATACAATTTTTCGTTCTGTTGCTACAAGTTCAATAGGCGGCATACTTGAAATAACGCACTCTGCATTTTCTGATACTGCTTTGTAGGCAGAAACGACCCGTAATGCACTTCTCTTATAAACCGTTGACAGCTTTCGTGCATAAGACTTTGCCAACATATCGTCCACCTATATTGGGGCACCGTATAACATAATTGATGTATTTACACCGACTTTTGATGCCCTCTTGATATGCGGCTTAAACGTTAGTCTGGCGTCCATGGTGATTTACAGGTACGTAATCGTCCGGCTGAAAGTCTATTTCGTGTTCATCTACTGTCAGTGTTATTGTCTCTATTTTCTTCGCTGAGCTGCAGGCACCATATCAAGAGCTGTCGTCAAGGAGCCCCGCAGCATAACATAATCACAACATTGCTTCTGCCGCGAAGGAAATTAACAGTCAAGGAGGCAGGAGCGTTCATCGAACAATGTGATAGTAATCTCTTGCCTGGCCTACTCACTAAAATCTTCGCTGCAACTCCTGACTTTCACCGTCCTGGCTGCACTGGATTCTACGGTCCTAAGAAGGGATGTGGCATCCGTCAGGACCCTGGGGCGACTTGACGCAACAACTACTAACGCGCAAGGTGACAGCAGATTCCTACCTTTAGCTGTCACTCTCTCATTTAGTGCACTGGCCCGCTTAAACATCGTGGCCAAGGCCAGGAGACGCAAGCTTCACACTATTGAACTGGATGTTGTCAAGGCAAGAGCTCTCTGCCCAGATCACCAGGGGCTCATTAGCATCAATGAGCTGCTTTCTTCAGACATCCACAAGCTGCATATTAAGGCCAGGCTAGAGGCAAAGAGGAGAAGGGAATACCACACCTTTGTGAAAGACGAGAGGATCTACATCCGCTCTGGCGAAGACAACGAACGGGTCACTATCATCTCTACTGATGCTCAACTAAAAGCTTTTTTTTCCCTGACGCCGCAAATAGTAAACACCAACATTGCACACTTAAACACACATATCATCCTACTAAAACCACTATCTAACTTATCTAATACATCCACATCTGTTTCTAAAGCTTCTCTTTCTGAGGGTCTGAGGGTCTGTCATTTCAATGCGAACTCTCTTACGGGTCACATTAAGATGATCAGGCTCTTCTTGTCCACTCGTTCCCCCTTTCACGTAATAGCTATGACTGAGACTTGGCTAAGTGACAAGATAACATCCATCCCTTCACTGAATGACTACCTACTGTACAGACGGGACAGAAACAGAAACGGAAGAGGTGTGGCTCTCTACACTCATCATTCACTGACAGCCAACGTTATCTCGTCATCTGACGGCGAATGGTCAGGCAAGCCAGGTAAGCCGGAATATCTGTTCTCTCTACTCTGTTTTCTGTCTAAGGCGCTGAAGTGGCTGGTGCACAAGCAAATCCCTAAGTATCATAAACCAAGACTTTACCTTGACAACTTCCAAACATGCTTCCGCACTGGCCACAGCACGCAGTCTGGCTTAATTAAGCTGACTGATGATGTCAGGCTTGGGATGGACAAAGAAAGTCACTCTGCTACTTCTATTTGATTTTAGCAAGGCGTTTAATACTGTATGTCACGTCAGGCTACTTGGAAAGCTATCCTCTTTCGTCTATTCTAAGCAGGTTATCCGCTGGCTTGCATCTTACCTCTCAGGAAGAGAACATTCATGACAACATTGGTGACAACAACGAACTCTCCACCTTTCTACCATTAAACACCGGTGTCCCACAGGGGTCAGTTTGAGGCCCTCTGTTGTTCGCGTTAAACATCAATGATATTGATTTCTGTATAGATTCAGATGTGTCCAATCTAATCTACGCGGATAACCTGCAGATATACAGCCAATGCCACCTTGAGGAGCCCGATTCTTGTTCTGCCAGGATAAGGATAATGGGCTGGGCTGCACAAAATCGATTTAAACTGAATGTCTTTAAGACTAAAGCAATTGTCCTGGGTTCTCCCTACTACATAAATGCTTTACCTACTGTTGCTAATACCTTTATTAATATAGACTATGAATTATCTGTGCGCAATCTGGGGTTGGTGCTTAACTCCCAACTTATGCGGAAAGAGCACGTTACACAAATCTGTGAACGTGCTCACTCTTTCATGTACACGCTTTACTTTTTTCGCAAGATCACTAACCTTAGGCTGCGCCAAAACCTTGTGCAAGCACTCCTATTTCCGATCATGGATTACTGTTCATTGGCTTACTGTAACCTGACACAAGAATTAGACACGAAACTCCAGAAACTTGTCAATACGGGAATCCGTTATATCTATAGTATAAGGAGGGATGAGCATATCTCCCCTTATAGGCGTGAGTTGCACACTTTACTGCCCAGACGTTGAAATCGCCTGCTATCAGTACCGGTTTTCTTCCTACAGCATCCTGTACTAGCCTGTCTAATAGTTGTCTGAATTGTTCTATCGACGCGTTATAAGAAGCATATCAGCTGTAAATGTGGACGTCTGCGACCTTAGCGCGTACAAATCCTTCATTAGTTCTTGTCAATTTTCCTGGAAAGCGGCGTCTCCAGTACTCTCTACCAGTACTGTCTATATCCCACGATGGTTTGTCCAGGTCTCTGTATTGTTCACAGACGATGTCTATGTCGATTTCTGTCTTACGGACATATTGGCTCAGTAAGTCCTGTGCAGTCGCGCAGTACTTCATATTCAACTGCACTATTTTCATTTTCTTCGTCTGTCAGTGGCTTCTACTGCAGCTGGGTACACTGGGCATGCGTAGCCACCAGCTGCGTGCTCACTTTTTTCACCTATGCCTCCTTTGCAAAGTACACAGTTGGGTTGGTTCTTACACTTCTTTGCTTTGTGCCCGTCTTTTCCACATTTAAAGCAAAGCTTACTTCTATCTTCAGTTTCTTTGCAGTTTTTGCCAATATGGCCAAAACCTAGGAATTTATAACACCGGAGCGGCTCGTTTTTGCGGTTAGCCACCCGGATCCTACAGTTGACCTATCCTTTTCTGATCTTCTGTAGCTTAGTGATCTTAGCCGCTATCTGATCTGGTACCCATATCACTGCAATCTGCGTGTCACCGTACGTCTTTCGCAGAGATCTAATCGTAGAGTCTTCTATGATGTTCTTTTCGCTAATTTCCTTCTATAGTGCTTCTAGTACCTCCTCTTTTAAGGTAAGCATGTCCAGATCTCTCACTTTAATGATTCCTTCTTGCTGGAGTGCTTTTATTGTGGCGCCTTTGACTAGTACTGCTTCAACTGCTTCTTGGAATTCCGAGGTTGTGACTTCTCTTGTGCGTTTGGGCTCTATCAAAAAATCTCCTGCAACTGTTCTGCGTATTTTATTTACGCTATTCCCCAGCGTCTTAATTGACGAAGCAGCTTTAATTATTTCCTTCTGCAGCCTTGATGATTAAAACATCTGGTGAGAGAGAGAGAGAGAGAGGGGGGGAGAGAGAGAGAGGGAGAGAGAGAGAGAGAGAGAGAGAGAGAGAGAGAGAGAGAGAGAGAGAGAGAGATCACGAAAATAAAAGAATCAATAAAGGACACGATGTAAAGTCAAGTAATACTGCAGCAATCGCGGAATTATTACGCGGACTCTTACAATCTCTAAAAAAAATTAGCTTTTATACAAGTAAAAGGTTAGGCGAGTTTGATATATTTACGGTTTTTTGCATATGGTTTGCTCGGCTAGCTGCAACCCCGAAAACAGTAAGGAGAGAGGGCAGTTCGAGATAATAGAGACCCGCGGTTTATCAGAGGGAATTGTATATTTTTAATAAATTCTTACAACTTATAATCAACTCGTACAAATTACTAAGATAACCCGTGAACAAAGGCAACTCCGACGAGCAAATACCCGTACACGAAAAATATCCCGCGTGACTCGCGCGCGTTTCAAGGCTCAAGAAGCAACCTGATCACACACACTAGCTCGCACTTTTTGTCTCTCACTCACTTACACAATTACGTCACACGCAAATTCCGCAAACGCCGAATGTCTTGTCCTAGAATTGCCCGACCACCTTACGCCTCATGCGTCTAGGTGTCGGCGCCAAGTATTAACCTACGTTTTCACAAAATAACTTTACACTTCCATCATAATCGTAGAAATCCTTAATTCTACACTTCGTTTATTACTCGAGAGGATAACCGGTATAAATGAGATAACCCTTTATTTGAGGGAACACAATACAAAGAGATAAAGAGATAAAGACAGCGATCCGGAGGTAACTAACGCGTACGCGAGACAACCTTCGCGAAACCGAACGTGGAACTGCCGTTCATCCGCGAGACGGACACGACCGGAGAAAACAGAAAACGAGTCACTGACCTTAAATCCTTCTAGCTGGATCACCGGATGAGGTTGAAGTTGAGGCACGTCCGTTCGGGAGCAGTCGCTGATTGTTCAACGCGTTGCGGCCCGACGGCCCGCTCGCTTGCAACGCTATCGGTTCGTACCGTTGCCGAGTCGCACGGTCGCGCATGCGCGCAGATAGCCCCGCGGATACGATGTCGAAGTAGATAGCCGCGAAATTAGAATTCTCGTAGCACACAGACAGCCTTTTACCCGCAGACAACTAAGATAACTCTTGACTGCGGAACCCGTAGTGACTCTCAATGCCTCGTCGTCAGGGCCTTTGACTCAGGCGGCATCTGTTACTACGAACACGAGACGCTGTAGTTTTTGTTCCTGGCGTTCGTGCGGGCGAGCTGCCATCGCGCTGATACTGCTGCATGAGACGCTTATGTAGGTAGACCCCACGAAGGGCTCCGCCACCTGCATCGGCTATCTTACGGTGCGCGGGCCGACTTGAATGCCCTGTCGAGGTGAAAGGTTGCTGCTGCTGCCCCAACGCTGTTCGTCGTCTCCTCGCATCTCTCGAAATTAAATAAATGCACAGCGTGAGATCATGACACAGTATCAGGACATACAAAATGTGTGAAAATATGCAAGTCGTTAATAGTTTATAAAAAAGACGCGAATCACCGTATATGGATGTATTTTTAAATAAATTAGAACATGCAAAGTGTTTAACTACGATCAATTTCAGCAACGCATACGACCATATACAAGTGACGGAAGCATCGTAATAAATAACGGCGTTTACGATACCGGGCCGCGGATTATAGTAATGCACGCGTTTACCAATAGGGCTGAACGGCAGCAGGGCGACTTTCCAGAGACTGTTCGAAGAACTAATAGGCGTCCTTGATCCGTACACATACAATTATCTAGACGATGTAATACTCGTAGCCTAATCATTTAAAGAGCATCTGAGAATGCTGAGAAAATTAATAAATCGAATAAATGGCGGTGGATTAACGATTAACCGCGACAAGAGTGAATTCTGTCAGAAAAAGGTTAAATTTTTAAGCTTTCTAGTGAATGAAAATGGGCCAGAGAAAACAGAAGCGGTCTGTAATTACCCGAGGCCTAGAACTTTACGCTTTGTTCGGCTTCGTAATATAGAAAATTTAGTAAAGATTACGCGGCGATAGTAAATCCGCTCACGAAACTAACCCGACAAAATACAAAATTTGCATGAAAAAAGGAGCACGAAAACGCGTTTGAGATTATTGAAAAAATCTTTAGTCAAGCCCCTCTATTACATAGGCCGGATCCGGACACCGAATTTACCTTACACTGCGATGAATCAAACACTGATTTAGGCAGCTTACTGACACAAATAGTAGATAGCGTTAAACGAGTAATTGAATACGCGATTTGCGCACTACAGAAAAACAAATTAAATCACAGCACGACTGAGCGTGAGTGCCTAGCGCTAAAATTCGCGATAGAAAGATTAAGACCATATATCGATGACAACACTTTCACCGTAATATCAGACCAAAGCGCATTGCAGAAGCTGTTTAACAAAAAAGATCCAGTCTGAAGACTATGTATGGACTATGTGGTAGATGGGCTCACGAGCCAACAAGCTATGATTTTAAAGTCATGCACAGAAAACGCAAACACAACGTAGTACCAGACATGCTCTCATAAATGTTGAATAGTCTACATCGGACAAATGGTATAAAAAGTGATTATATCAGATATTAAAACACCCATGTAGATATAAAGACTGAAACGTCACCAATGGAAATATCTACAGATATAAACCGTGCAAAGATGTCAACGACATCATGACAGACTTAGAAGTTTGGAAACTCGTTATCGTTATCCCGAAAGATAAGCGCGACCTAACCTGGAAGAGATGCATTCTAAACCGTCACCTGGTCACCCGGGAATATACAAAACATATGATCGATTAGTATAATTTAATTACTGGCCCAGAGCATATGGAGACACAGCTAGGTTCGTAAAAAATTGCAAAATTTGCTAACAAACTAAAACAGTTCGTCCAACGCCAACAACTACGAGGTATACTTTTCGAGATGACGAAGCGCGCTTATTGCACGGTTGCGGCTTATCCTCTCGCTCCCCATGTCTGGTTTCCAGACCTCCAGGACTATGAAGAAAACAGCGGCAGTGTATAGCGAGTCTAGTTCAGCGACTTCTTCAGCGGCTGCATTCGAGATTACAGAGATTGCGCGGGCTACGAACGCCCTGGGTAAGAGAGATCTGCGTGCGAATAAAGGTACCTCGCGTCTTTGCGTGCTTCTCTTTAGTTTATTTTCTTCTCTTGTAGAGTCACTTTCTGTTAATTTCCTTTCCTTTATTTTAATTAAAGGTTACACTTGCTGCGACTGCCCTCTAATCCGTAAGGGTTTTCACGTCATAGCAAGTGCATTTTTATTGTAGCGCGAAATCGTGTGAGTGCCAGCTCTCTCTCTCTCTCTCTCTCTCTCTCTCTCTCTCTCTCTCTCTCTCTCTCACGCTACACTCGCCAGGGCTCTCCTTATCCTCCCTCGTACCTGCGACCTCGCTTGCTCGCATGCAAGCCCTGTATATAGTTTGTCAATAAACGCTGTGACAGTTCCTCAACAATCTCGACAGTCGTTATTTTGCATGTTCCTACGCGTATACTTGTACCTCGCTCCATCACCGACCCAGCCGCCTCCGCGGGCTTGCGTCTCGCATATGTACGAGATCGCAGCATAACTGGCCTGGCCGGAACCTATTCAGCACTAGGTGCTATCCCGACGACTCTCTTTCTCGAGAGTAACGAGGTCTACGGACCTTGATTATAGCGGAGCTGGAAACTGAGCAACTGCATCCAGTACACCGTTATATTGGCGCCCAACGTCTCGGATTAAACAATATTTGTTTAGAAGATTTCAAATTTCGGCATCGCAAGAAAAATAATAGTCGCACCGAAATAAAATCTATACAGCGAACAAAAGCTTATATTAGAGCGAGAACGCAAGTTACACGCTAAGCATAGCGACGCGCGACTTTGTTGACATCGCGGTCGAGCGAGCTCGCCGCACGAGATAAACAACACCGGTCTCCGGCGTTGTAGACGTTCGACGAAGTCGACGCGGCCGAAATATTATATTACGACTTATTACATTTAGTGTATAAGTTTCGGAAAGAGTTTTTGCGATTCGCAACAGTTGTTGTGGGCGGTTCGTATCTCTGTGTACGTGAATTCGTATTGAGTTTTTTTTGTCACCCTAAAAATTTTTTTTTTCTTCTCTCTTTACCCTTTCGTTATAGCAAACCAAAAAGAATTTTTCAGAGGATGGCGCTTTTTCAAGAAGAACTAGATTTACAAATAGAAAACTGGGCGCTTTCCCTGTCGCCATTGGAATTACAAAATAGATTAATCGAACTAGATCTTATTCGGAGTAATTCAAGGCTAGAAAATGTAAGTAGGTTAGCTAGACGACTTCGCGGAGACTACACTGCAGAAGATTTTCAAGAATCAAGTGATCCAATATTTATAGTTAGTTCAAGAAGAGACACAGATCTCCACAGATTAATACAGACAGATAAAACGTTACCTACGTCGCTGAAGAATAGCATAATAGCACGGCGCAGAGGAAGCAGAGTAAACGTGTTCGACACAAATTCGACATTCATAGATGAGTTCGAACCTCTGATTAATAATCCACAACTGTCAAGCATAACGCGAACGGGTACAAGTGTGTTGCCGACTAGCAACAGCACAGCGGCAACGACAAGTACCAGCACAATAACAACGCAAGCACAAGGAACAAGGCAAGCGAATACGCAAGTAACGTACTCAAACAATGCTCAGAGAAACGAAGAGTACCTCAGGCAACAAAACGAACAACTGATTAGAATGCGCATCGCAGACGTCAAAGAGAAGGAAGCTTTACGACAACAACTAGAACAGCTGGAACAAGTTATTTTAGACATGGCTGAATCCAGTAATTCGTACACCCCGACGACGCCAGCTGATAGTAGGAAAGTTCGATTTCAAGAGACGCTGGATATTCCACACCCTGAACCTGACGCGCATAGTACGCGATACGCAAGCGAAAACCCGTGGATAATTAATTTAGACGGTACACAGAACTATCAGACTAGGCAAAATCCATTCAGAAGGCAGAGTAACACGCCAGACTATCAAGAGTCTAAGGGGAGGGGCGGATCACCGATTGGTAATAACAATCCATTCCTCAAGCCTGGGGAAACACCATACGCTAATAGCACGAATCCTTTTTGGCCATTTGACGCCACGCAAACGAATCCGTTCAACTGCACACCCACTCCTACGTGGACATCACAATCACGTAAAGACATTGGAAAAATCGCCCGAGAATGGAAAATAAAGTTTGATGGCAGCCAAGACACTTGCATCGAAGAGTTCCTACAGAGAGTCAACGAATGCAGAATGTCATCTCATCTAGACGACACCGATTCGCTGAATGCTATGTTGCACGTATTAACGGGGCCAGCACTAATCTGGTGTAGACAACTGCGACACACTTGGTGTACATGGACAGATTTCTGCAAAGCTGCAAGGCGAAGTTACGGAGTCGATCAGGACATCCAAATGCAGCTGTTAGCCGAAGCCCAAGCGCGTACCCAAGGGAAAAAGGAGTCAGTGAGGGAACACATCTTCGCAGTACTGACGATCCTCAGCAGGTTAGATGAACCTCCACCGGTAGACGCACAATTGAAGATGATTTATGACAATATGTTGCCAGAAATCAAGATGATTGTACCACGTAAAGACGTCACAGACTTAGACGCCCTAGTTACGTTAGCGAGGGACGCCGAGAAGTTGGTTCACGATCGAGACAACTACAAGCCGCCACCTCCACCGGAACGTAGCCTGCTACCGCATGTCGCCTATAAGGAAAAGCCGGCTACACCAACAGCCACCACTGCGAAAACTCCTAGCGTGAACGCTGTAACAGAACCCGTCGAACCAGCGAGCCCGCTCCAGAGCACGCTAGTCGCGACGGCAGTAAAGGAGGCCCTAGCCCAATTAGGCCTTGCGGGCATTGCTGCCTTCCAGCAGCAACCATCGCAACTACAGCCGAAAGCCATCACAGCGGGTGGAAATAACCCGAAGAACGGCAAGAAGTCGAAGCCGAAAAGTGTCTCTACCGTGACAATTGAAGAGGTAGTAGAGGAGAAAACGAAACGAACGGTACGCAAACCGGATAGTGACCACAATAAAGACCAGAAGGCTCGTGGGCCATATAAGCCCCACGTTAAATGCTATGGTTGCAGTTGGCCACAACACGTAAAAAGTTCGTGCCCAGAATGCTCCCAGAAGTCGGGAAAAGACCAAGGGAAGAAGTGAGTCAGGCCAACACTTCTCCCGAGGCAACAACGGCCTCTAGCGAATCGCTCGATTTAAAGAGCGAGGACGCACTCATGCCGTTGAAGGCCGAAGATCCAAGTCCGGAGGATCACCGTCGCTGGTAGGTGCAAGTTGGAATTGCAGGGTTCAGAGTCCGCTCTTTGTTCGACTATGGAGCTGCACGCACCGCCATTGGCCCGGTCGGCATTCAGATTGCCTCGGCCTGTGGACAAACTATTACGCCCTATAAAGGACCAGGAGCGAAGCTCGCTAACGGCCAGTTAGTGCCGATTTATGGTCACGTCGACCTACCCTTTGACGTACAGGGTCGTCGAAAAGTACTGAAAGTCATGATCATGAGCGAACTTGATTCCTCCTGCATTTTAGGGACGGATTTCATCCGTGCATTTGGCGCCACGCTTAGACTTCGTCAGAATGTCCTAGAGATTAAGGGCACGTCGGAGACTATCCCTCTGGAGTTATCTAGTCTCACTGACGGCGAGAGTAATGCCCTGGCGGCCATTGGCCTAGTTGATGTTACGCCGCGGCAGCGTAACCATTCAAACGAACTGCTGGATAGGTGGCTACCAGAGAACGAACAACCACTTGGCTGCACTTCATTGATCATGCACGCCATTGATGTGGGTTCCGCTCGACCTATCAAGCAGAGGTACTACCCCGTGTCGAAGAAGATTGAGGAGGAGATGCATAAGCAAGTGTTGGAAATGCTAGAAGCAGGAATAATTCGACGGTCGAACAGTGAATGGTCGAGCCCCGTAGTCATGGTGCGAAAAGCCAATCGATCCTACCGGTTTTGCATAGACTACCGTAAACTCAACGCCGTTTCCAAGGCCAGTGCATATCCGCTTCCATTCATGGACTCCATCCTTAGCAAATTGCAGAATGCTCGTTGCATCTCGACGATCGACTTGAGTAGTGCCTACCACCAGATCCCCATGAAGGAGGAAGACATGCACCTCACGGCATTTACGGTGCCCGGACTCGGACTTTTTGAGTTCACCCGGCTTCCTTATGGCGTGGTTGGTGGCCCTGCGACGTTCCAACAGCTTAGCGATAAGATTATCGGGCCTGAGTTGGAACCTCATGCTTTTTCGTACCTGGATGATATTATTATCACTACCGACACGTTCGAAGACCATTTACATTGGTTAGAAGTCGTACTCAACCGGATCAGCGATGCTGGACTCACGATTAATTGGGAGAAAAGCAAATTCTGTTGCAGCGAGGTTAAGTACCTTGGGGTGATGGTAAATCGAGATGGCTTCCGTCCCGATCCGGATAAGGTTGCTCCAATTTTAGACTACCCGGCCCCCAAGAATCTAAAACAACTCTGCAGGTTCCTAGGGATGGTCTCTTGGTATAGGAAATTCCTGGACAATTTTGCGACACTCGCCGATCCTCTCACTCAGTTAACCAGGAAAGACGTGAGATATAACTGGGGCGAATCGCAGCAAGAAGCGTTCCTACAAATTAAAACGCTGATAGCTTCGGCTCCAATCCTACATAGTCCATCATTCGACGAAACTTTCACGATTCAGACGGATGCTAGTGACACCGGCCTGGGTGCAGTGTTGACTCAAGTCCATGATAGCGAAGAACGCGTGTTAAGCTTTGCGAGCCGCACCCTGTCAAAAGCCGAGAGAAATTACTCTGTCACTGAACGCGAATGTTTGGCTGTATTGTGGGCGATACGCAAATTTAGAGCCTATGTTGAGGGTTATCACTTCCAAGTTATTACCGACCACAGTAGTCTGAAGTGGCTGCGTAATATGCGTAACCCCAACGGTCGCTTAGCTAGGTGGGCTCTCGAATTGCAAGCCTATGATTTCGAGATTATCCATCGAAAGGGCTCATTACATTGCGTACCAGACGCCTTATCCCGAATGTACGAGGATGAAGACCAGAATACGCCCTTAGCCACACTCGGTATAGGAGGAAAATTTACAGATGACCCATGGTATACTGACATGTGTGCCAAGGTAAGGGAAAACCCAACCGATCATCCAAACTGGAAGATTTCGGAGGGCAGACTGTATCATCTACGTCCTGATCCTCTCTTAGACGATATCCTAGACGAACAGGACGAATGGAAAATGGTTTTGCCACCAGAGAAGACCGTAGAAGCGATGCGGGAATCGCACTGCGAGCCCACAAATGGTCACTTGGGCCGCCGCAAGACTTACGAGCGAATCGCACGATACTTCTACTGGAAGGGAATGTATAGAGATGTAAGTAACTTTGTTCGTACTTGCACGGCCTGCCAGCAGTGCAAGGTAGAACAAGCGTTACCCGCTGGGTTAATGGGTCAGAGAAGAGTCCCTGGACCCTGGGAAATTGTCGCCGCTGACATTATGGGTCCGTTCCCCCGGTCGACTCAAGGTTACCAATACATCCTCATCTTCTTAGATGTTTTCACGAAGTGGATCGAAGTCATCCCAATTCGCAAGGCGGATGGAAAAACGATCCGGAAAAATCTAAATGAACGTGTTATTCTACGTTTCGGAGTGCCCGAGGCATTTTTATCTGACAACGGGACGGAATTTCGAAACAAGGTGCTAGCCCAATTTCTTAAAGAACTGAGGATACAACATCGAACTATCCCACCGTATCACGCTCAAGCCAACCCGGTAGAACGTGTCAATCGCACTTTCAAGACAATGATTACGACGTTTATCGAAGGTGAACACAGGTCCTGGGACAAACACATTCCCCAACTAATGTTGGGGAATGTGTTTATCCCAGGACGGCACATAGAGCCACCCCACAACAGCCGCCGAGCAGAAGAGATTCTCAAGAAAGAAGAGGCAGAAGAACAAGCCATCAAGGACTGGGAAGATAGAATGCAACGTTTGTTGGATCTGCAAGTCCGTACAGCGAGACACGCACAGAGAGCTTCTGAAAAACAAGCAACTTACTATAACGCAAGACGCAGACAATCCGAGTATCAGGTCGGTGACCTAGTCTGGAAGCGTAATCGCATTCTTTCGTCCGCTCTATTAGGCATAAATGCGAAACTCGCGCCGAAGTTTGCTGGCCCATTCAGAATTACGGCCAAAATTGGACAAGATGTGTACACCCTCGAGAACGACAAAGGTGACAAGTTCGAAAAGATACATGTAGTCGATTTGAAGAAATATGAGGACGACGGAGACCCATCGAGCGACGAAGAACCAACAGACACCGCAACGACGACTGCGAATCCACAAGATGCTGCCCCGGCTTCGACTAATACGTCTGTAAACGTGGAAGCGCCACGTAAGCGAGGTAGACCGCGGAAGACGCGCATCGTTGTTAACCGTGCGATAACTAGAGTCACGCGCGGAAAGAAAACTAGCGAACCACCTCCTAGTATCGAGAATGAGGAGGTAACCCCGTTAGTAGTACCCCTGAAAAAGCGAGGTCGCCCAAAAGGTTCCGTGAACAAGCGAGAGACTCCTCCTGTCCTGTCCCCTCGTCGTACTCGGTCCAAAAGACCCTCATAAACTTCCTAGAACTCCCTCTTATTGACCTTGCAGATGATGGCGTCAGACCCCAGCTGGATCAGAGTCGTGGAGGGGGGCCGAACCCGCTGGGTTCAGATAGAGGATCTGCCTCTACCACCGACTCCTGACAGCACCACGTCGGCGGGCGCTACGCCCTCCACTACGGCAAAGACCCCCTTGACAAACCACGGCTCCAACGCACCAGCGCCCACGAGAACACCCGAGGAGGCCTGGGAGGCCACCAAGAACCAGCTGGAGCAAGCCAGGGCGCTGAAGAGGGAAGCCCTCAAAGCCGAGGAGGAAGCCTTCTTTGCCCTCGACGACTTCCTGGAGAAGTTCGGGGAGGACGGCCGTGCGCTCGCGGGTAACTACCCGAAGTTAGTGGCGGACGAGCGCGACGTCAGACGCCGCCGCCAAGAATACGTCGAGGGGAGGAAAAAGCGCCGCGCAGCCGAGGAGGCCAAGGAAGCGCTTCAGCAGCGCATCGAGGAGGGGACCCGCTTGGTTGAGGAGCTCAACCAAGCCTACGAGGACCGGCGACATCTCGGTCACCCTCCCCCCAAGCTCCTGGAAGAACTGCGACTCGCTAGGCTCAACCTATTTTTGCAGGATTTAACCCAGGCTGGACGCCTTAATTGACACTCTATCCCTGTAATTGACACCCCACCTAAATAATTGTTTTCCTATACTTTTAAGTTTCAAGGAATTAATAGGGGTTTTTCTTTGTGTAGAAGGAGGTTAAAAAGGACAAGAATTCTCTCCGTGGCCTTACCGATCCTTAGTAAAGGTCACGTAGCTGCGCCCTATACGGCCATGATTCTCATGTTACGACCGTCAAACAATGCCTCGCGGAGATCAAAGGCTTTTCGCTCTCTTCTCATTGATGTGGTCGTCATTTCTTATGATACATCTGACACTTCGCCTGATTTTGCTATGTTTTTGAGATCTTCCTTCTTTTTTCTTTACCATGCCCAGGGCGCGCCTGAATGTAATGCAGCCGTCAGAGCCAGCTACATGTTTACAGCCTTCTTCCTTTTGTCCCTTTCCTTTGCAGAGAAAGCAGCTCAGTTCCATTTTGCATTCAGCCATGCAGTGATCGGCTCCTCTACGCTTATAGCATAGAGTCAACTCATCTGCTCCATTAAACTCATCCTTCCAGTGTCCAAAGCCTAAAGAAGTTATCTTAAGAAGCTCTTCGGTCTCTTACTAAGTATTACAATACTATTACAATCCTAAGGCTTTTTATGTCAGGCTTTAATAGGATCAACCTCCTACCATTGTCTGGCTTTTTAAGGGCTCCCTCTATTGCTGTTCTTACCTCTTTTTTGTAGCATGTCTCTTATTTCTCATGGCCTTCCGTTCTTCCTTTTTAACTTGTCCCGGACCACACTGTCTTATCCACTCCACCAGTAAACGCTGTCCTGTCAAACCCCCTTCCCAGTTTACAATTAATGAATGACCTAAGAGGCTGGAAAAAATCTCAATAATGCTTACACCAATTCTTTAACCTTCTTTGTTGTCAAAGTAGCTGCAATTTATCTTTTTTTTTATGTGCTGGCTATGCTCGAACGTCCCTTGAAACTCTCGAGGGAACTGCATCTTGACTCGCTGTGCGTGTTGTCACTTTCAGCGGATGCTCAAGTTTTAGATTTTTCCTTCGTATACTGCGTGTAACGATCTTCTATGCTGTGCTTGGTCTATTTCTTCTCCTCGTTGATGCTACCGAGTTACGCTAGCTTATCTGCGTGCATGAGTGTAGTTGTCTGGCTTCTTCTTTTCTTTGCTCCTCCTTCTGCTTCGTTGTACGTGAGTTTTAGCGATTCTTCTCTCTTATGCGTTTTTTAAACATATTCAATATCACGTCTATAATTATTTGTGATAGTAATATTTTATTCTGAATTATCATTATACGAGAGTTGCTTTTATCGTTTTATAATGCTGATAATTCTATTTATCGAATGTTTGAATTTCGTTAATGCACTTCGTTACGTTGTTGTTATTTGTCTTTTGTACTATTTAATCAATTGTTGAATATGCTCTAGGTGCATCGTAGATGTGACTGTTTGGAGCGCGGAGCATCTTTCATGCGGTCCCACTTCTTTCCTTGATAATGCCGCCTGCTTATTGGTGTGTGTACATTCTTGTCTTCTTTGTCTCTCACCCTGTATACCCTGTACAACAAAAAAACCATTACCAATTATTTGGCACGTAGCTTCTTTCAACATTATGTATTTCTCTAATATCACAATTGTTTTTACTTCATATATAATTCTATAAAGTTTTTGTACTTTTTCGTTTGATAGATAAAATTATTTCTAATCAATTACATTTACATTATCAAAAGATAGGTAATATTATTCTTAGCTTGAGCGTATCGAGGGTAATAAAACACCGTGCACTGATGGGCTGTTAGTTCACGAGTATCGTATACAATTTATAGCACAGCTGCTGAAATCCGCCAAGTCACGCCTATCCGTGATCTAAGCAGTCCATTATTGTACCGTGAGGTCAGCGCACGAGCGTAGCGATTGTTTTCCCACTATGTACTAATAAAAACAAAGAAAATGAGACTTGGTGGGTTAAAATTCACTGAGTAGAAGCTAAGATATAGGTGTATACGAACGAACGAAGACACACACACACACACATATACATCCGTACGGACATTTTCCAAAAACACTATTTTTCGACTCAAAATGCATCAAAACACACTTCCTAAATGTTTTTACACAAACTCAAGAAATTACTATTACAAGGCTTCCTATAAGAAGGAAGCAATTACTAGTTTTGTTAAACTTTATAACTCACTAACAAAAGTTCAAAATGTTTTGAGGAAGTTCATGATTTTATGAGGTTATGAGGATTCTATAGTATTTAAAATATTAAAGTTTGAATTTTTTATGGAGATTATATGATTTGATATTGTGACGGATGGTAGACGGAAACAGCGTCCGTCTAACAGCTAGTCAACGTGATTGCAGGGTTCCCCACCCCTATAAATGTGACCCTTCCTCTTGTTTAAAGATTTTGATCGGATCTTTCTAATTACCATAGTCTTTTGCTAAGAAAATTGCTCCTTCAGTGAAATAATTAAGATTAAAAATATTTTAAAAAAGCATTAATATACTGTATATTTGAATAATATTTTATCTATTGGAACTATAAATTTAGTTGAAGGAAGCTGCATGCCAAAGAATCAGCATCAGTTTTTTTTTTCGTAGAAGATTTAGAATAATTATTGTAACACAAATTAAATTTTATCGTTTTAGCCAAATATGAGATGTTACAAGGAAGAAATTTTCGGTCCAGTTTTGGTTTGTATGAATGCAGCATCACTAGACGAAGCAATTAAATTGATAAATGCCAACCCATACGGTAACGGAACTGCAATTTTCACAACAAACGGAGCGAGTGCAAGAACTTTTATTGATAGAATTGAAGCTGGACAAGTAGGAATTAACGTCCCGATTCCGGTCCCATTACCAATGTTTAGTTTCACTGGAAATAAAAAATCTTTCTTCGGTGACAGTCATTTTTACGGCAAACACGTAAGTAAACTTTATTTTTATATTGTCTTGTAATAATAAATTTGCACTTAATTGTATAATGTTTCATAACACGTGCATCGAAAACGCACTTTTCACCTACGAAAAAGTGAAGCAAAAGTAGAGTCTTTCAAGCCTAGGCAAAAGACACTTTTAATGTTTTCATGTATACATATAAACATAAACAGACCTACACATACATATATGAGTCATTCTACGAGAAGTCGGACATTTTGCGGTCGAAAAATCGAGCTCTTGCAATTTTTAGGACACACGCTGTAGAACAAGTTTTTTCATGCGTTTGGACATGCAGTATGAAAAAATGTGGGTGCCACCTCTAAACCATATGCTAGCAAAAAAGTCTACGGCCAATTACTAATTGGCAAAAAATAGCCTTTATCGCGCCTAGAGTGATGTATTACCTGGCCAAGCGAACATTATTTTTTCCGGCATTAATGGACAGCTGAGACCGAAATCTTGAATTTAAAAAAAAATTGTTATAAATAATTATCCCCATCAATAGTTGCGAGTAATTTAAAATAGGGTGAAAATCGTCGAAAATGGGAAAAAACTCCTGAAAAGCCAAAATTTTTACTGTTTTGTCAGATTTTCGCATTTTTGACGATTTTTGCATACCTGCATGTACATTTACATTTACAACTACAGTACGTTTCGAGTAAGTTCATCATACCAAATTCGTGTTATTTCTGTATGTGTGTGTGTGGGGGGGGGGGGGCTATAGGAAACTGTTGGGGAGCATTGACATTTTCAAAAATAACATTAAAATGAACGATTTTTGCGTTATTTTGTGGGGGGGCTGTGGGGGAGGTGTGGAACATGGTTGCGGGGGGGGGGAGTATAGCCAAAGAAACTATATATATATTGTTATGACCAGGTACGGGCGTAAATGAGAGAACACATATTTACGAAAAGGAACACAAATTCTTTATTCAGATCGCACGTCTCAACTCATCAGCTGTCACGATCAGACTCTAACTAAACAACAACATCCGCGACGTCGTTGATCTCGTTGCTAAGGGTAGCTATGCGCGATTCATGGTGTTCGAATCGCGCAACGTTCAGGCTCGGTCACAACATTGCCCTCTTCTTTTCAGATTGTCGTCCCGACAATCATAACCATCCATCCTTCAAGCGGGTTGATCCTCTTACAATCCAATGATGACTTACAGGAACTGACATCAACATCCTCTACCTTGACCCGTCCTAGGCATCAAGTTACCGAGCGGTGCTTACAGACGTCATTCCAATCATCACTTAACAGGACTAAGACGGACCCGTCTCTTGAAAACAATCCTCTTCTTATTCCAATGATGACTTACAGGATCCCATCAACGTCCTCTACCTTGACCCATACCAGGCGTCAAGTTACCTAGCGGCGTTACAGATGCGGACTCCAATCATCACTTACAGGAATAAAAGACTAATCTCTTTCATGAATCCAAGCTTTAAGCGGTTGAATTCAATCGAACACATTCAAATTCATCCTTCGGACATGAGTGGGGAGTTGGCATACCATGGAACCTCTCCTCAAGTCCCTACTCCGGTATTCACCTTCACTCTCACCGGAAAAACCATGGCTCAAAAGAACCGTGAGCAGAGTAGTCTTCATAAATCGGTTTGATTCGGTCATTCGGGTTGATGTGTCTCAATCGGGTGAAATGTCTTAATCAGGATCTTTCGTCGTTGTTGGTACGTGTCATTACAGGAACAGTCTCATTCTTATTCAGCCTCCTCCATCGAACGGCAAAGATGTGAGCGACGACATCAAAAAGCCAGACATCTCACTCAATAAACCTTTCGAACCGGATTTTGCTGGTCTGAAACGGAACGAAGCAAACATCTGCAGTATCGCATCTTTCTTTGTCAAACTCATAGAATTTTGGAAATAATCTAAATCTGTCTTGTTGATCTTTTTAAGTGTATCTCCACGTCTATGTAGTTTTAGAATAGTGTTATCAACAGCGGCATTCATCGATGAGATATTCTGGTGTTTAACTGTGTTGCTAGATGGTAATTCTAATTCGTTCTTGACGTGTATCAAATGTGTATCAACTAAATTCGATTCATCAAAAATTGACCCTTTAGTGATTATGTCTGTGTTTGTAATCTTTGTATTCAATTGACTTAGCTGTTTAAATTGTAGTTGAAGATCCTTTTGCTTTTCAAGCAAATCGACACAGCCGTTTATGAGCAGCAAGTTTGAATAATATTGCCTTGCTAATTCTTCATTCCGTAGTTGCTCAGCTTGCAGATCAGTTCTTGAGAGTATTCTTGGCGATGCAATTGGTTGAGTTGATGTTCTTGGGGTTGGAATTGGTGTTCTTGCGATTTTTAACAACTTTTCAGAACGCAAATACACAGACTTTTCGACCAATTCTTGATCGTTCACTTCCGTCTCAAGCGGTTCTATTCTTGTCTCAGTTTCTTTCCTAAATTGATCTTCCTTCGCGATTTCCATGATAGCCTTCTCTCTGACACTACGTATAACAGGATGCGTTTCTTGTTCATCAATCCGTGAGGCAATCCATAACCAAAAATCCGATTCGGCGTTCATGGTGTTTGAATAAATTATCCCGGACGAACCCCCAAAATGTTATGACCAGGTACGGGCGTAAATGAGAGAACACGTATTTACGAAAAGGAACACAAACTCTTTATTCAGATCGCACGTCTCAACTCATCAGCTGTTACGATCAAACTCTAACTAAACAACAACATCCACAACGTCGTTGATCTCGTTGCTAAGGGTAGCTATAACAATATATTCTGTATATTGTACCTGACTCCCATAAAAAAATCTCAGCGCAATTCCTTCATTTGGTTTCGAGTTCTAGTTGGTGAGTTGAGGTTTCAAGAAATTTTTGCCTATTTTCAATGATTTGTAGCTTATAAGGGATGAATTTTTAACTAAAACTATCCGAATACTTTTTTTGTGAAATTTTTTGAATTTTTCAATAAAAATAGTTTTAGAGCCCTATAAGTGTGTTAAGGCTACCTTATTTAGATTTTAAACCTTAAAATATGAAAATTTGAATGTTTGATCCTGACTCTGACAACCTCAATACAGTAAAAAGATACTTTTTTACAGTAAAAGAGTAGCTGTAAAATTTTAGAATGGGCCTGACCTTCTACCAGAAGTTATGTAGAAAACAAACATAATATAATGGCTACTAAGTGGTTTTGCATTCAAGTTTGACACATATAACCTAGTACATTTCATAACTACATTTCATAACTTTTATGATGAATATTCAAACCCAATGTGACAATGACCATGAAAATATTTACCTTGAAAACAAAATAATTCCCTAATTTCAGCGCTACCCAGGAACAACGACGTGGACGTATTAGGATTATGTTCCCTTTAGGGTGTTTTAATGTGAGTCCCCTTGCCTCTCACTGGGGTGCTTGTTTACTGTGAGTCCCCTTGCCTCTCACTAGGATGCTTGTTTAACATTCGTTACCAAATTTTTAGTGGTCAAAAGTAAATTTTGAAGTAAACATGATAATTTTAAATATCTGAGTTATTAATGGGAGTGGGAAATGGAACGTTACAAATCAATGTTGTCAATCATTCACGGTCGAAGCAGAGTCAAGTAAAAGTTTAACGTTTCAAAAGCGTAAAAAATGGTTAAACAATAAAGGTAGGATGTTAAAAAATACATTATTTAAGATAAAATATTAAATAGCATTTTGCTTTTGTAATATTAAAAAAAATTTTTAATAATTGTATTTGCCAAAGTGCATCATTTCCAGTTTAGATGTTTTTTTTAAGTTGAATTTCTTATTCTAATATGAATTCTAACGATTGTTCTCACGCTGTCTTCAATTTAAATCACAATGTCTTAACGTAAGAAAATAAGATTTTACAAATTTGATTTAAAAATTATACAGTTTGAAAATTCCTCCTTTTTTTGTTATCACTTTCTTATTTTGGTTTACTGTCAATTTCAATAAAGAGTGAATGTAAAAAAAATAGTTTTTCTTATTTTTCTTATTATAAACAAAATTTTCAACATGGGCGATTATCAATCCAATCAAATTGTTGATATGATAATGATCTTAGGCGAAACCCAAAACAATGCCAGAGCCGCGGTGCGACTCTACGCTGAACGCTTTCCTCTAAGAAGGCGTCCTACTCACGACACATTACTCAGATTACTTCGAAGAGCTCGTGATGGACGAAAATGATCCTAATGTTATATGCATCCTTAGCATCTCAATCCACAAATTAGTAGTCGACAAATTGAAAGAGAAATCCGTATACCACGAAGAACAGCATTGAGAATTCTCAATAATCTCCACTATCACGATTATCACATAAGATTAGTTCATGAGCTGAGGCCACGCCATTTTCTAATGCGTATTAACTTTTGCCAGTGGGCTTTAGGAGTTTTACAAAATGATCCAGATTTTTTCAGATTTGTTATGTTTTCTGACGAGGCTATATTTCGCAGTGATGGTCAATTAAATAGGCACAATAGTCACTACTGGTCACCTGTAAATCCCCACTAGTACAGGGCTATTGACCATCCAAACCGGTGGAGTTTAATGGTGTGGTGTGGGATCATTAATGGTTACCTGATTGGGCCATATTTTTTCGGTAAAAATGTTAACCAGAATAGCTATTTGGCATTGTTCAGAGATCGACTGCCAGAGCTTTTAGAGGATGTTGACTTTCGGACGTTTCGGACGTAAAATTTCCTTTTCTTTCCGAATCTGCTATCAAAAACAGGGGTTCCTATTTAAAAAAAAAATTGACCTTCAAATGACCTTGAAAGTTGAGTTCAAGGTCAAAACTAATTGCACAAAAAGATTTCCCCCTTGATCCTAGACTACTTTCATCTGAACAATTTGTCTGTTCATGGCTTAATTTAGGAGTTATTAGACTGGTTTGATTAAAATGGCCCACCCTATACAGGGTGTTTCATTTTAATCCGACCACGACAAAAAACCATGGAAAAACTAATTTTAACGAAAAATGACAACAAAAGTTGAGGGGGGGAAAGGGGGCAATCGAATGACACAAACACCTATGACCTTGAACTCGATTTTCAAGGTCATTTGAGGGTAATTGTGATTTTTTTAAATAGGAACCTCTATTTTAGACCTTGGAATCGGATAGAGCGAAAAAAATTACGTCGCAAAGGATATTTTAAGTTTGCTTTGGTGACCTTGAGAAGGTCAATTCAAGGTCAAATAACAAAAAATCTGCTAAACAGCTGTTTGTCTGGTTTTATTTTACTGATGTCGAAAGATGACCTTGACAAAAGTTGAAGGGAGCAAAAGGGGCCATCTAATGACACCAACACCTTTGACCTTGAACTCGATTTTCAAGGTCATTTGAAGGTCATTGTATTGTTAACGGGAACCCCTATTTTTGACCTCGGAATACGGAGCAGCGGAAAAAATTACGTCGGAAATGACATTTCAAGTTTGCCTTAGCGACCTTGAGAAGGTCAATTCAAGGTCAAATAAGAAGTATCAGCCTAAGATTGTTTTCCTTTCAATTTTTTCGTAGAATTATCATTTTGTTATTGTAATAAACATTAAGAGAATAATTGACTTAAAATGTGATTATGCTTTGCTGACTTCAAAGCCATTTTGTAAGGTCAAAAGTGCAAAAATGAAATATCAAATGTTATGTGGAGTCCATATCTATATCCTAACTTTAGTGTTGCCCAGGAACAACTACGTGGACGTAATAGGATTGTGTTCCCTTTGGGGTGCTTGATTAGAGTGAGTCTCCTTGCCTCTCACTTTTATTATGTACAGATTTGAATGTAGGTACCCAAAGACACCACCATTTTTTTGGATTCTATTCAGTTCTTGGGATGTTTTCGTAAGCGAATTTTTATCCTATCTTTAGCGTTACTCAGGAACGACGTGGACACAATTGGCTACTAATTTTCCTCGTCGAAATTTGCCTGAATTTATTGTTGAAATAAATAATTTATTTTGTAAAGATGATTTTTCAAGTTGAATTTTCTCGCGACTCATTGTTGAAATAGACAATTTTTCTAATAAGAGATCTCTTTTCATATGAATTTATCCTCTACTCATTGTTACTTATACTTAGTATTCAATAGTTTACTAGTTATTGAATAGTTATTGATTAGCCAAACTAATCAAATATCATTTGTTTAACATTTTCTCTCTTTCATTCATTGACCTTTATTTTTTCTATTAAAATTTATTACTCATCGAAAGCTATCTAATTTGTTCAGTTTGGTAAAAACAAAATTTTTTATTGAACTTGTTATAAATTTTTAACAATGGCTGATTATCCAGCCGCTGAAAGGGTTGATATTTTATTGATTCTTGGTGAATCTAGACGTAATTATCGACAAGCTGCAGCCTCGTATCGAATTCGATATCCCGATAGAAGACATCCAAGTCATACAACCATTCGTGAGATTTACCGTAGAGCTCAACAAGGGCAACTAGCACGGGTTAGAGAACGTCGTAATTACAACGAAGATGATCTTCGTGTAATGGTCGTTTTAGCAATGGGTCATTTGAATCCCCACGTTAGTACCCGTGAAATTCAAAGGCAAAGTGGTATACCTATGGCTACTGCTTGGAGAATACTGAGAAGTCAACGTTATCATCCATATCATATTACTTTGACTCAGGATCTCACACCTGCTGATATGAGGTTAAGGCTACAGTTTTGCCAATGGGCACGACAAATGATTGCTAATGATCGTCACTTTTTTCAATACGTAATGTTTTCTGATGAAGCAAAATTCAAAAGCAATGGAGAGCTTAACCGACACAACTGTCATTATTGGTCGAATGTTAATCCGCATTGGTACAGGCAGATAGATAACCAAAATCGTTGGAGTCTTGATGTTTGGTGTGGAATTGTTAACGGATACCTTGTAGGCCCATACTTTTTCGATGAAAATGTAAATGGCCATAATTTTTTACAGTTCCTGAGAGAACGTCTTCCAGTACTTCTTGAAGAAGTAGATTTATACACAAGAACAAGAATGTGGATTCAATTAGATGGAGCTCCTGCGCACTATGCTCGAATAGTTAGACAATATCTTAATCAAAATTACCGTGACAGGTGGATTGGACGCACTGGACGTGGAGATTTGGGTGTTCGATGGCCACCGAGATCTCCAGATATGATATCACCCGATTTCTATTTGTGGGGGTATTTGAAAGATGTTGTTTATGAACATGAAACTACAACAAGGG
Organism: Nasonia vitripennis; assembly: GCF_009193385.2. NCBI lineage: Eukaryota > Metazoa > Arthropoda > Insecta > Hymenoptera > Pteromalidae > Nasonia > Nasonia vitripennis. The sequence continues at coordinate 3,092,280 of NW_022279643.1, read as the reverse complement.
AAGATATGATCCACAGAATTCAAACCGCTTGTGAAAACATCCCAAGAGCTGTATTACTCAGAACATTTTCAGCAGCGAATTGAATTGTGTATCCAAAAAATGGTAGTGTCTTTGAGCACCTGCGTTGAATTTTGAGCAAAAGTGAGAGGCAAGGGGACTCACTCTAATCAAGCATCCCGAAAAGTGAGAGGCAAGGGGACTCACTCTAATCAAGCACCCCAAAAGGAACACAATCCTATTACGTCCACGTCGTTGTTCCTGAGTAACGCTAAAGTTAGGATATAAATATGGACTTCACATAACATTTGATATTGCATTTTTGCACTTTTGACCTTACAAAATGGCTTTAAAGTCAGCAAAGCATAATCACATTTTAAGTCAATTATTCTCTTAATGTTTATTACAATAACAAAATGATAATTCTACAAAAAAATTGAAAGGAAAACAATCTTAGGCTGATACTTCTTATTTGACCTTGAATTGACCTTCTCAAGGTCACTAAGGCAAACTTGAAATGTCATTTCCGACGTAATTTTTTCCGCTGCTCCGTATTTCGAGGTCAAAAATAGGGGTTCTCGTTCAAAAAATACAATGACCTTCAAATGACCTTGATAATCGAGTTCAAGGTCAAAGGTGTTGGTGACATTAGATGGCCACTTTTGCTCCCTTCAACTTTTGTCAAGGTCATCTTTCGACATCAGTAAAATAAAACCAGACAAACAGCTGTTTAGCAGATTTTTTGTTATTTGACCTTGAATTGACCTTCTCAAGGTCACCAAAGCAAACTTAAAATATCCTTTGCGACGTAATTTTTTCCGCTCTATCCGATTCCAAGGTCTAAAATAGAGGTTCCTACTTAAAAAAATCATAATTACCCTCAAATGACCTTGAAAATCGAGTTCAAGGTCATAGGTGTTTGTGTCATTCGATGGCCCCCTTTACCCCCTTCAACTTTTGTTGTCATTTTTCGTTAAAATTAGTTTTTCCATGTTTTTTTGTCGTGGTCGGATTAAAATGAAACACCCTGTATATATATATATATATATATATATATATATATATATATATATATATATATATATATATATATATATATATACAGGGTGTAGTATATATTTAATTTATCTGTATACACCCCAGTCCTGCGATCAGGTAACAATGTTTACCTCTGTGGGTTTTCGGTTATTAGTTGTACTAATACTCTGTAAAACTACTAGTTTACCTCTGTGGGTTTTCGGTTATTAGTTGTACTAATACTCTGTAAAACTACTAGTTTTACAGAGTATTAGTACAACTAATAACCGAAAACCCACAGAGGTAAACATTGTTACCTGATCGCAGGACTGGGGTGTATACAGATAAATTAAAAATAAAAATATATATTGTCACGTGTGAATACTCACACGTATTTAGCATTGCTAGTTATAATCCAATCAATGGATAAGTCGCCAAATACGCGCATAGCAATTGCTCGGACCTACCCCGAAGCCCGTTTCTTTCGACTCAGCATAACCTCCCTTCCATGATTTCGGACGACTGCGCGGGTAGGAATCACATCACCCGAGGAGTCTATAAAAGAGGGTGCATGCGGGCGCTCCCTCTCGATTCCGCCACTCACAATTCGGCACTAGGCAGGTAGTTTTGACTCGGAGACGACAGATATGATCGTATACTTGGAACGCACATTTTCCGAGATCACTTCAACGCGCGTTCTCTCTCATACAATCAGTCCATTGTAAATTATGATTAATAAGCAGACACATTCACCGACAATCTCTCGTGTTCATTCAATATACTGGTATTTTCGCAGCAACCGTGAGCTTAACACCTCATGGAGAACAAAAGCATCGACCCTTACACGTAACAATATACAAAAAGAAATTAAAGTACTTAAATACTAAATTCTTACAAACAACCTGTATCAATATATCTTTTTTAACAATTAAGAACAGTACAATTTACAAATGCATGTTCGCGAGAACATTTTAAGCTATCACTACTGCCAGTTGATTTTTAGTTTAATCCAACTCTTAATCTTATTAATTTGCGCGTTTTTTTATATTTATAGTTTTTAATTCGTTTGGAAGCGCATTAAATATCACTATGGCCTTCTCAAAACTATTATTATCACTAATTCTTTTATTGTTATTGGGTATAATATTTTCCTTGTTATACTATCCGACGTAAGAAATTGATATTTAAGGTCATCATAGTGTAGTCTCAATGCATCCAAGCAAAAAAGTTGTTCTATATTTAGGGGATTGTCCAGAACTACAAAATTGTTTTTATTTACTATTTTAAGTTTTTTTTTTTAATATCTGTATAATATTTAAGTTGTTTTGATATGCTCCTCCCCAAGCTATGATGCCATAACTTATTATGCTATGAAAGAATGCATAATAAATCATACGCAGAGTTTCAACTGTCATTGTTTTTGAGATTTTATTAAATATAGATATAAGATATTTTGTTTTTTGCTTCCTCCTAGAGGAAACTTTGTAATAGTAAAATTTTAAGTTTTGTCAAAACTTCTAGAAAATACTTCTTGGTGTGTTAGAAGTTTGAATCAATTGTTTTTAGAAAATGTCCGTATGGATGTGTGTGAGTGTCCGTGTTTTTTTCTCTCTTGAAGAAAGAGGTATTAGGGAAAATCTTAGAAAGATCATAGCATGACCTTGTTTATGGGGTCGTCGATACAGCCCCATCCACAATGTTAGTCGTGTGTCGGATTTCCACCGACTAAACCCATTCCCTCTACGGCCAGGTGAAAAACCACCCAGCTGTAACAGAAAACGCCCTCTTTGCCTTTATCGACCCTCGGTAAAGGTGCTTAGCTCCATCTTCTATGCCCCTGAACCCAGCGGTACCACCGTCAAGCAATGCTTTGCGGGGGGGGGGGGGGAGAGGCTTTCGCCCGCTTCTGGTTGATGTGGTCGTCATCACTATGATTTCACTGATGATATAGTAAGCACTCGCAAAAGACGTGCTCAACATCTTCTGTTGCATCCGAACATATTGGGCAGTTCGGATGGTCGTCTAGTTTGAACCGATGCAAGTACGCCCAGAAACATCCGTGCCCGGTCAAAAACTGCGAGAGGTAGAAGTTAACTTCCTCATGTTTTCTTCCAATTCAGTCTTCTATCCTTGGTATAAAGCGATGAGTCCATCGTCCTTTGCCACTTGCGTCCCATCTTATATGCATCTATACACGAACACCGTAGTAGACAACTCGAAAAACTCTATTCTCGATCTATTTCCTAGGCGACAAAAATGGTCTTCATTATACACTTGTTATAAAAAGCACGGTGAACAACGAGGGGCGAATGTGCTTTTCCAGACTCGGATGATGTTTGAGCACTCGTGTCCGTATTCCCCGATTCCATTACCCGCCTACGACGCCGATTAAAATAGAGACACAAATATTTGTACACACAAAACAGATACACATATACATATACACACACTCGCAAGCACCGCTATCGCAGCAGCCACAGGAAGCAGTACTTCACCACCACAGCATAATTTTACTAAAATATAAAATAGAAATACAGCGGCAATAACACGAAAATGATAAGCAAACACCGGACAAACGCGCTTTCTCAAAATAAAAACGCATCGGGAAAGTCACACGTGACCGAGCACAGGCGACAAGGAGCAGTACGAGGGCTAGTCACGAGTCGATTTCCTAAAAACCGACGATAATAAAATTCTACGAGGTCACGTGATATTAGAAAGAAAGTCGTGAGAATATCTCATATTAGGCACTCCTAATATGGGAAAAGAAGAAGAAAGAAGCAGTATATAAAGACCGGGAGCAAAGGGTGATGATCAGCCAGTTTTCCGACAGAACGTAAACAGCCATTTACTCTGGTCATCAGTTTTCCCGAAGTTGTCATACGAATCGAATCGCTGCAAGTTGTCAGATCAGATCTTCAGTCTACATCTAATTTCCAGTCGATATCGAATCGCTGCCAGTCGCAGGTCAAATCGGTTTAACTTATATAATCATCGGAGTGAATAAGTTGAAAGTGCGAATCCATAAAGAGATCCAGGGACTTAGTAAAAACTAACAGTCCACATAAAAAAAACTCAGTGGTGAAAAAGTTACACAAGTGTCCACGTTCATCGATACGTACCGTCTTCTCGTCACTGCAAAAGAGCCGACGCATCGAGGCGCCCATCTGTCTTCACCTGCACCGAAAGGGAACGAGCCATAGAACCGACACGCACACAAGCCTGATCGCACTGAACCACTGAGGCAAGGCTACCGAGCGGGAGGGACCTACAGCTGCAACCTCCTGCTGGCGCACACTCACTCATACACACACAGACACACACTATTCTAAAAAGGTACTTTTCTCTTTTCTTTTGATTCGAGTGAATAAAACGTAGTAGATATTACAAATTCCAACCCAGTATAAAGTGATTTCGTTATCCGGCTCCCTTTCCCGGAAGGCAGTGACCGCGTCTGCGGTAGCCAAAAGGGTTTTCCTTTATAAATTAATAACAATAATAATTACTTAAGATAGGAACTCTGCATACCGTAAGTATATTGGTGGGTTGCGCTCATTCTGACGTAACATTGGAAAAAATGACTAACGCACTTGTCGGGCGGCATCCGCTCTCCCGCCATGTTGGACAATTGTATATATGGGACGTTTCACGTCAACCGGACCATCAGTGCACCCAAAATTTGGGTTAACCTAACAAGGCATTTGAGGTCTCAAAATGATCGTCTGGTCAAGGGCTTTTGAAAAAGTTCTGGCCTTTTCAAAAATCCAATGTGGCGCATAAAATATGGAGCCTGAAACCCACGTTTTCATAACACATTCAACAAAAACAATAGTAAAAATGTTCTAATTTGTGAAATATCCCACCAAAAAGCATGTACAACTCATGATAGGACATATTAATGACAATGCTGACGGAATTCCAAAATCAAAAATGGCGGAATCAAAATGGTGGACATTATACCACCACCAAACCCATTTTACCGCAACGAATGATTTTAGATCAGTTTAAAGTATCGAAATGGGGGTTTTCAGGGTCATTGAATCTTAGCTTGACCTCGAAATTTCAAAATTTAAAATGGTGGATCCAAAATGGCGGACATTATACCAGCACCAAACCAATTTTACCGCAACGAATGATTCTAGATCAATTTAAAGTATCGATATGGGGGTTTGTGAGTAAATGGTTATAAATGTATTATCGGAATCAGTATTTGTGCACATGAATCTTATATTTTCCGGTCTATTGGATTTAGAATTATCTGTCTGCGGTTTTTGCACTTACATTTTTCTATTGTTCTGTGTATATGTATATACCTGTGTGGATGAAAAAAATTATAATTTAGCCAAATGAATCAATCTTTAATGACATTTTGTGCACTCTTATCAATTCTGGCTCCTCGTTCGTGGAGTTTTTACTGGTGATAAATGGCTTTCGCCGATATCATAAATTACTCTGTTCCTAGGTTCATTGGCATTTGAGTAATGCATGACTTTCAACGTTTCATTATTTTCTGGGATAAATCCATGCCCCATTTGTATGTTTGTGACAGGTGGACAGTTTTTAAATCTCTTTGTTAGGAATTGACGAGTTTGTTCGTGATCCTTTTTCGTGTATAAGAAAAATTTTATATTGAATGATCGCCCATTAGCCCATGAATAAAGAACTTTAACATCTAGAATTGCTTTATTTTTTGCAGCTTGTAAGCTCGCTCTTGTAGCTTCTCTCTTTACTATCGCTCCAACCCCATCGCAACTACCTTTTCCGTGTGCTGTTGCAAAACAGTGCCATTCAGTATCAACGCCAAAATCTCTCTTATGACTCATTAAACTATTCATTTGATAACGATTTTTAAAATGCTGTTTAGCACCATCAGTAGCATATATTACCTTTTTTACTGTGGGACAAACCTTGCGAATTTCAGGTATAAGCTTTTGCTGCATTATGAATACTGCAGTGGCATCATGAGTAGTACAGTCGGACATAGATACTGTACTGAAATGCTTTAGCTTGCCTTCAGATTTATAATAAACAACAGCAGGAAAAATCGTACTTTGATCATTATTAAAATGAAATGCCTGTGCAGCATCTTGAGCTGTAAAAGTATAGTTCTCAGCAAAATCCAGTTGAGCAAGAACCTCTTCATCTGAAAGATTATTTTTCTTCCCAGAAATAAACTTTGATTGTTCCTTAGCGATGAAGTGATGAGGTATCAACTTTTCTAGGCTAGAACATAAAGTTTCAATAAATTCTAGCCAAAAGGGTTTTCCTTAATAAATTAATAACAATAATAATTACTTAAGATAGGAACTCTGCATACCGTAAGTATATTGGTGGGTTGCGCTCATTCTGACGTAACATTGGAAAAAATTACTAACGCACTTGACGGGAGGCATCCGCTCTCCCGCCATGTTGGACAATTGTATATATGGGACGTTTCACGTCAACCGGACCATCAGTGCACCCAAAATTTGGGTTAACCTAACAAGACATTTGAGGTCTCAAAATGATCGTCTGGTCAAGGGCTTTTGAAAAAGTTCTGGCCTTTTCAAAAATCCAATGTGGCGCATAAAATATGGAGCCTGAAACCCACGTTTTCATAGCACATTCAACAAAAACAATAGTAAAAATGTTCTAATTTGTGAAATATCCACCAAAAAGCATGTACAACTCATAATAGGACATATTATTGACAATGCTGACGGAATTCCAAAATCAAAAATGGTGGATCCAAAATGGCGGACATTATACCACCACCAAACCAATTTTACCGCAACGAATGATTTTAGATCAATTTAAAGTATCGATATGGGGGTTTGTGAGGTAAATGGTTATAAATGTATTATCGGAATCAGTATTTGTGCACATGAATCTTATATTTTCCGGTCTATTGGATTTAGAATTATCTGTCTGCGGTTTTTGCACTTACATTTTTCTATTGTTCTGTGTATATGTATATACCTGTGTGGATGAAAAAAATTATAATATAGCCAAATGAATCAATCTTTAATGACATTTTGTGCACTCTTATCAATTCTGGCTCCTCGTTCGTGGAGTTTTTACTGGTGATAAATGGCTTTCGCCGATATCATAAATTACTCTGTTCCTAGGTTCATTGGCATTTGAGTAATGCATGACTCATCTGAAAGATTATTTTTCTTCCCAGAAATAAACTTTGATTGTTCCTTAGCGATGAAGTGATGAGGTATCAACTTTTCTAGGCTAGAACATAAAGTTTCAATAAATTCTTGCGATGTTAGGCATTGTTTTATCAAAGTGTATCTATCGGTTGATTGCCACGTGCTGAAGATGACTTGATCAATATTGTGCTCATCCATAACGTTCTCAACGTAATTAGAAAACTTTTGAATGTCCGGACAAAATTTGCATTCATTCAAATAACAACTTGGTTTGGAATCCTCACATATAACGAAATTCAAACAATCTTTATAATTCTTCAGAATATTGTTTGAGATTTTTTCTATATTTACTGCGTCAATGATCGCCTTGAAATTTTGGTGTATCGTACATACACATACATTGTGTGTACCAGAGGATCCTACAAAGATACAACATTTTGGTCTCAGTTCCGCAAACTTGGTAAGCCCAATAGGATGTTCAGGGAACTTTCTGAATAGTTTCTGCAGGTAATGTTTTTCCACGTTTTGCCACAGGTGAAGCCAAAACTCCATCTGATTCTCTTAACTGTTTTGCTTTACGAGCCATTCTGTGAGACACACCAAATTGGTTCATAATTTTACGTATTGCCCAGTGTTCGGGCAAAATAGTAAGAATACTGACACGTAATGGATCGTTCTCCGGCAGGGATTGGAATTTGTTTTTAAGTCCAGTTAAAATATCTGTAAGATCATCTTGCATAGGTGCATCCGTGTATGAAACCGAAGGTGAGTCAGTCTCTGATTCAAAATCAACACTCATACTGACGTTTGGAGATGACAAATCATGTAGTTTGTAAAAGGATTTCCTACATGTATCACAAATCAGTGAAGATGTTGGATAATCAGGATAGACATCTTGAAATTCTTTGGAGATCTTCCTAAGAGATTTGCTGTGTCCTGTATTAATATCAAATGGATTAACGCATCTATCGATACGATATTTTTTCGCAGGAGAAGACATTGTTGTAGGATATGAGAAAGCACAATCAAAACAAAAAAAAATGTTAGAAATAACAAAATTACGGCTAATACAGTTGAACAAGGAGTTGCCAATAAAGTAAGACTTACTCAACAACTGCCTTAAAAAGGATGTCGCCAATGTATCTATTAATGTACCTATTAACTATCCTAAAAAGGACTGTTGGAGAAAAAGTCGCCTATGAATAAAGCCGCTGATGGACTTGCTCACCAACTATCCTGAAAAAGACTGTTGGAGAAAAAGTCGCCGATGAAGAAAGCATTCCTTGAAGAAAATATTCCTTTCTATGGGTTGCTAAACGTGGGAAGGGGTTGGGGGTGTAGGTAAAAAAGGGGGATGAAATAAATCACTTGAAAGCAATAAATTCCTTTGCCACAAAACAGTTTTATTTGCTGAAGTCTTTGCACAAGTTGTCATTGGACACGAGCCGTGTACTCGCAGCATTAGGCTGTTGGAAGAGGGGCGAGGTACAGCGCTGGACCGGCCTCCTTATGTGCCCTCCGCGACGCTACTTCACTTATGGGTAATGCGTAGCCGCCTAGCGGCGCGCCGCGGTACTAGTGCCGCGGTGATAATCGCTGCAACGTGCGTGGCGTGTTCGGCGGGTTGCGCGTTAGCAGGGGCTTTTCGCGAGAGAGCCTGCGGGTGGGTTATGACAAATATCAGTCAGTTTATATTGGACATATTGAATTTTGAAATGTCGAGGTTAAAATAAGATTCAGTGACCCTGAAAACCCCCATATCAATATTTTAAACTGATCAAAAATCATTTGTTGCGGTAAAATGGGTTTGGTGGAGGTATAATGTCCACCATTTTGATTCCGCCATTTTTGATTTTGGAATTCCGTCAGCATTGTCAATAATATGTCCTATCATGAGTTGTACATGCTTTTTGGTGGATATTTCACAAATTAGAACATTTTTACTATTGATTTTGTTGAATGTACTATGAAAAGGTGGGTTTCAGGCTCCATATTTTATGCGCCATATTGAATTTTTGAAAAGGCCTTGACCAGACGATCATTTTGAGACCTCAAATGTCTTGTTAGTTTAACCCAAATTTTGGGTACACTGATGGTCTGGTTGACGTGAAACGTCCCATGTATATATATATATATATATATATATATATATATATATATATATATATATATGTGTGTGTGTGTGTGCGTGTTTTGTTGGAACCAGGCCTGCTAACAAGTAACTTCGTTTACCTTTGCAGGATTTTCAGGTATGATTCACATGCCTTGTAAAAGTTTTCTGGTAAATAAATAAATAAATTAATGCTACACATCTCAAGTAATTTTTAAATAAATATTTTATATGATATTAAATTTATTTTATAATAAAAATATGATAACATTTTTATAGGGCATATCTATTTATTTGTATAGCTTTATACTTTGTGAAAAGTCTGTAGCCCTTACAATATTGTTAAATAGCATTAATACATTTCACATTAAATTTTATGATGAAAATTAAAAAAATTAGTTATAAATAATACATTATGACAAGTGTGCCTTAAATGATTCTTTTTTCGGGTGCTAAGCGCCGTTTAAATCTGAACTATTTAAGTTACGAGAATCGTATAAAATTGAATAGCACATACTGTTAAAATCCGCAAGTCACGCCTATCTGTGACTAAAGTAGTCATTTTTTAAACCGTGAGGTTGCAGCTGAGGTAGCGCACGAGCATTGCAAGTGTGATAAACATGGTGCGAAATAGGACTACTTTAGTCACAGATAGGCGTGACCTAAAAGCTGATTTTAGCCACACTGTGCTACGAAAAATATTAATAGGTATTGTTACGAGTGAACATGCAATGAAAAAGTGATGGAACCCGGGCTTGCTCTGTCGTCGCGCTATGGCCGCCCCCCACATTGCACTTTTCTACTCGCTCTCTTATAGTAATTAGACACCCATGACTTGAACCCCGACGTGAGAGTATATTATTTTAAGGGTTCTTGCTTTATACAATTTTTAGTAGAATCGATTATTAACAATTGTTTTATATAATCTTTTTAAAGCTGCAAATTATGGTTTTCATACTTATTCCAAATAATTTTCTTTTAGGGCATCAACTTTCATACTCAAACGAAAACAATAACTCAGCTGTGGCGTGCTGGAGATGCTACCGATATCTCCAGTTCTACAACTATGCCAACGATGCAGTAAAGGACCAAAGCAGCGAAAGAGAGATCGAAAATCTATAATCTAAATTATATTTACAGTACTCTAAATATTGACAAAAAATAATTTAGACTGAATATAAAATACCTCATGTAACAATAATTTTTATTAATAATGGCTATATTAACTTATGTATAATGTTCTTAATAAAGATTGAATGTGTTGTAGTTTTTATTATAATTTTCATTAAAATATTGTTGTGTTAACTTTGTATGTAACAGACATTTTAAGTTATAAAACTTATGTATACGCCATATGCGATGTCCTGCAGATGCATTGCTATATCTATACTTGATATATGTGCAACTAAGAAGATAGATATCTTAAATTGTCAAAACTTGAAAAATGCAATTCAATATTTATATTTTTTCATAACTATTAAAAATGAACTAAATCATCAAATATAATTACGGTGTATAGTAAAAAAAGATAAATCAATGTTTATACATGCCATACATTAGGTGCAACTTTTTTTCGAAGGCTAATTTTCTGAATCACCATTTTTCAGCTACGTTATACTTACTAGGCATTACGAGCACATTTATACTGGTAAATTTGCTTCAAACACATAGTCGCCTTGCTTGTGCAGGATTTTACAAAAAAAAAATTTATGGAAAATTGGTTACTCCCACACTCCGAGGCTGCTACGCACAATGTTAGAGTGTGGTCTTTCCCCTCCCCAGCGGTGGATCGGCTACTAGAACCTACGCCATATAGATTAGCGCTGGGCCTCTCTTCGAGGTTCGTCATTAAAAATAGAATCAAATGATTTTATTTTCAGGCATTCCCCCCGTATATAGAGTTTCGAAGAAATCTCTTATACCCAGGGCAAAAGCCTATTGCATTTGACCAAAAATGTGTTTTTTTCCAATTTTTACTCAAGTAAGTACCCAATTGAAAAAAGTTTTTATACGCTGGTAGAAAAGCACCCATTTAAAATGGCCGTAAAAGCAAAAACTTACTGAATAAAATTTGAATGAAACTGGACATTTTAAATTTCCCAGAAGTAGCGGTATCTTGTGTATTTTTTATGGGTGAGAATTATATTTAGGCGGTGTACGGCCGTACTTATTTGGCCTCGTACAGGGTATGGGTTCAAGTCCCTGGTCGGACAAAATTTTTTCTAATGCAAAGAATTATTGTATTTATTCCTTTGAACTTAAAACTCGAATTTAAGCCTGCTAGCTCCCATTTTCCAATTCTAACCTCGAACCGTGATAAGCCACGTATAACCCAGCTGTGCCCTATTGAAAAATCTCAGGTGAGATCTCATGACAAAATCTCATCCGACCAAGTGCGTGAATTAACTAAGTTCCACAGCTGAAGAAATTCTAAGTTCGGTAGGAAATAAATTACTTTTAGAACCATGTTTTACATGCGTTTCAGGCGATTTCTTATCGTTCTAAATAGTTTCCAAATGAAGCATTAAAAATTTTATAGCTTTACGATGTCCAGGTGTATATGGTTGAACCGCGCGTCCGGGGCGGCAAAGTGTTCCAGGGCGGAGCGGTTGTAGCGATGTACCTTTGATTGCTGGCACTGGACGCAGCTGTAGGCCCAGCGAGCGACATCCTTACGCATGCCTGGCCATACATACTTCTGCGTGATGAAATGGATGGTCGCTCGAATGCTTGGGTGCGAAAGGCCGTGTGTGACGTCAAACACGGTCTTTCGGAGCTGTCGAGGGATGTATGGTCTCACCTGGTTGCCATCAATCGCGCAGTGAAGCGTCGTCTGGTCGATATCGAGAGGGCGCAGGATTAAAGCTGGTGTTGGAGCTGCCAAGATGTGCGGGAGGTCCGCGTCTTTTGCTTGACGTTGAGCCAGGGTTGCCAGGTCTAAATTAGCTGGCATGCCAATTGTCTCCACCCTGGAAAGATCGTCTGCTGCAATGTGATCCGGACCCTTCGTGTACACTAGTGTGACTTGGAACTAGATGATATAGTCCAGCTAACGCGCCTGGTGAGATAAAGCGTTCTATGTTGGTTGCTGTGGGTGAGCGGTTTGTGGTCCGTCAGAAGCGTGAAGGGATCGCCCTTGAAAATGCCCTTGAAGTGTTTGATTGCTGCAAAAGCTACCAGGAGCTCGCGATCGTAGGTGCTGTAGTTTCGCTCTGCGTTGGACAGCTTCCTGGAAAAGAAACCCAGAGGCTTCCATGTGCCGTCTAGTTCTTGCTGCTCTAGCACTGCGCCGATTGCGTGGTCGGAGGCGTCGGTAAGCAGATTCCTGGGCGCGTCGATGTTGTGCTGGCGGCGTCGGCGAGCGCGCACTTGCAAGCGCTAAAGGCTTCCTAGAGAAGAGAGAGAGAGAGAGAGAGAGAGAGAGAGAGAGAGAGAGAGAGAGAGAGAGAGAGAGAGAGATGGAGAGAGAGAGATTAGATTAGATTAGTTTTATTTTGCGTACATTATATTGTACAATTGTACGTTTCCAGCATTAAAAGTGAGAAAAGAAAAAACAATAGATAATAGATAGTAGATTGAGGCACGTTTAGAGTACGTATAGTGAGAGAGTGTGGCGATAGTGAAGATGGAATGAGCGAGAAAATAGGTATGTGCGTTTGCGTGGACTGTGAACGAGTTATGTGTTTTCGAGTTGAAAAGTGATCCTTAACAAGTTTTTTGAAAGTGACGGTGGATGAAATGTTTCTGATATGTGATGGCAGGTTATTCCATAAGTATGAAGTAAAAAGGCCAGTACGTATAATGGTACGACCGAGTTAAACATTTTACGTAGGAAACAAGCTGTGAAGTACTTCCTGCGTCACAGTCGCTCCTGAAGCATCGTTGTAATTTGCGTCATTGCGAGGCGGAGCGACACTATCTTCTGCTGGGGCAGCGGTGTGTTGTTTCCTGATACGATGCCGCTTGATGCAGGGGAGATGGGGCGCGAAACCGCACTGACTGGCATGCCTGGCGCCACGAGTTGGTTGGTGAGAACAGCGAGTTCTTTCAGCGAGGTCGTTCTTAGCACGCAACACATGCGGCTGGCCTGGGCTGGCAGGAGGTCGAGCCATTTGACCCACAGAGCCTCGTCGGTGATGGCCGTTCCGACTAGGCGCCGCATGTAGCTCAGCAGCTGGGATGGAGTTTGGTCGCCGAGTTGTACCTCGTTTAGCAGCTGATGGAGTTGCTGGTCAGTCGAAGCGGCAAGTTGCTGTAGAACCACCGCCTTTAAGGTATCGTAGCAGTGCTCCGCTGGTGGTGCCAGAATGACATCCGACACTTCCTGTGCCACTTTCGGGGGCAGGCGTACGACGAGGAGGTTGTAGCGCGATGTGTTGCTAGTGATTCTGCTGGAGAAGAACGCTGACTCCACCTGTGCAAACCAAAGTCTTGGATTAAATCTCTAGTAAGAAGGTAGCGTACATTTTGAGACCGTCTTAACGTTAGGAGCGCGGTTGTTGTTAACGATGCGTGGCACGCGAGGCTGCAGCCCGCAAAGTGACAGCGGCGGTTCGTTATTGACAGCGCCAGGCGGCGGAGCGTTCTTCTCCATATTGTGTTGCACTTAAAGCATGTTTTGGCCATCGGCGAGGCTTCGGCTCTTCCGTATCGGGCTGTGCTGCATGGTGTCGGAGGAGTCGAGCGCGGAGAAATTCAGCGCGCGGCGCGCGGCTGCTCGCAGGCCTGAGCTTGACTCGCTACGCGAGCTGGCGTGATGTGCTCGGAGCACCGCGGCGTGTCAGGACGTGCGGGCCTCCTGTTCGCGCGCGACGGACGGTAGCAGAGCCAGCGGGGTGCGCGCGAACCACTGCTCGACACACAAAATGGCTGCTCGCAGAGGCGGCAAAACGACGCGACGTGCGCTGGCTCAAGTGGCCTCGATGGCGGCGCACGTCACAAGGCGGCAAGCGCGCAGGGGAGAGAATGAGCAAGAAAAGGAAAAAGATGGCTGCTCAGGGGGCGGCGGAATGTTCATGATGCGCGGCTCTAGCGACCTTGACCGTGAGAGAATAGAGCAAGGTAGCGAGCACGCGAGGAGAGAGAGAGTGAGAAATGCTCGGCGGCATGCGCGTCGCGGCGATGATGTTAAGCCGCGTGCACCAGGTGTCGAAACGCAGAGCGTTTTGGTGCTGGAGAGACCTTACGCCGATGCTGATGACGATGCTGAAGCGGGAGGAGAGGCCCCGGCACGTTCGCTGTAAATGGGCTGGTGCGGGCCGTCCTCGGGGTGCTGGCTGTAGAGAGGCCGTGTAGCTGGGTGGACCTCGGCGTAGGCGAGGAGGAAGCCACAAGTCGCTGGGAGTCTCCTGGGCCGTACTTCAGGTGGACTCCTGGTCTCGGCTGCGTCGGTAGTACAAAGGGGCGCCAAAGTCTTAAGATGGCTTCTTCGCTTGCGCGTCGATTGAAGCCCGGCGTATTGAAGACGGGGTCACCATTTTACTAAAGTATAATTACTAAATTGCTCTCTCTCTCGCTCTCTATCTCTCTCTCTCTAAAAAGTAACTCGTCCGCTTGGTTAGCGGACTTGAGCGTTCTGACGAACATGGCGCTCGAGCCTCGCCGCGTCGCCAGTTTCGCAACCCATCGTGGCGGCTCGGAGGGGGCACCGCGGGGAAGGCAGTGGCCGGACGAAGCGACTGCTCAATGGAAGTCATGGCCTGGGAATCAGGCGCTGCTTTCTTTAAGAGTTAAGTTGCCATGTATTTCATTTAAAGTTCCGTTACCAACTAATAATAAAAATTTTGCAAAATTTACTTCATTTGGTGAAACTCTCATGTTAGCGGAAAGATTGTATGTTGTAAAATGTTTCCATGATTCGCTGTATTTAATGGAAAGACTTAAGGTTTCACTTCTAGTTCCTCTAACCTTAATAGGAAGGCGTTGTCTAAAGTCACCACCTAAAATAATAATTTTACCACCAAAAGGCAAATATATTTTAATGTTCTATTAACTATCTTTAAGGCATATTTTGCAGCCTCAGGTGCTTCGTTCCAAATAAAAACTTAAGTTTCTTTTAGAAAACACCTTCTTTAGATTACACTTTAATATTTGATGATGAATATCGTTATCGTTATATAATCGTTATATAATGGAACTGGTAAACCAAATGTCTTATGCACTGTTCTGCCATTTGGAAGCAAAGTTGCAGCAATGCCAGTAAATGCCATTGAACAAACTTTGATATTATTGGCTGACAACAAATTGTAGACAGTTGTGTAAATGAAGGTTTTTCCAGATCCACCTGGTCCATTGATGTATATACAATTATTATTATTGCAATTATTAGTTTTAGCAGAATTCAAAAACGTACCAACTACTATTTTTTGCTCATTATTAAATTAAATATATTGTTGTTGGCTTACTTACAACATTTGTTCTAATAGAATATCTCTCGTTTCAGGTAAAATATTCATTTCTACTACTGTTTGCTCCATAGTAGGAAAATCAGATAAATTTCGACCTTCCTTGCATAATAAAGTATTAATATGAGCATAGACGAGTTGATAACTAATATCGATGGAATGTGTACGTGAAAAATCTTCGGACATAGCATTTTTATATTTATCCCATAATTATTCAGGATGAATTGGATTACAATGTAATAAAATTTGAACAAATAATTGACGAAGTCTTCGGAGCATCATCCAAAATAGTTGCTTCTTCCATTGCTTTTACCCACTCTTCATCGTCGTCTATTAGTCCTAGTGCTAGACAGGTTGCAGTGAACGTAGGATGTAAAACTCCATCAACTGTTTTTAAATCATCGAAACTGGTCGCTTCTTTGATGTGTAACTATAATAATCGTAAATGAAATAATTCTATTTGAGTAGGGCTAACAGAATAGATACGACCAACTTTTTCTTTTTTATGCGTAAAAAAAGATTGAATATATTTATAAAAATATTGGCGTGCATCGATGTTTTCTAAATTTAATTTAAAATAATCGAGTAATATACTACTTGCTTGTGCTAAATTTTGAATAACATCAGTCGTATTATTAGAAATGATAACACTGTGTAAATTAGGTAAATGCACTGGCAATCGAACAATAGCATGACTTTTATCTTGTAATGCCTTACTAAATATTCGATAACATGCTTCAACAGGGCTAACATATCGAGTTTCTATAAAATCTTTAATTTCATCGTGATTAATAATTCTTTCATCGTTACACTCTTCGATAGTTACAGTAGCTGCATCATGTCCTTTGTAAACGTATTTATACAAATATTTGACCGATCGAATGCTTGCAACTATTTCGACATTAATATGGCAATTCAATATTTCTTATAGTTTTAGACAATATAGTACAATCCACTTGTTATCAACTATGTGACCGTTTGGTAACTGATGAGTAACATTATTGTTTCTTCTGCGGTAATTTTGATAACCATTTTCATCCATGTTTGTTTCATCATTAAAATACTTCGAAAATTTTTTGGAGCATTTGTTATCTACTATACACCAACTGCCGCACGGTCCATGTATCACATCTTTCATAACAATTTCGTGCAATCGGGGGTTTTCTATACTATCTGGTATTTTAGCTGATCTATCAACTGTATTAGGCGTAGTTATTTTATAAGCAGGTGTTAAAGTAATTAACAAATGCATGTGTGGCAACCCTTTTTTCTGGAACTCTATAACATGAACGTAACATGCAACATCCCCCAAAAATGTTTTCTTTATAACAAAATCAAGCAAACGTTCTTCTTTAAGATTAAATACGCGAGCTACAATGTCAGGTCTATCACATGGTTGTTGTCCAGGTAATAGGTTTTCTGTAATTTCTGGCTATTTAGGGTTGCATGTCGTAGTGAGAAAAATATCTGGTTTACCTTTATCATTTACTAAAACCATTGCATCCTGATAACATTGTTACATATGGCGAAGAGAACCAATAAAAGTAGATGATAAAATAATAGTTTTTCCTACTTGTCCATTAATGTCATTAGCTGAATTTTGTAAGTAATCATGTAATCCTTGATATGTATCTTGATATTACATCTTTTTGGTGATCCTTGCAAAATTGAATTCTGTCTTTTTCAATTTTTACGCAGGAGTCAACAACCCATTGCTAAAATTACCTGCGACCTAACAGAAGAGGGTTTAATTCAGATATCCTTGTAGCGATCTTATATTTAGTATATGCCATTCGAGTAACTCGTCGATTATTATCGTTTTGGTTAATACGAACTCGTTCCATATTTCGATGCCAGCCTAATGTCCCATAAGGATAAAAGATGGGATATATCCATGGTTCAACATTTGGATCCATTGAACTAACACATTGCAATGCTTTAGTATGCGTGTTTCTGATTGTAACAAAGGATTCTGGAATTTCACCATCAGCTGTTGTAGAAAAAATAGCAGCTACTTCATTTGTTCGTTGAAAATTGTACCTTCCACTATCAGTTCCTGGTTTTAAAGAAAACAATAATTGCAATTCTGGTTCAGTTTAACCTGTGTTCATTAATAATCGCTTATCTTCTAATTCTTGTTTCATCATAGCATACGATTTAGCAAACGCGTTATCTCTGATAATTTTATCTAAAATAGAGATTGTCGTTTTATCTATGCAAGGGTCTTGATTTACTCTGAAATCAATGGCTTCATCTTAATCGATAAAAAATAATTGTCCAAATGCAGGAGTTTCATTTTCTGTTGGATATAATGCTGTATTGATTTGACAGTATATTTGGCCATGAATTTTAAAACAATATGGTCCTGAACGACGTGATTAAAAACTAACTAAATTAGTATTAAAGAAAGTAAATGATAAAGAGTTATTATAATAACGAATATTTTCAAAAAAGTTGTTTGATTTCTCATGAGTCCCATCAAGTAATTGAGAAAGCTTTTCTGGAAATGCAAGTGTAGGCTTTAAAGCAACTGTTCCCTGACTACAACAATCGTTAAAAGATAATCCTTTATGAGCTACTTTCTCCGAAAGAAAATGTTTTGCATTGCAATGAGTACAAAAATATCCATGGATCCTAAA
Organism: Nasonia vitripennis; assembly: GCF_009193385.2. Classification (NCBI taxonomy): domain Eukaryota; kingdom Metazoa; phylum Arthropoda; class Insecta; order Hymenoptera; family Pteromalidae; genus Nasonia; species Nasonia vitripennis. The sequence goes on along the minus strand of NW_022279643.1, from coordinate 3,073,976 downwards.
TAATCTTGTTGATTTGTAACATTTCTAAGTTCGTCACTAATCAAATTACGCGCAGCTTATCGGCGAACCCGTTGATTTTCAGCATTTTGCTGTCGTCTTTAATTTTGATAAATTTCTTCTTCTTCTGCCGTGCACTGTGGTTTTCTGCGTGGCATAGTGTACTAACAAAGAGAAATTTATAAAACTTAAATTATTTATTAATAAGTTCTTAGAAGACAGCAATATTAAATTAAAAATAAAAAGAAATACAATTTTATATAGTGAACTGTATTGTAATTATGCAAAAGAAGTTAATGATAATGGTCAATAATCAATAATAAAAAAAATATGTGCATCTAAAATAAAAAATGTTGAGTCAATAATAATTGAAAATTGTGTGTAAATAGGTCGTTATCGTTCAAGATAAATATTTATATAGTTATAAGTCTGGTTTAGTTTTGGGTTATAAATTCTGGTTTAGTTTTAGGTTATTGTTCGGTTTTGTTAAGTTAAGGTTATAATTCTGGTTTGGTATTTTGGTTGGTTAAAGTTAAACTTGATTGTCGTATAAGTAAAAATGTAATTATGAAAGGATTATAATATTGTATTGAAAATGAAAATTATTATTATATTTTTCAGTAAATATCAAGTTCATGTGACGTATAACAGAACATTCTTCTAAAGATTCATGTAAAATAATTCAATAAAGCACTCGGGTTTGTAACGGGGTTTACTTTCGGGGGAAAACTCGGTGATATTCAACTGGATCACAATCTCTCGGTGCGACGGAGAACTCTCTCAACGTCCGTGATTTACCCGCGTTGCAACGCAGCTCGTCGCTAGAGCTGCTTCGCGAACGTCGTGTTCGCACGTATGCTACCTCTCCGCACTCTCCTGTGCGGAGCCGGCTTCTCAGTTTTGCGTTGCAACTGCTTGTTGCAACGCGCCGGTGGTGTTGTTGGCTCACTCGCTGGAGCCGACGTCTTCTCGTTTGGCCGCTGATCGACAGGCCGGGTCGTCCTTGCTTCTCGTAGCTGGAGTTGACTTAGACGTCTTCTTCTCGCGATCTCACACACACTCTCACTCTCTAGCGCGCTATCGGTCGTCGCTCGATGCCGTCAGTCTCACACACGAGAGCTGATGCGTTCGCACCTATGGCCGGAAGCTATCTCCTTGTCCGACGGACCGCGACTTATACGCGAGGCCCCGAATCTTGGCTCGCGCTTGCGCAACGTCGCGTTTCAACGATGCGCGAATCTACCCGATTTCGCACCTCGTTACAGGTTATAATATCCAGTATAGATGTACAGTGATAATATGTCATTAAACCTGTAAAGAAAAGTTCGCATTAGATTCAAATTCAAATTTCAAAAAATATATGTATGTATATAACTATTCTCCATAAAAAGCACATATAATGATTGTTTGTGTACAAATAATAGATAATTTAAATGTCGTATATATATAAAATTTACTGTTGGATAACTTATTTTATTTAAACAAAATAAAACATGTTTTTACTGTTATGGCTTACTGCGCAGAGAAAGGTTTAGATGTGTTTTAATTAAATTGTTTTAAAAAATAAATAAAACAGTGTTATAATCTTAAGATTACTGTAAATATAATTCAACAATAGTTGTACGTCCTAGACCAGGTTGTACAATATGTCTTTGAAGTCCAAAATTTATGATCTTCATTTTTTAGTTACTGCAGACTTAATTTTGTTCTGTGCATCGAAAAGAATTTGTACATCTCAAGGTCTAACTGCTTTAGCATTAGGAAAAACTTTTTTGAATTTACTTTATTTTTAGAATTATACACTCATATCCTAATTATGCTTATTTCAAGCCGATCTAAAACTTTAAAAGTGCTATTTAATGTCCATATCCAAATTGAGTTTGCGATAGTTAAAAAGATGAAAATCTGTTTTATGTAAAACTGAACATACAATGAAGAAACAAAATATAATTTCGAATTTACTTCTAATATTGGAAAATAATCATAATTGTGCTTTATATAGTGAATAATTTAACTAAAAAATATTTGTTGATATATATGTACCTTCTTGAGTTTGATTTTATATATTTCCTTGTCTTTAATGAAAGTATCAACACAAATGAAATCAGAAATGTACATGTAAGCTGTTTCTTTATGATAACAATCTGAAAAGAAATGAAAAAAATGTTTCTGTTAAATAAAAAAAGTACATAATACCAGATTTTTTGTTATATTATGATTGAAATATTATGGTGATAAACTTGACTCTTTTTTATAGATCTCAGTTCTTTTTTATCTGTAATTTCATTGTAAACAAAAAATATGTTATTGTGTTACATTGTGTAATTTAAATGCATAATGATACGCAAAACATCAAACTCGCCTAACATTTTTACTTTTGTTAAAAGTTTTTTTTAGAGATTTCATTTCTTTTTGAGCAAACTTATTGAGCACCTTAAATTTGTTCTAAAAATAAAATATAAACATTTTTAGCACCTTTAGGCCATTGTTTCTTAGTAACATTGTTATCATTAATGTGATACCACTGATTATTTTGACGTAACATATTAGTGTAATGACCTTGGCTCCAACAATTACCATGGTGAAATATCCCGCTTACAACCTTATACTTTTTACCATTGATATCAACTTTACATGCTGGTATTGCATTTATTTTTAAATTAATAATTTTTACAATATCGTTATCAATACGATCAAATAGCATGAATTGTAAAATTACCAAAGTATTACAGATTATTAGATCAACTTTCTTAATCTTTTTTAAATGGCAACCTGTTCGGGTTATGTAAGAGCGGGAAGGGGAATTTTGAATTTCGCGCCGTAGCGCAGCGAGAGCGGTCGAGCGTATGCACGCGATGATGTGGGCCTCTCCCATTTGCGCGGGCTCCGGCGCGCGGGAGCACGTGCAGTTCAGTTCTGATAGGTCCTCCCGAGTAGTGAGTTGACATTGCGCTTTTGTACTTGCAATTGCAAAGGCCTCTTTGTGAATTGCGTGCGAATAGAGTCGTCATCATCGTCCTTTTCAGGACGATAGACACTCTTTATTGTATTACCGCGCGTTGCGTAGTGTGTGTGCATTTTGCGTGCGGTGTGCGGATTGTGTGAGTTCTTCGAATGTTGGGACTTCGGCCACGTGCGAGCGATCTCCGCCAGGCGATTGCTACCTACGCGGCAGGGCTGAAAAGGCCTGCCCGTGGTCCAGGATTGGTTCCCTCGAGACGTCGAGGCGTCCTGCGACCGAGGAAGGTGCATCCCACCAACGTGCGGCCAGGGCTTTACGTCGCGTCGTCCACGCCTCGCTCTGCGAATAAGGTAGGAGAGCTCTCCAGCGTGCGAAAGGTACCTCGCGGCGATAGGATTAAGTTACTTGCGTTTCTGTCTCTTTTGTTGCCTATAATAGAGTCTCTCTTGTTTTTGTATAAGCGTACATCGTAATTGCGTTTCTCTCTTTTTGTTTAGTCTATCCTAGCGTCACTTTTCTTCGTATAATTTCCTTATTTCTAAAATAAAGCTATAGGCTTGTCCCGGCTTTTCTCTCTACTCCGTGAGAGTTTTTACGCCGAGGCAAGTCGTCTCTTTTTCTCCCGCGAAATTCATTGTGTTTTGCGTTGATTTATTCACCCAAACTTCCCTCACTCATTCCACCATTTTAATTTTATATATCTTCCTATATTATATAGATGCATGTGTAAATTTATGTCAATAACCCCTCCGCGCCCATCCGCCCCCTCCACACCCTCTCCGCACCCTCTCTGCAGCCCCTCCGTAGCCCCCCCGCATTTTCACGTGAAATCGTTTCAAAATTTACGTTATTTTTGGAGCTCTTTGCCCCTCCGCCCCCCTCCGCAAGCCCCACCGAATCCCCTCCGTTGGCCCCTCTTAAATCAATTTTATTAATATTAAAATGATTATTATAAAACTTAGTCAAAAAGATTTCAATAGTTCCATTTTTTTAATAATGGTATAATGATCTGTTATAATCAAATTAAGAAGATCGACAAAATTTCCTTTATTGGAAAAATGGTATAACGATGGGTTAAAGTTTAAATTGAGAAGATAATAACGACAGATTTCCACACCACCTGAGAGGTACTGGCAGAAGCACATTATAATATGGATATACAATGTGTTTCAGGCGCGTTGATTTTTTTTTTTGTTTTTCTTAAATTATTATTTAAAAAATTCGCCAATTATTTTACGTAATTATATGACATGATATAATTATATAAAATAAAGGCTACTATGAACAATAGTTTCATTTAGTAAATAAAATTATACTATTGATTTGGATATATATCAAGTTAGAAATTATCTATTGTTAACAGTTTGAATTTTTTATATAATAATTTAATAAAAAACCGTGGAATCATCGCCTAGAGCCATATAACCACGGGAGTCTTAGATACCAGTCCTCCTCCCCTAAGACTCCACCTAATACCATTCTCCATCCTGCAAAAACATATTTACTTAAAAAAAGTTTACAATCTTTATAATCATTTTAATATTTTTAATTTATGCATTTAATCTAAATAATATCTGGTTAAAAATAATGGATATTAATCAATTTGTTATCAAATCAGTTTTGTATTTAAATTAAATTTTTCGCCTTTGAATTACGTAAAATATGATATAATTAAGAAAAATTAACTTTTATTAATTTTTATCAGTTAATTAATTTTACGTATTCATATTGAAAAAAGAAATTTAAATACGTAGTTAATTTGATAATAAATCTTGATTTTTTTCAATATTTTTTAACAGGACGAAATCTCAAATGGAAACTTTTTTTAAGTAAATATGTTAAATAATCATTTAATATTTATAAATTAATTAGACCTTATTATATCATGTCTATAATAATATGAAATTAATTCATTATTGTTATTAAACGATCATTTATGTTTCTGTTTTGTTCTGCATTGTGTATATTGATGATTCTTGTAAAATAATTTTAAAAAGAATTATGTTTGCATACTAATTTGAAAGTCTACAAAATGATTTTAAAATTCGATATTGAAAAGCAGCAAGAAGTTAATATAAATACATGTCTTTTATTTGAAAAAAATCTAAAAAAAAATTGAATAATAATTTATTCTATGATCGAAAATCCTAAGAATTGACTAAACAGGTTTGAATCAAATATTTAAAATTTAATTCCAAACAATATTTTGTATTGATTCACCTGACTCATTCTGAATACGTATATTATCAGGATTTCGACATCGAGATAATGCAACATATAATTGACCATGCGAAAACAATGGTCGTTTCAAAAAAATTCCTATTGAATCAAAACTTTGGCCTTGTGATTTATTTATCGTTTGGCAAACGCTAATATGATTGGGAATTGTTTTCTAAAAAGAGTAAATGGAAACGAAGATGAATTTTCGGTGTTTAGTGTTATTCTCGGTATAAAAACTTTCTGTCCAATGTTTTCGCCTGTAATTATGTCTGCTTCAATGTTATACTCATATAATTTGGTAATCTTTAAACGAGTGCCATTACATAAACCATCTGTAATACTTAAATTTCTAATTAACATCACTATTGCATTTACTTTCAAATTAAGTTTATGTGGTGGAAGACCTTCTCTGATATTATTCAACATTTCAACTGGATAATTTAAATGAATATTTTCCTCTGTTTGATCTACTCCTTTATGTGTTGCATAATCTACACTATAATATGTATTTGATTCGACATGTAATAATTTTAGAACTTTGTTATTTAAAATTTTGATGTCTTCATTATGAGGAGCTAAGATCACGCTACTAACGGAAGCACCTAAATTAATATTTTTATAAACTTCATTGCAAACATCGGTAATTTTCCATTTTTGAGGAATTTCAAATGTATCGACTTTACCTTCTCCTATTTCTAACAAGAAAGAGGAAAATTCTACATTATTCGAACGTATATTTTTATTGATCTTCAAGATTTTAAAAGAGGCCACAAAGTTGAATATTTAATTGTTTCTTCTATGATAGAGTTTCGGTATCCATGTTTCATTACTGGAAGAATTTGTCTGAAATCTCCTCATAATACTATTAATTTTCCCGCAAAAGGAATATCGTTACGACATACATCTTGTAAAGTACGATTAATAATTTCTAAAGCTTTTTTAGGTATCATTGAAGCTTCATCCCAAATTATTAAATCTGCATCTCTTAATCTTTTTTTTGTCAGACTCTAATTTCAAAAAAGCACTTTCAATATTATTTAAATCTAAAGGCAATCTGAAGGTTCGATGACTTGTCAATCCCCTAGGTAACAAAATAGACGCGATACCAGTCCATGCCATTGATAAAACTTTTTTGTTTAATGACATGTAATAATAAATTAATGTTTTATATAAAAACGTTTTTCCCGAACCTCCAGGTCCATCAATGAAATAAATTTTGTGTTCATTGTCAACTAACTCTTCAAAAATTGCCTTTTGATCATCGGTCAATTGATCAAACATACATTTAAAGATATCGGCACTTTGTAAGACATTATCAACAGATGTTGCATCATCATTAATAATACTATTTGGTTCTGGTAAACTGAAATCTTTGCAAGATTTTTCTTCATTCTCTAATATAATTTGAATATGAGATAGAGCATTATTCTCTTTATTTGTCTTAAAATCTTCTGTGAAATAATTTTTAAATTTGTTCCAAATTGTATTACCCTGTATGTTTTCTGCTAAAATAAACCATACAAAAAATTTACGTAATTGAAATGGTAACATGATGTGACAAGCTTCTTCAAAAATAATAAAAATATGTGAATCATCTTCTATTAAGCCCATTGCAAGTGCTGCGTCTTTATATGTTTGATACTCTATATCTTTATAATTTTTCAAATCTTCAAATGAAGTTGGACCTCTTGCTCGATTTAGTATTAATTTAAAAAAAAAATCTCTCAGTATCTTTTGGTGATACGATATTAAGTCGAGCAATAGTATTGCATTGAGAAGAACGCGAACGTTTTATCCAAGATTTTGATTTTTTATTAAATCTATAATATTCAGGCAGTTCAACATATTTAAGTGTTTTTGCAAAATCATGAATTTTATTTAATTTAAACCATGCTGTTAAAGTAGTTTCTTTATTGTTTAAGGCTTGCAATTGCAATTGCAAAACTTGCAAAACTATATGTTGTTGATCTTTTGTATGGATTCCTAAACGTTCTACAGCGGGTATTTTACCACAAAGAGGATATCCTTGTAGACGCCAAGCAGCTTCCATTGGGCTTAAATATCTACCATCTACATACTGAGTGAGTTCATCATGTACTATGGGAATTTCTTCGCTAGAATTATTTGGATTTTCAATTTTTTTCATCTTACATAATGCTCTATCTCCACCTTTGTGAATATAATCGAATATGTATTTAATACTTTGAATTGATGCACAATATTCGACATTAATATGACACTTATACTTTTTCAATAAAAAGTTATTATAAGGAACAACCATTGTGTTGTCAACTGGAATAATTTTTCTAAATTTTTTAATTCGATAAGTATAGTTTTGTGAAATGTTGTTTCTTCTTCGATATTCAGGATATCGCGGAATGGTTTTGGAAATTTTTTTTTACAAATAGTCTTATTTTTGATGATGCAAGGAGATTTATCTGTATGTGGTCCATATAACATATGTTTAATTACTAATTTTTGTAAACCTTTATCTGAATTATCAGGAATTTCAGCAGAAATGTATTTGTCAATAGATTGAGGTGTCATGAGCTTGTTTTTTGGATGTAGCGTAACTACAATATGAGCGTGTGGTAATCCTCTCTTTTGAAATTCTATTGTAAAGACATAAACTATTACTTTTTATCATAAAGGTAACATTTTTAAATCATCTATTATAAAATATTTTGGTTATTAAGTAAAAAAATTAATTTCTATTTGAATACCAAATTGATTTATTTATATTAATTTCAGAATATATCAGACAATAAAAACGAGAGTTAAAATATGATTTCAAGATTAAATTCCAAAAAAAATCTACTATCTAAATTGACTATCTACAGATGAACTGTCTTTTTTTAATTATTTACAATACTTTTATATAAATAAATATTTACATTTTTTATACTCAATTTATTATTTATCAATACAATATAATAAAAACCAAAATTTGGGGGTTGGCGAGCGGAGCGAGCAGGGGGGTACCCCCCTAGTTTATATATATATATATATATATATACATATATATAATTTGAACTCATTAGCTTCTGTTCACAACCATTATTACAATAACTTTCAATTTCTTGCCAATTTCCAATATTATAATCTATGATTGTTTGTAAACTACAAAAAATTCTAGTGTCTGGCAAGAAAAGATTGACAATATAATTAAACGTATCATTATGGTTTCGTTCGTCGCAACCAGGACATCTAATTTTTTTGATTAATTGGTTTTTGAGAATATTTTCTAATATAACTGATTTATTGCATAGATGTAGTAAAAATTCTGACACATCTTGCCGCGCATTTATTTTAAATTCTTTTCCAGCAAACTCTCTTAATATTTGGATATCAACATTAGTTTTATTAATATATTGTTGAATTACTGTTTTAACAGTGTCTGTATGACGATGTTGTAATAAAATTCTTCTAATAGTTTGGGAATGAAATAAACTTTGCACGCAGGCATTAGCGTAGCAAGAAACTCCATCATTGTTTCGTAAACCACAAATATCCAAAGTAGCATTAGAAATTAAATTACTGTCGGTGTCTGATGAATTTTTGGGAATGTGGAGGCAGATCCAGGAGAACTAAACAACACTATAGTCTTTATTCACTTTCGTTTATTTAATATAAAGAGTCGAGTCACTTCCGGTCAAAACTATCTTTCGTGTATAGACACACACACACACACACACACACACACACACATATATATATATATATATATATAGATATATCTGTATGCGTAGCACCGTTAACTCAGACGGACAGAGAAGAAGTGAGCGCGGCGCACTCTCGCACACGTAGCTCGCGCAGTAGAGGAGTGGGGGCTGACGGAGCTGAGCTCGGCAGAGCACCGCCGCGTCGCGTATAGGGGCGCTAGTTTCAACACTCCTTCCCGCACACATACACGACATTATGCGGCCTCTATTCATTCTTTCCTGTAACATAAGAGATTATTATAAAAATTTATATCAATCAGTTTGTAATACTTTCGACGTTCATTATTGAATTTGTTAGACAAGCATGCAAGTTAAATGCCAAAGGTTTAGTAAATACGTCCGCAATTTGATCTTTCAATTTTATCCAAGATACTTTCACAAAGCCCCTGTCAACACACTCTCTAACATAGTTTTCTTTCACATCCGGCATATGTCTCAATTTATTGCTTCCGCTAACCTTCGAGCTTGACTCAGCCGCTTTGTTGTCGCACCACAATTTCATAGGAAAGAAATTGTTAGTCAATATCACTTTCAATGATTTGTTCAGGGACATCAGTTCCTGGCAAGCATTACTCATCGAGACGAACTCAGCCTGACAAGTTGACAATGCCACATAATTTTGCTTGCGCGTTCGCCATGTAACTGAATCGCCATATAGTCTAATGACGAAACTATTAGTCGTTCGAGACTCCTTGCAGTCGGCAAAACTTGCATCAGAATAAGCTTGTAAGTCGTTCGATCTTCACAAATAATTTAATCCTAGTGTTCGAGTTCCTTTCAAATAACAAAATACTCGTTTAATCATGTTCCATTCATTTTCTGTCGGATTATTTTGACGCCTGCTCAGTATATTTACCGTATAACAAATATCCGGTCGACTGGCATTTGCTAAATATAGCAACGTTCCTACAGCTTCTCGATATGAAATATTTCCAATATTACTTCCTTCGATAAATTCGTTCAAATGTTCATTTTCTTCTCTATACTTTCGTTCACGATTTGCTACCTGATTTGTAATCATTGGCGTTCGCTTTGGATGCAATTTATCAAAACCAAATTTTCGAAGTATGCGATCAATGTATTCAGTTTGAGTTAGTTTCAATTCTTTCGTTTTTTGATTTCGTGTTATTTCCAGACCTAGAAAGATTTTTGGTTCTCCTAAGTCAGTCATCTCGAATTCTTTCATCAGCTTTTGTTTGATCTCGTTAAGTTTTCCTACGTCATTACTTGATAACAATATGTCATCCACGTATAGAATCAACATCAAAAATTTATTTTCCTGTCGCCATGTAAATAAGCATGGTTCGTTTTCGTGGGACTGTAGACCACTTTTCAAAGATGCTTCTATAAATCTTTCGTTCCACCGCTTTGGACTTACTTTCAGACCGTACAACGCTCTTTCTAACTTGCAGACTTTACTCAATCTTGTTTCATTCGAACATTGAACTCCTTCCGGAATTTCCATATATATGTCTTCATTTAGTGTGCCATTCAGAAAGGCAGTTTTCATGTCCATTTGACATACTTCCAGACTATATTTATTTATGATTGCAAGCACTGCTCGGATTAGAGGTAATCGTAAAACAGGTGCATAGGTTTCTTGCAAATCATAAACATTCTTATCTTTAAATCCTCTAATCACAAGCCGAGCCTTGAACTTTTCACGATTGTTACTTTCTATCTTTCTTTTCCCTCCCAATACCCAACGTGAGTCAATAATGTTTGGCTTTCGTTCTTTGTCTTTCCCTTTTGGTCTGTCCACCAGACTCCAAACATTGTTTTTATACATTGAATTCAATTCCTCGTTGATTGCCTCTACCCATTTGTTTTTGTCTTTCGTAGCTAGGGCTTCAGCATAGGATGCAGGATCACCATTAATGTTTGCAAACAAAGCTTGAATTTGTTCATTTGCTGAAGATTGTTCCTTTTCAACAATCAACTTTTTCGGTCGTCCCCTTTTACGTTTTCCAACTCCTTCCGTTATTTCATTCGAAGTTTCGTGCATCTTATCTTCATTCGATTGACTTTCGGGCTCAAATTCATCGAACCAATTACTTGCATTTATTTCTACATTGACATTGGCCCAGTTATTTATTTCATCTTCCTTGTATTTGTCTCCAAAAACAAATCTTTCGTTGAATCTAACGTCGCAACTTTCGTATAGCTTTCCATTTTCCGGTTTCAGCAATAACCAGTGTCTTTGTATCCAAATAAAATCGTTCTAAAACCTAGCGATCGAAACTTCGGACCTACCTTTCACTGTACTTTCAGATATGCCAGACAGCCAAATCGTTTGATCTGTGTCAGGTCAACTTTGATTTGCGGATTGAATTTTTCCAACGGAGAAATCATATCGTTCGATACATGTGGTGTCCAATTATACGCATAGATTGCCGCACTCAGAGCTAGATCCCACATGTTTTCAGGTAGCTTCGAGACATACATTAGCGTTCGAATCTTACGTCGTATCGTTTGATTCAATCTTTCCGACGTACCGTTGTGTTGAGGAGTATCCGGACAAGCCAATTGATGTTCGGCTCCTAGTTTCTTCAAAACTTCAACCGTATAACCCCCGGTATACTTAGTGCCTTGATCTGTTCGCAGGTAACATTGCGTCCCTTCCCAAGAGGTTTCAAGCACTCTTTACAAAAGATTCGAAACAATAACCCGTTTCGTCTTTTGTTTTCATGGCATAAGCCATGACGAGTCTCGAACTATCATCAATAAATACAGATATGTATTTATACACTATAGGATCAAAAGACGGACTTATCTTTCCCATAATATCCGAATGAATTATCTGTAAAGGTTCTTTCGCTCTAGTACGTGTAGTTCGAAAGGGTAGTCTATTTAATTTTAAAATTAATCTTCACAGTTTCTAATGCTTTCGTCAAACTTGCATTCTTTCAAATCTTTAATTTCTGGACGTTTAGTCTGTAATTTCTTTAGATATACAAGCGACGCGTGACCCATTCGTGTATGCCACAGCATAGCTTTGTTACTAATTTGTCTCTTAGCACTTTCGAATTCTATGCTGCAGTCTGGATCTTCCTCAATTGAGGCTTGATCAATTAGCACTATATCTCTATCTCTTACTGTGACATCAAAATCAGAGCAGTTTCCTAAGTTTGAATTAACAATTTCTTTTTCTTTTTCTCTTTCGAATTCATTCTCTCTTTCGTTTTCAGTTTCATTTTCCCTTTCAATTCCCCTTCCGTTTCCTAATTCATACTTTCAATTTCTACACTATTTCTACTTTTCCTTGCCATGCTTCGCGTTACTACGTATGCTCTAACATCATTTGCATTTAGAATATCCTGAGTTATTTACTTCGAACTCTATTATCTAAAAAGGTCTTTCATATATACCAGTCAATAAAGATTCGTTCGATTTCGAATCATAAATTTCAATACGTTGATTGTCTAAATAAACACTCAAGCCTTGATAAACAAATTTTCGTAATGAAATCAGATTTTCGTGTAAATTTTCGGCCCATATAACATTATTTAAATTTAACAGTTTGTTTTTGTTCGTTCTACATACAATATCACCGACTCCCTCCGTTTTCAACATCCCTTCTTTCGAATTATTCGCGAATTTAATTTCGTCCGTTCTTTCGTCAAAGGTTTTAAAAATAATGCGTGAATTTGTAAGGTGCTCAGTTGCACCGGAGTCAGCTAAAAATTTTGCTAATACTTTTCTTTTCTCGCATGTAACGTTCGTTCTTCCGATATTGCAAACTGACTTGATTTCATTATTTGTATTTATGTCAAAGTACTCACCATTGATATTTAAGACACCTTTGTTTTGTTGTTGATCTTTGTCTTGTATATTATTATTGTCGTTCTGTTGTTTTCCTCCCCGATAATTTCGATTTTTATTTCCCCTTCCTCTTTTATTGTTGAATCGACCTCTTTTAGCATTCGAATCGTTCTGAGTTTCATTCGAACGTTTTGTACCACCGCGATAATTATTACCGCTTCTACCCCTTCTATTACCACGACTACCTTGATTATTATAATTTTTATTTCCATGCCTTTTCTCTTTCGACTTGGACATCCGAAGTGGACACTGTGCAGCTCTATGCGTCACGAATTGTCTGCATTTGTAGCACATCTTAAGATTCGTGCCCTGTCTTGGACAATCGCGTCCCAAATGTCCATACTCGTCACAGTTAAAGCATTTGGTGGCTGCTGTCATCGCACTTCCAGATGCTTGCGTGGTTCCACTCTCGCTTTCGTTCTGTATTATGTAATTTTTAAGACTTTCGTAAGATAAAGGTTTGTTCTGTTGGTGCATATTTAAGAAATTCAGATTCTTAATATCGGATAAGGCTTCCGAAATAGCATTATAAAACGAATCTCTGACTTCGTCATCGGTCAAGGATTTTACATCCGGCAAACTTTTGTCCACATTCGAACCCGAGCTCTCCTTTTCGTCTGTAACGTGCAACAAATTAAGAGAGCGTAATTCAGATTTAAAGAAGTCCAGAAAATATTCAAATCTAGTTTGAGTATTTAATTTGTAATCTCTATACAACTTTATGTTTCTCGATTCTAACGAGGTTTTACCATTATCGCGTTCTTTAAAGGGCTTATCTATTTCTTTTGCAATAAATGAATTTACATTTACAGTGTCGGAATTATTTTCTGAACTCGGTACTTCATTTGAATTACTTACAGCTTTGTATCGTTCGGACATGTCTGGCATTGAGCCTGCTCGACCAGTTGATGTTACTTTGATCAGATGTTCGGACATAATTTCTTTGGTCTGGTTTCCATATTCCACCAGTTGATCAAATTCTTCACGAGAACATTTAAGCAGATCATTCATCTCGTCCAGCTTTCGGTTCATTGCGGCTTTCGCTTTTCTTTCCATTTCTTTCAATCTGCTTTTGAAACTGTCCGCCACAACTTTCATTTTATCCTCAATTTCTGTGAATTCAAGAAATCATTAGTTCGATTTGTCCAACTAGGCGCATTGTCGTTCTAAGAATCATTCATAAAGTCTTTATTTATTATAATTTTCGGAGGTTTTATAGTCGTGATATTAGTGATTTTTGGGGTACCTTTCATTAAATCTTTCATTTCTTTCGAGTCTTTAACTTCCTTCAAGAATACATTCACTTTCGGACTTTTGAAATCAAAGAATCTTTCGTTTTTTGGATCTCCAACTTTCGTGGTTTCTGTCCTTTCTTCTTCCTGATCTTTTTCCGAAGTGCAGTACGGAAGAAACATTTCTTCTCCCGCAGCATGAATTTCGGCCAATTCCCTTTCCAGCAGTTTCAAATCCCTTTCTTCAGCCTCGGATTTATCTGCAATTTATTGTTCAATTTTATAAGCTTATATTTAGAACGTATTGGACGCACCAAAGTAAATTTATGCATGTTTTATTATTGCAGATAAACAGACTCTATATTTATGAGTCAAAAAATTCATTTAAAATCAAAAATGGGATCGTTCTATAACAACTAATGTTTTTATTCTCATGACCGAACACAAGCCAATCAACTAAAAACGAGCAAGTACTATGGTATCCGAACACAAGATTACCACAATATTTACTCAGACTCATATGGCTTATTGCTCTCTCAACCGAACACAAGTTAATCGAGCAACAGCGAGTGCATGCTGTCAATTTATAGTATTAAACAAGAGATCATATACTGATTTCCCTTTTGAATCCACTCTCAGTGGTCAACCAGATTTTGGTGTCGTTCAGGTGCACCGTCACCTTCTCATTGGGAAAGTATTCCCAGAATTCCAAGTTCTCTTCTTGTGTTTTCAAGAATAAGATTAGAGTAGATCGATCTAGAATGAGTAAGGTGCAATTAGTTTATCTGGTTTTTCAGAGAACTTTTCTTTATTGAAATTTAGCTTTCATTTTAAAAGTATACATGTACACATGCGTTCAGCGCGCTTGCCTTCCTTCCGATGGCTTTCCTTCGAGCCAAGCGAGCATAGTTTCCCGCTCTGCGGCGATCCACCAATACTCACAACGCGCCCATATACCTATAGCGCGCGGCTTCTCGCGTCGGCCCGATCGATATTTCGTGTATGTATGTATATATATATGGGACGTTTCACGTCAACCGGACCATCAGTGCACCCAAAATTTGGGTTAACCTAACAAGACATTTGAGGTCTCAAAATGATCGTCTAGTCAAGGGCTTTTGAAAAAGTTCTGGCCTTTTCAAAAATCCAATGTGGCGCATAAAATATGGAGCCTGAAACCCACGTTTTCATAGCACATTCAACAAAAACAATAATAAAAATGTTCTAATTTGTGAAATATCCCACCAAAAACATGTAAAACTCATGATAGGACATATTATTGACAATGCTGACGGAATTCCAAAATCAAAAATGGCGGAATCAAAATGGTGGACATTATACCTCCACCAAACCCATTTTACCGCAACAAATGATTTTTGATCAGTTTAAAGTATCGATATGGGGGTTTTCAGGGTCACTGAATCTTATTTTAACCTCGACATTTCAAAATTCGAAATGGTGGATCCAAAATGGCGGACATTATACCACCACCAAACCAATTTGACCGCAACAAATGATTTTAGATCAGTTTATAGTATTGATATGGGGGTTTTCGGGGTCATTGAATCTTAGCTTGACCTCGAAATTTCAAAATTTAAAATGGTGGATCCAAAATGGCGGACATTATACAACCACCAAAACTATTTTACCGCAATGAACGATTTTAAATCAGTTTAAAGTATCGGTATGGGAGTTTAAGGGGCCGCTGAATCTTATTTTAACCTCGAAATTTCAAAATTCAATATGGCCAATATAAACTGACGGATATTTGTAATAACCCACTCGCAGGCTCTCTCGCGAAAAGCCCCTGCTAACGCGCAACCCGCCGAACACGCCACGCACGCTGCAGCGCTTATCACCGCGGCGCTAGTACCGCGGCGCGCCGCTAGGCGGCTGCGCATTACCCACAATTGAAGTGGCGTCGCGGAGGGCACATAAGGAGGCCGGGTCCAGCGCTGTACCTCGCCCCTCTTCCAACAGCCTAATGCTGCAAGTACACGGCTCGTGTCCAATGACAACTTGTGCAAAGACTTCAGCAAATAAAACTGTTTTGTGGCAAAGGAATTTATTGCTTTCAAGTGATTTATTTCATCCCTCTTTTTTACCTACACCCCCAACCCCTTCCCACGTTTAGCAACCCATAGAAAGAAATATTTTCTTCAAGGAATGCTTTCTTCATCGGCGACTTTTTCTCCAACAGTCTTTTTCAGGATAGTTGGTGAGCAAGTCCATCAGCGGCTTTATTCATAGGCTACTTTTTCTCCAACAGTCCTTTTTAGGATAGTTAATAGGTACATTAATAGATACATTGGCGACATCCTTTTTAAGGCAGTTGTTGAGTAAGTCTTACTTTATCGGCAACTCCTTGTTCAACTGTATTAGCCGTAATTTTGTTATTTCTAACATTTTTTTTTGTTTTGATTGTGCTTTCTCGTATCCTACAACAATGTCTTCTCCTGCGAAAAAATATCGTATCGATAGATGCGTTAATCCATTTGATATTAATACAGGACACAGCAAATCTCTCACAGGAAGATCTCCAAAGAATTTCAAGATGTCTATCCTGATTATTCAACATCTTCACTGATTTGTGATACATGTAGGAAATCCTTTTACAAACTACATGATTTGTCATCTCCAAACGTCAGTATGAGTGTTGATTTTGAATCAGAGACTGACTCACCTTCGGTTTCATACACGGATGCATCTATGCAAGATGATCTTACAGATATTTTAACTGGACTTAAAAACAAATTCCAATCCCTGCCGGAGAACGATCCATTACGTGTCAGTATTCTTACTATTTTGCCCGAACACTGGGCAATACGTAAAATTATGAACCAATTTGGTGTGTCTCACAGAATGGCTCGTAAAGCAAAACAGTTAAGAGAATCAGATGGAGTTTTGGCTTCTCCTGTTGCAAAACGTGGAAAAACATTACCTGCAGAAACTACTCAGAAAGTTGAAGATTTTTACGAAAATGATCTTAACAGCAGAATTATGCCAAATAAAAAAGATACCGTCAGTATTTATTTATATGGTGAAATAAAAGTGCAGAAAAGATTATTACTTACTGATATTAAGAACCTTCATAATCAATTTAAAGAACAGTTCCGTGAACATCCGATTGGGCTTACCAAGTTTGCGGAACTGAGACCAAAATGTTGTGTCTTTGCAGGATCCTCTGGTATACACAATGTATGTGTATGTACGATACACCAAAATTTCAAGGCGATGATTGACGCAGTAAATATAGAAAAAATCTCAAACAATATTCTGAAGAATTATAAAGATTGTTTGAATTTCGTTCTATGTGAGGATCCCAAACCAAGTTGTTATTTGAATGAATGCAAATTTTGTCCGGACATTCAAAAGTTTTCTAATTACGTTGAGAACATTATGGATGAGCACAATATTGATCAAGTCATCTTCAGCACGTGGCAATCAACCGATAGATACACTTTGATAAAACAATGCTTAACATCGCAAGAATTTATTGAAACTTTATGTTCTAGCCTAGAAAAGTTGATACCTCATCACTTCATCGCTAAGGAACAATCAAAGTTTATTTCTGGGAAGAAAAATAATCTTTCAGATGAAGAGGTTCTTGCTCAATTGGATTTTGCTGAGAACTATGCTTTTACAGCCCAAGATGCTGCACAGGCATTTCATTTTAATAATGATCAAAGTACGATATTTCCTGCTGTTGTTTATTACAAATCTGAAGGCAAGCTAAAGCATCTCACTACAGTATCTATGTCCGACTGTACTACTCATGATGCCACTGCAGTATACATAATGCAGCAAAAGTTTATACCTGAAATTCGCAAGGTTTGTCCCACAGTAAAAAAGGTAATATATGCTACTGATGGTGCTAAACAGCATTTTAAAAATCGTTATCAAATGGGTAGTTTAATGAGCCATAAGAGAGATTTTGGCGTTGATGCTGAATGGCACTGTTTTGCAACAGCACACGGAAAAGGTAGTTGCGATGGGGTTGGAGCGATAGTAAAGAGAGAAGCTACAAGAGCGACCTTACAAGCTGCAAAAAATAAAGCAATTCTAGATGTTAAAGCTCTTTATTCATGGGCTAATGGGCGATCATTCAATATAAAATTTTTCTTATACACCAAAAAAGATCACGAACAAACTCGTCAATTTCTAACAAAGAGATTTAAAAACTGTCCACCTGTCACAAACATACAAATGGGGCATGGATTTATCCCAGAAAATAATGAAACGTTGAAAGTCATGCATTACTCAAATGCCAATGAACCTAGGAACAGAGTAATTTATGATATCGGCGAAAGCCATTTATCACCATTAAAAACTCCACGAACGAGGAGCCAGAATTGATAAGAGTGCACAAAATGTCATTAAAGATTGATTCATTTGGCTATATTATAATTTTTTTCATCCACGCAGTTATATACATATACACAGAACAATAGAAAAATGTAAGTGCAAAAACGTCAGACAGATAATTCTAAATCTAATAGACCGGAAAAATATAAGATTCATGTGCACAAATACTGATTCTGATAATACATTTATAACCATTTACCTCACAAACCCCCATATCGATACTTTAAATTGATCTAAAATCATTTGTTGCGGTAAAATTGGTTTAGTGGCGGTATAATGTCTGCCATTTTGGATCCACCATTTTAAATTTTGAAATTTCGAGGTTAAGCTAAGATTCAATGACCCCGAAAACCCCCATATCGATACTTTAAACTGATCTAAAATCAGTTGTTGCGGTCAAATTGGTTTGGTGGTGATATAATGTCCGCCATTTTGGATCCACCATTTCGAATTTTGAAATGTCGAGGTTAAAATAAGATTCAGTGACCCTGAAAACCCCCATATCGATACTTTAAACTGATCAAAAATCATTTTTTGCGGTAAAATGGGTTTGGTGGAGGTATAATGTCCACCATTTTGATTCCGCCATTTTTGATTTTGGAATTCCGTCAGCATTGTCAATAATATGTCCTATCATGAGTTGTACATGCTTTTTGGTGGGATATTTCACAAATTAGAACATTTTTACTATTGTTTTTGTTGAATGTGCTATGAAAACGTGGGTTTCAGGCTCCATATTTTATGCGCCACATTGGATTTTTGAAAAGGCCAGAACTTTTCCAAAAGCCCTTGACCAGACGATCATTTTGAGATCTCAAATGTCTTGTTAGGTTAACCCAAATTTTGGGTGTACTGATGGTCCGGTTGACGTGAAACGTCCCATATATATATATATATATATATATATATATATATATATATATATATATCCATCTCGCAAAATCAAACGTTTTTTCCTCATCGGTACTAGGCAATGACTCGTGAAATTTAACAGCAAGGCTCGTATGGTAAATAACTCTCTCTCTCTCTCTCTCTCTCTCTCTCTCTCTCTCTCTCTCTCTCTCTGTCCTCTGTTTCTCGGTGTTTGGAACGAAGAAGCATCAGGCTGTCTCTACTACGACATCGACGCGTGCGTGCGGCCGTTATACTTTTTGCGATTGAACTGCGAGCAAGTGTAGATGTAACGCGCGACGACATATGCACACGCTGCTCTCAGCCTCGGTATTTGCTCATCTCTGTGGTACCGTATACCACCACTCCAATCCAACTAGTTACTCAAAGAGCTGCTGCTCTGCTGCTCTCTGACGCGCACACTATGATCGGATAGGATATAGGATATGAATATGTCCCTATAATACACATACACATACACTACTTATAAGTTTCGATTTTTCGAGAGCGAGCGAGATTTCGACGTGTCTTTGTGTGCGCTAGTACGCAACTCGTCCACGGCAGCGCGACGATCTCCTTCTATACATCCTAACGATTACCGCAGAGCGAGAACAAGTGGTCAAAAGCTACCGATCATTTACGGGATGTATGGAAAGTATATCAAAAGCCAAGCATGTTAGTTGGTATATGAAAAGCTGTTCAAAGACGATACGACTGATTGTCGGCCATGTTGCATAAGATATAAGCACGTGCAACTTGAAAACAGGTAATTATGATTTATAATAATTTCGCGAGCTGCGACGCTGTGCCATATAACCTCATCTCACTTATTTTCAATTACCCGCCACGCATGGTTGATTTTTATTGCTATATAGTTGTCTTCATTCCAGTTTTCATTCTTTTGTTGGGAATAGTACTGTGACTGGGCAAGTTGTTTACTGATTTTTTGTACATATAATAGTACTTGTCAATGTATTTAAAAAAATATATATACGATATACGTCATACCATGGAGACAGACTCTAAGGTCACCGCCCACACCCTTGAAAAGTGAATTTGAAGAAAACTTCAATGTGAGAGCCAGCCACTGCAAGTATGTCATTATAATACCATTTCTATTGTAATAAATGTTGACATTTCAAATTTTGTGCAGATACTGGTTTCACTATTTAAAAATATACTGCCTGGTCAGTCTTGACTTAACAGTATCTAGTTGTATGTTCTCGTCGAAGCCTATTGAATTTTTCATAAGGATTTTCTAATCTATTTTTATAAGCAAACAGTGATAATAACTTTGGCTTTTGTCTACATAAGCGGTTTCAAATACGGTTCCTGTTTTTTTTTCAATTTTGCATTGGATTATTTGCATAACAATTTACATGGATACAGGATACCTATTGACTAGATTGTCGTGGACTTTTGAAATTCAATATAGAATTCCTGTGGGTGTGTGACATACTGTTTGTAAAGTTGTGATGCTTGCCTGGCAGCGGAAGCTCCAGTAGCTACTACATGGCCTGTATGCGACGTTTATTTTCTTCAATTTGGACCTTCCGTTACCAGGCTGTAATGCCCTATACACGATCCGGCGTGTAACTTCTTAGAACATATACATTTAAAAAAATCCTAAAAAACATCCGACTCTGCCTATACAGCGAGCGCACGGAATGTTTCGGCCGTCCCCACTCTTCTCACCTCCTACGAAATCAGCAGCTACGCAGTAGTCAACGCAGCGACGGCAGGCCATCGACGCGCATGTGTGCGTGCGCGTCCCCCTTCTCTCTCTACCTACGAAGCCAGCATTAACAGCAGCGCGTTGCGTAACACTATTTATATGTATATGTGAGCGTAAACGAGCGACGGTGGGTCGTGCGCATCCGAGTATGTTTGTATGAATGATAAATGTAAATATGAATCAATGATATTATGATTGTGTGAACGTGCGAATATTTTCGGCGGCTCGATCAGCGCTCGCTTAGCGCCCTATAAAAGGCCATGCGAGGCCTGTGTTCAATCACTAGCGGCAGCATTTTCAAGCGCCCTAGTCTACTCTGGCTGCACTTTTAAGCGCCTTAGTACATATACAGAAATCTACTGCAAAATTAAGCGTAGAATTTAATAATATTTAATAATCGCATAACAGAAGTCTTCATCAAAAAATAAACAAAATTGTAACTAAATCTGATTTAAAAAGAATAATAGCAATAATAGGCATTATTCTTATGTTAAATTATTTTTGTTAATAATTAACTATTTTAAATATAAACAAGAGTTTATAATTATTGCGTTGCATATTCATTACCCACAATCCCGGACCTACGATTATTATTATTATTTATTTAATTTAAAATCAATTTTCTTTTTATATTATTCGTTAAATAATAATTTAATGTAAAATCAATTTATTCCAAATCTGAATTCGGATCCACGGTTCAGATTTGCAAATGTTTATTACTTTTTCTGATAAATATTAGACTTATTATTTCTTTTATTAAAATCTAATATTAAAAAAGTACCAAGGACCAGTAAGAAGAAGTGATGAGCGTTTCAAGGCAAGTATCACAACTTTACAGACAGTATCTGAGACAACCACAGGAATCCTATATTGAATTTCAAAAGTAAAAGACAATCCAGTCAAAAGATACCTAAATTATTAAAAACTAGGGGGGTACCCCCCTGCTCGCTTCGCTCGCCAACCCCCAAGTTCGTGGTAGTGCAAATTTTTAGCTCGTAATACATGATACACGTAAAAGCGTAAGAGCGTGTATCTTATATGAGTTCAATACAATGTGAGTACAATACTTCAAAAAATAAAGTAAGGTTTATTATTTTTCTAAGTTTTATTGTTCCTTATTAGATGTCAATATATAATGTATTACGTTGGCCATAAAAACAAAATATTTTATAAAATTTCGATTGTCATTTATAATAACATGTGGTAATTTATTAATTTTTATTAATTTTTACTCGAAATTTAAAAATATGCGAAATTTTTTAAATTATATTATTTGAAATTTGTTGAAGGGGTATCTCCACTGATTTTTAATTTTTCTTACTTGTTGCACCATCTATTGTCAGCTTTTGAGAGCTTGATTGTTGTGATTAAAGAAGGTTACATACCAATTTTGGGCCATTTTCATCCACATATACTCAAGTTATGATATAAAAACCAATAATAATCATTAAAATTCAAGGTTTTTGAAAAAGTTGCTTGCGCACAGGGCTTCGACTAAATCAATCACAAAAATTTGAACATACATTTTGAACCATACTTAACAAAAGTTAGTGTTTTTTATTACGGTAAGTCTCATTGTTCATCTGTACTAAATCAAGAATTTATTAAACAGTAAAATTCTTTAAAAAAGCCCATAATTTAATAATATTCATAATTAAACAAATTTTACCAGAACAGATACCTTAAATAAAAAAATACTAACTTCTATTCAAAATGTTCTAAAGTATAAATGTAAAAATTTTCAAATGGATTAATATAATTGACTTGTGCAAAGAACTTTTTGAAGTCAAACGAATAAGTTACCAGAAAAACGCGTTTAAAGTTTTATTTTTGTATGCAATCTAATGTAAAATATTTTACTCAACCACCTATAACATTGGTATATCTTTGAGTTTTTACATCAGATTGGTCTCAAAATGTTCATAAAACTATAAGCAATTAAAATATATAATAAAAAAATTTTCGAGTTTTTGGCAAAAAATCAATGGAGATCCACCTTACAGTCAGTAAATATTTCAGATTTATTATTAACTTTCTTATTTAACTCTTATCTCAACACATAACTGTTATCTTATTATATAACTGTTCAATTTTTTGTTCTTGTAATGATCCTAACATTGATTCATGTAAATATTCATCGTATTCTTGCTCAAATTCTTATACCTGCGCACGCATGAGCTTTGACGGATGCCTATGATAAACTATAGGTGCCGGTTAGCAGTTTGCAACGCATCTGACATCGGTCGTGGGCATAAGAGCAAACATTGTTTATTGTGGGATGTTTATGTGGAGAAAAAATGTAACCTACAAGAACTCAAACACGTCTTAATTTTTTACTATTGATTTGTCGCAATAAATTGATCGTTACAAAAGTTGCGCCGTTTTGAATTTTACAACAAAGCGCGTGCACTTTCGAAAAGCGTTCGCTTGTGCGCGTGTTTATATTATATACTTGTGTTTTTCTGTCGTCATCGCTTTTCGACAGCAGTTTTGCCAATCTTTGGTTAAATTTTTGGTGATTTTTTCCTCTCTGCACACACCTACATACACAGAAGAACATAAGTACAGGTGCGGGGAGGAGTGTGAGAGAAAAGCTGCCGATGATTATTCTCGTTGACGCACATTTGAGGTAGTTCACTCAAAAAATCAATTTTTATGTAGATTGCTAAAATTTTGTAATTATGTTCTATTAAATGTCCTTTATAATACAGTATAATTTTGTATCCCTGAGCGGTATCATTTTTAAAGATATCGGATCTTAAAGTTGTGTATTTTAACATCGGAAGCAAGTATTCCATATCTCTCACTCGAGCGTGTACCTCGGCTTTGCAAAAAGCTCGATTTCCGCGGCGGAACTTGTATCAGCGCATTTTTTACGCCCAAGAGTATTTTAATGACGCATCTCTCTACAATCGCGGCGCGATAGAGTCGTTGTGAAAGCTGTACCGTTTCAAAATTTACAACAACGCTTGCGTCTGGCGTACGTATGGGCTCTGACGGATGTCTGTGATAAACCATTGGCACCGGCTAGCAGCTTAGAGCGCATCTGACGTCGGTAGTGCGCAGAATGCGTGCAATAAAAGAGTAAAAATTGTTTGATTGTAGGATGTGTATGTGGAAAAAAATGTAACCTACAAGAGCTTAAACACGTCTTAATTTTTCACTATTAATTTATCGCAATAAAAGAATTGAAATACTTAAAAGATTGAAGTACTTTTATGAGCTCAGTCTTTTTTCTCAAAAATGTGAATGTCTTGTTCTGTGATACAAGTTTCTGAAAGAGTTTGAAAATCATCTTTATATGCTAATTTTTCAACGACTTGAAATCCGGTTGATTAACAAGATCGTTGGCTTTGCAATCAATGTACTTTTTCACTCCGTTCTTCAACAGTTCGATACCGTAAAGGTATTCGGATGACACATAATCAACTGCTTTGCTTATGCTCAAAGTCTGGCAAACATAATCTGTGCACATATTCGTCAGTTCTTCGATCCTATACTTATCCACGGCTATGTTGAGACTTTTGGCCAATTTCTCGACATTCTTGACTCTTCCAGCGTATATAAATCGAAGAAACTTTTTCAGCGTATCGTATCAATGTTATCGATCGTGACAGTATTGTTATTTATTTTCAATCATATCGTGATCAAATATATTAGCAAAAATCGTGCTTCCAGCCAAAAATATCGCTTTGTGAGCATTCAACTCCTTTCCTTCGGCATCAACGAGTGTCACATCCCAAAAACGTTCATCCATCAACAGCTGTTCGTAGTTTTCCTCCAGGTTTACAATGGCAAGAAGAAAACAAACTAACTACCCAAGGGGAAAGTGTTACACACACGCGCTTAGGTGTGTAAATATTAATAGGCAATAATTGAGGGACAGTGATTGAGGGGCAAAATTCACTGATTTGACGGTGGCAGTAAATCTAGGGGACAAATTGAGGGGGGAAATTGAGGGAGAAAATTGAGGGGGAAATTTTCTGAACCAGAGGTAGCGGCGAAACTTTTTGGAAGCTGAAATGTTAATTCCAAATCCGGCCAGTGGCGTACAAACTCCAATTCAGTTAACCGGAATAGTCCCGACTAAATTTTGAAAATTCAAACTACCCTGTTAACAGTTAGAGATTATAACCGATTAAAATTATTAAAACGATTAAAATGAAGCACAATTGCCGATTAAAATTAATTAATTAATCTATTTTATTCGGTAATTGTGCTCCGATTTAATAGTTTGTGATAGTTTTTAATCATTTTAATCGGTTTCAATCAACAACTGTTAGCAGGATAAGACCGTGTACACCGATCGTTCACACAGCCCAAAAGCGGCAGCAGCAGATCCCAAAACAACCCCGAAAAACACATCCGAGAGTACAGTAGAGTAAAAGGAAGGGAGGAAGAAAGCTCTGCCGCCGCGTACCACTCGACAGAAGAACGACTTATAGTGTAAAATCAGCATTTGTTTCTCTCTCTCTCTCTCTCTCTCTCTCTCTCTCTCTCTCTCTCGGGTAGAGAGAAAACGTGCTTTGCTGCAGAGGCCGAATTTTTCTTCGTCGTCGTTGCCGTCGGCAGTCGTTCTCTTAATTTCAAGACAGGCCGTGCAGAACATATCGACAACTTTAATTCCGGCGCGCGCGCGAGCGGGAGAAATTGCAGGTTCACACCCAGCGAAGAAAAATAGATGAGTAGAATTAGAGAGAGGACGTTGCCACCGCCGTGACGCTGCCCGGGTGTTCTTGTTAGTTTTTTTTCTCTTGGTTGAAGCGGATTTTCCGCGACGAATACGGATAAAAGTAAAATCATCGTTTCGTATAAATTATTATTAATCCAATTGTTTAACGTGTGGGCTATGCCTTGAGCTTCCCGACACGGCCCCCCATGGGGCGCAGCAGCAACGCCGCTCTTGTATTTCCTAAATTTATGCAAATTAGCAGAGAGAGAGAGAGAAAGAGAGAGAGAGAGAGAGAGAGATTTAGGAGCGCTCGCTTTTGTCACTGTACGACGTCGCTGCACCGCGTAGTCGCCGGCCCCATTCATCTAACGAGCGATAGCGAGAGTAAAGTGGCCGAGGCGATAGCGGAGCTTGTATAGCATCAGCAGGCGCATATTACTTTCTTCGATGGTGCTATGTTGACGTGTCGATCGGCCGTCGGATTCGACGCGGAAAAATGCCACCGGTCCTGCGGATGTCACCACCCGACCGATCGTCCTATTCAAAGTCCGCAGAGAGTCTATCATCCCCTCGAGAAGTGGCGAAAAGTCTCGGTGCATCGTAACAAATTGCCGTCCACTACACAGCGGCTCTCAACATTTCATTCGCACAACAGCCAGCCCTCCACCGCTAAACAAGACTCTCTCTCCTCTTCCACTCCGACTAAGACTATTACTCCCCTCCTTAAAAAAAGCGAGCGAGGACTGCAGACTGTTCTCTGCATCATGCAAAATTGCTGCAGGGATCGGATCGCTCTCGCGTTCGCTCGGTGTGTGTATAGCTTGCACGAGGGGAGAGAGAGAGAGAGAGAGAGAGAGAGAGAGAGAGAACTTGATATTTATTTTGCAGCTAGAATCATCTATCGATTCGCGGGCGCGCGCGATCTTTTGATGGATCTCTGCGTGTGGTTGCTCTGCCGCTCGCTGGTTTGTTTGAGCTGATGCCCGTTATGGTGGAACACGCGTTTTCGTTCGATCCTCATGCTTGCAGCTGATGACAATATTGGTGTGTTAATAAACACAGTTCTTATACTGAAACAAAATATTTTTGTGTTTGCAACGTTCCTACCAACGAAATTTTTTTTTTAGTTGGTTGGTTTTTTGCAACGGGAAATTAAAGTTCAACTGAAAAATAGACTAAGTATAAATTCTCGTTACGATCCGATCCAAGAAATCGTCCAGAGGGCGCTGAAAATTCAATGTGCCGTTGCAATTATTTATGTGAAACATCTAATCCCGCACTACAGGTGTGAACACATTTGAGGAATTGACGGCATTTGTAAACACGGCAGGTGTAAACAAATGTCCAATAAATAACACTTGCACTGCTACACGACAGCCCGAGATCCCTTCATTACACTGCATGCTAAAAATAGCTTCTCCTTTCCCCCCTCTCTTCACGCGCTAAGCATAGCTATATAAGTTATACACTCTTCTGATTATATCTATACTTTCTATTAGCATGTTGGTGTTTTGGAGCGCGTTTAAAAAATCATAATTTTCGAGAGGAGCGTCAGCAGCAAAAATATTGAATCTGAGCTCTACAATTGAATGCGTCGATTATTATAAATTTCGTAAGGACCTTACGAAATTCATACATTAGTATGATCTTTAAATTAGAATGAAAATATAAAATTTGTGACTTCGATTTTCCATTAATAATGGATAAACGTTTTAGATTTTATTCTCGCTCTCCCTCGCCTTTCTCTAATGTGATGACGTATTTTTTGAAGAAGTGTGATGTTGCGCTTTTTATAACCTATCCGGTGACGCAAACAATCAGATTACACTTGTTTTTACATCGATCTTCGTACCGCGGACTCTTACATCTACAGAAGGGGACAACGTTTAGATCTAGGAACAGGTATGCCTGGCGTGGCAGAGGTGTAGAAATAAAGCTTGTTACACAATGTTTATTCTGAACAACAATAATCGTATATTCTGCAACCCCCAGTATGGATCAGTCTTGGTCTGATTACAAGGTCACCCGTGATAATTATGCCTTAAGCTCGGCGCGTGATATTATTCGATGATAAATGAACTCACAAACTAAACATGAGAATACCTGGTTACTGATTTGATGAACAAATAATGAACTTTTACTAGTATAACAAACAAGACCAACCGTGCTTACGTGACTCTACATTCCGTACTTAAATCGCCCAAAATGGCGTCGGCGTCGCAATCAAAGGACGCGGTGTCCGTCAAGATAGCGTTCAGTCGTTAGATTTGCAAAAAGTAGGGTGATTGGTATTTGGTTTTAAAAAATATTCTCGCTTTCGCTAGCGACCTATCATGTGAATGACGACCAATTTTAAAACATTCTTTTAACAAAATTCCTGCTGGCTTGACTTAGGGTCAGTAAGATATTGTGCTTCTGATTTTTATATCATGTTTAATTTCCTCTCAAATCAGATACTGAAGGTCCAATATTTACTAATTTGTCGCAGGCCAGAAAAAATTTCGTCGTTAAAAAGTAACCAGTACTCGTGTGAGCCAAATACTTAGTCGGAAAAGACAAAAATTCGTATTTTTAACCTCTTCAAGCGCCCTCTAGACAAGGTCCCCCGTATTCTATCTTTACTAAACTCGCTATGATAACTAATATTGACGACAAAAACAATAATTAGTTTAAAGGGATAATACCCTTGTGAGTCGAGTAGTTAGACGAAAAAGTATAAAGTTGAAGTAAACCGACGCGCATACGCAGTACGCTTGCGGCACAGTTTTTTAAAGTTTGCGCATGCACATCGATCCCAGCTAACCTCGGGTAAGCGCTTCCGGTAGTCAAAGTTTTAATTAACGGTGGGTGTACATGTCTTTTTCAATTAGAAACAATATTCTGCTTAGAAAAATCCGTAGAAATAAATATAAAATAATATTAGTAAATAAATATTAAATAAGTAAATAATCTGACAATAAAATTGCAGATTAAAAAAGAAATTAAAGATCTGCTGATACGATTCTTGCTCCGCTCTGTTGCTTTGGCTGCCGGCCGCCAGATAGATGCGCATTATAGTTACGCGTAGCGCAGAAACGCATCGAGCTCGTTTCCCGGATGATAAAAAAAAATCCTTTTTAATACACCTCAGCATATTATCGCCACCGAGGCGGGAAAAAAGTGCTGCATTCATTACCTACCCCCTACTCTAGTTTCCAGCGCCATGCGCATATTGCTTTCGGTTCGAGCACAAACAGAGCGTGGCGCTGGAAACCAGTGTGAGGTTAGGAAATTAATATTAGCACTTATTTCCCTTTCTCGGCGGCGATCGGGTACGAACTTTGTGAACGTGTGTTAAAAGCTCTATATTGCACTAGGGAATTAAGGTGGGCTGTATATCCCTGCGTATTTATCGGCTGAGCGAAGCGAGAACTCACACGTGGGGCCTACATCCTACATTATACCCTTGCTGCATAATAAACTATTTTTTTGTTAAAATTATGCAAAACCAAGAGATGGTTGACCTTCCATTCGTAATTTTTTATCTGTTTCAAGACATTATATTGCTTCGTTTAAGCGAAAATCTTGAACGAAGTGAGTTAAGTTTGTTCGAACCATAATTGTAAGGATCAATATTGAGAACCAACAATCTGCGTTGCTTATACACGGTTTCTGGTCCACCCCAGAAACCTGAGAAAAAACCAGAAACCTGCGTTGCATGCTGAAAAAACACCAGGAACCAGCTCCGTGAAGTCCTAAAATAACTTTCATATATCGTAATAAAAAAAATACCAGTAATTGCGGAATCGATAACAACGTTAACAACCGCAAGTTACAAAATTGCGGGTGGTTTTCTTTTTTTGTAAAAAATCAAAAACTTTTTGAGTCGTCAAAACTATGGGTATACGGTTTTGTAAGGAGATACCCATTATTTATAGATATGAAACCAATATGAATCGTTCCCAATTTAATTGCGGTCTTTATAAATAATTGCGTTACCACCAAATTTGCTGTAATTAATTAGTTATTAATTAATTTTATTTTGGCGATAAATTTGTCCATTCCATAGTCCGCGTTCCGGCTGTCCGATTGGTTCTGCGCATGACTCGAAGTCGAAGGAGCAGACAGCAGTACACAATTTAAATTCGCGTTACCACGTAACCTCAAATTAATTGTAAATAAAGCTAACGCTTGTGAATCGTGCTTCTAACAACGCTGAAGAATAATGGATCAGATAAATATCAAAGTTTTAAAATAATCGAACGTAAAGAAAAGCAAGAATAATTTACTTTGTTTTTCTTTTATTATTTTTACAGGCAACAGTGATAAATAGGATTTGTGCAATGGTAGTAACAAATCATCATCTGTTGAAAATGGCACTCAAGCAAAATTGTGCATTGATTCTGATCTTAATAACATCAGCCACAATATAGAAAACCCTCTATAGTTTTCTACTTATTCTCCGGACAAGTTATGGATGGCGAATGTGAAAAGGTTACAATTTACAATTTGGTGGCTTATTAAGAGAATCAGTTATCAATGAAATTAATTTTGATGATGTTAATTCACAATGCCAAACGACAAACTCCATTTGTCCAAAGAATAAGCACATCCAATGCGATATACACTCCTCTGACATGGCAGCAGGGAGATCCAAGAAGATCATATACCACAGATATTGAAATGAGCAAAATCTGAACCTGACTTTACGATGACTAACTAACAATTATTTTTCATATTTATACTTTTTACTATATTTATATTTATACTATTTATACTTATGTTATTTTCAACTATTTATAGTCACCAGCTGTACCTGCAAGTTCCAATGGTGGTACTGGAATAATAACAAAAGAACATACAAGAGCATCTCTTTTATCCGAGCTTTTGTCAATCATAGGAGATACAAACTACAACTACGACGACTAACAACTATATGATAACCAATCTATTGAGGGTGATGATACTGTTACTACAGTTTCTCCATTATACAAACAGTATGTATTGGCATTCAAAAAAATTAATTTGTAAGTATCTTAATGTGATGAATCTTTTTTTTCTGTAGAATGCTGAATGTTTTTGTGGAGAAAGCTGCTATTGAAGATGCAATTTACTATCTTGCTGAAGGATTGCGAAGCAGCACAATTGATTTGGATGCTTTCCTCAAACAAATCAGGCACCTATCGAGAAGACAATTCATACTCAGGGCACTCGTGTCTGCACTTTGAAAGCAGAAAGCTGGATTAGCAAATTAAAAAAAAAGAAAGATCCTTTCACATTATTATTTTATTTTTCAAAATGTAGTTAGCGCCACAATAAACGACTCTTACTTTTCTTAATTTTATATTTTAAGCTTTATTAAAATAATGATTTTTTATAGGTATCAAAGTTTGCTGATACACGTCTATAGTATCATCCTCATCCATCTGTATAACATAGAAGTCCAGTTCATGAACAGGTTGACTGACCATCAAACCAGAATCGCACTGCAGTAATTGCAAGTTGTCTGCAATTGCTTGTTCATAAAGTGTTTGGGATAAATTAAATCCTGCGTAAGTAATCAATTGGAATTCCTAGACTATGGTTGTAGTTGATCAAAAATTTGAAAATCCAAAAAACTATTTTTCTAATTGAGAAGTTATAAAAAGGTGAAACAAAATGCGTTAAAAAACTTATATTTTGTAATCCACAGCAGTTTGTGGTCGATGCGTGATCTTGGTATTTTGTATCTTTTTTTTCATATTTATTGAAAAGAATTATTTATATATTACGTTTTTTATTTAGTATGGTATTTACTTATAGTTTTGTTTTTACTTATATTTTGTTTTGTTTTTGCATTTTTGTATGTATGGAATTCAAATGCTTATAAAATAGTTTTAGGTACAGAAATATTCTTCCTCCTTATTCCAACAGGCCAAAGCTTACAGACTAACATCCAAGATGAGGAACGACAAGTATATAAAATTTACAAATTATAAATGTTAAAAAATAAGGTGCATATTCTTGATAGTTTTCCAACTCTAATTGATAAAGTTTGTCTGCTGAATTATTAGGATGGATCAGGTGTAACACTTTCGAAAGGTTCTGGGATTCTGCTTATAAGCTTATCTTCAATGTTTTTTTTTCTATGATCTGTAAAATGTATTTTATTAAAATATATCCATCTAGTTGAAAAATTATCAAGATAAAACTAAAAACTACTTATTTGTTTTGTCGGATGCTCAAGCACCTGTATTGTGAATTTATTAACTGTACAGTTCATGTTGCATAAGAACATCAACACAACATCTAGCTTTTATCGTACCTTCTGGGTTGACTGCTATTTGTATGTAAGTATTTGTAAGGTGCAGTAGAAAAAACTAAAAAACAAACAAAAACAATTTATTATTACCAAATATCCAGAAGATTAAAATGAATAATCTTTTATTAATCTCATACAATAATTTTTTAATTTTACAGGAAAATCATAAGGATTGTACAAAATCTGTATTGGATGCACGGTGTCAAAAAGAAGGAGATGGAAGCTTTAATTGAAGCAAGATCAGCCTAGGAGATTAGCGCACACATATGTACCTGTATAAGTGACATCTATATCAAGTGGTGTCTCGCTGAAGGGATCTACATTGATACAAGCAGATTCGTAGACATCCTCACCAGGATGACATCCTCAAGGAGGATGATACAATTGGAGATGCTCAGTAGGAATGAGTTGAGATCAGTGGAGGTCAACTTGTCGCAGCACCTGACTCACAGCGGTCTCTTGGTGCTCCAATGCTTGCAGCAGCTTTGAACAAGTGTTTTTTTGTACTTTACTTATTGTAGAAACTTTTATCAAATACGTGGATTTATTACACATTATCTTTAGTTTCTTTTTTAGAACAAATTTCTTCTGAGAAATTTTGATGAAATACACATCTGATTCTCTCTAATGTAAACAAACCATATGCATCTGACAGCTGATACTCTGATTGTATATATGCAATATAGAAACTGACAATGTTGGTTATAACCTTGCGTTAGAAATTTAAAATTATAGCTGTATACTTAATATACAAAGATATATTAGATTCTTGAATCAGCAGAAACTTTTTAATTTGTTCTTTAAACGTATTGAGCACCACATATTTTTAATAAATATATACATTATCTATCTTGAAGTTGTGTTCTCATAAGTACTTATTGTAGGCTCTGAAACATATTAAATTGAAATAGAATTATGCATTGTTCGTTCATAACTCTGTTAAGAGAGTTATGTATTTTTCAAATTTTTACCATTTTTAGTTGTTCTCTTTAATATGTAGTTTTTCATATTTCTTAACAACTGTATCAATAAGGTTTTTTAAACTTAAATCAAATAAACTATTCTCTTGTTTCTCACATTTTTTTGTTTCTTGTTCTTCAGATTGAAGTTTTGTGAGTCCAACTTTGACTTTGGCTTTATTCCTTTTACATGTCTTTAAGATGAATTTTTGAGTCTTCAGAGGATGTGGAATTGAAGATTTTAAATCTTTAAAATTAGCTTCTGATCTGCTAGACGTCCCAACTTCGTTTGGTGATTTGAAATGATTTTTGATGCAATTAGTCCAGGAAGGAAAAGTGTAACACTGTTTTTGAAATAAAATTGAAAATTCTGGAAAATAATAAAAATTAGCTTTATTTGTAATGATGTCATCAGTTGTACAATCAGACATAGTTGTAGAAAATAGACTGTCTATAAATGATACTAGACTGCAACTATTATTTGACTCTTCTTCGACGCTACTGTTGCTTATTTGTTGATTCAATGTTTTACTTTCAGTAATTATTGGTAATTCATTTAACTGATGTTCATATGTCTTCAACAACTGCATCATTTTTAAAAGACTTGTGTGAGATTTTGTACCTTCTTTGGCTATTGAGCTATTTGCAATTATAATAATCCATGTCACAACTTCTAAAAAGTTTGCTAAATTATCTTCTTGACTCAAATATCCAACAGCTCTTAAATAAAACTTTTGAACTACATCATTAACTTTTTTCATGCAGTTCCAATTTCCTACAGCTTTTAAAAAATGTGCTATATCATGTCGGTAATAACAGGGAGGAAGATCATGTTTGTTAATATTTAGGAGTATTTCAAAGCACTGATTATTGTATTGCTTGAATGTCATTCCATTAAAAGAGAGACAAACAGCGTTTTGCAATGCTAAGGAACCATCAGTTGTTATTTCTTTTGGCACTTTTGCTCCATGTTCTAACCACCTATCTAAAATTTCTTGAATTACAGGAACATGATGAATAGAAAGTATGGCCTGAATCAATGGTATAATTTTTTTACCTATGCCAACCACCACTTCATAATAATACATAGTTTTTGATTTAACATCTGGGTAGAAATTATACTTCCTAACCAAACTCCCTGTAGAATCAAACGATACAGGTAACATTTTATCCTGAATTCGATTCCAAAAATCAAGCTGCTCATTGGAAAAGTATATGACATAAAAAGGGTTTATAGATAACCTTCTTATACCACAATAATTTATAAACTTTTGGTTTGTAATAGACAATCTCTTGAATTCCTTATACCCTATTATTTCATCCAATGCTTCTTCTCGTACTTTTCTTAAAGTGATGGTATTATTTAATTGTGGTGGTTCGTAGTTCATATCTAGCTTTTGCAATTCTTCCTCGCGATAACTGCTTGCAGTTTGATGAGCAAGAGCTTTTTTTACAGCACATCTCCTTGATCCTCGAAGTCTAATTTTTTTTGAATGAGGTATATCGTATGTTTTAAAAGTCTTTACACAGATTTTTAAAATATTCTCATGATTAACACATTCGCCAACGATACCACTTTTACAATCAGAACACTGACCAAAAAACTTGAATTTTTCGGTTGTTATATACCCATTTAAGGCAAAAGCACATTGTAAATGTGTTGATTTCCAAATTTCATCACGCACTATTTCTCGCCAATCTTCTTTATTTTTTTTTCTTTTCAAACATTCTATCACATTATCTCTCGGTATTTGTATAAAGAACTCTAATTTTTCGCAATTGTAAGGATTTGCATTCTCTACGTTAGGTACATAATTTGGATCGAAATCTAATGATCTCTTTTTTTTTTTTCAACACTTTTTATTTTGAAATGACTCTTTAAATCATCTAATAGAGCTTTATTCTTGTACAAAAGTAAATACAGTGACTGTGGTTGCATGCGTAAATTCAACGATTTCTGTAAGTCTTTCCAAACTTTGCACGTTTTTCCTTGAAGTGATCCATTATCCTGAAAAATATCTGGCCTTTTTTTCAATTCAGCTGTAAGAAATGTTGTCGATATTTCTGCTTTTTTAGGCATATTATAATTTATTAGAACATTGCTGATATGAAAACAAAAATAATAAACAAAAGATTGCTGCCTCTATACGTCGTGTGGATATACTGATTACAGATATTGTACACAAAGAGCGTGCTCACATAATTTGTACACATTTCCATGAAACAGATAACGTTTCGTTTTTAGAAGTTTTTTGACCATGTTGCTACTAGATGGCGGTACATGTGCCGAACAAATGTTTTCCGTTTGTCAGGGGCCCTCAATGCAGGAGAGCAAGCGCTGGCGTTGTTCACAGCACGTCCAGGCTGTGTCCAGGTCCGGGTCTGTTCAACAGGTTCTGGAGCAGGTAGCGAAGTGGAAGGAGCTCCGCTTCCTGAATCCCGAGACGGAGAATGCCGGCAGGTGAAGGAGAAAGATCGGACTTCGAGAACCAGTTTGAATTGATCAACGATTTTATTCAAAAGGGTTCGTTAAGTCGCCACGCCAGCGAGGCGAAGGCGTCGTCACGAAGTTTGTTTACAGTTGGGCTCGCAAGATCGGTTTTGTGCACACAGGGTTGCAGATGGAGAGATCTGGTGATGCGCGGTAACGGACGTCCAGGATCTCGGAGACGCGGTCACAGGCGCTCGATGGAGTCTTCTGGAGAGTTACAGAGAAGAACGTCCAGATCGGTTGGCGGGCAGAAGCTGAGTGTCTTAGCGATGTCCTCTATCGCTGCGATGTACACATGTCATAACGCACGCATCGACTTATGTTATACATCGTCTTTTGTTCATTGAGCACGCAGTACTGACAATAGAAAGAAAACAAATATCAATACCTTTATTATTGTGGAATAATAGATATGTTAATTTACTGCGAGTAAACGACGTGAACAATGAGTAAACGCGGGCCAAAACCGTTGATGTCTCATGAAGAAAAAGTAGAGGCATTAAAAAACTTTGAAATTTTTGATGATTTGAACAAAGTCAAAAAGGAAAGCCATCCTGTATGGCAAGACGTTTGCAATTTTATCAATGCTAAGTATGCTTTTCCCGATTCCAAGAAAATGACAATACGAAATATTCAAAATTACGTAGCACAAAATCGTAATGGTGTTTTATTTGATCTGCAAGTGGGAAATGTAACTCAAGAAAGCTATTTTTCGGAACAAAAAGAGATGAAAAATCTTGACGAAGAAAAAGAGTT
The DNA here is from genome assembly GCF_009193385.2 of Nasonia vitripennis. Classification (NCBI taxonomy): domain Eukaryota; kingdom Metazoa; phylum Arthropoda; class Insecta; order Hymenoptera; family Pteromalidae; genus Nasonia; species Nasonia vitripennis. The sequence continues at coordinate 3,037,872 of NW_022279643.1, read as the reverse complement.
GCTTACTTTACAGAATAATGTCATGTATAAGCACATTATAAAAGAAGTTTCTACCTTTCCATTAAATATCTTTCATTGGGAAACAGAAGCTATCGATTTCGCTGCAGTGAATTCTACGAAAAATACAGATTACATTTTTGTACGAGTAGGGAATTTTTGTAAAAATTTTTGTTATCAAGATGGAACAACGAGCAAATTCATTTATTTATATATTTTTGGCGCAAGTATATGCAATAAATTTATTCCCATATGCCATTTATCAACAGATGAAAATAGCACTACCATATTCAAAAGATTTTTCAATGAAATTGTGAGAAATGACGCACCAATACCTAACAAATTAATAGTTGATTATAATTATAATGTCTATGAAGCTGCAAATTCTGCGTACAATGTAAATGTATCACTTGAAAAATATTTAACTCAGTGTTTTCTGTACTTAAGAGGTAATGAAACTAAAACCTTACCAAAATGTTTGATTATGACAGATATAAAATTCTTAATAGGCACAGTTTTGAATTGGAACTGTATTCATAACATTTCTACTAATTCTATTAAATATTTTTATGTATACTGCATTGTTTTGCTTAGCCATCAAAATAGATTGGAAGACTTCGAGGATATACTTTTAAAAGTATTTGTTATTTCTCTTAGTGAATTTCAAGGTCAAAGCACACACGATTTTTTTGAAGATATCATGTCAAAAGTAAAAGAGTTGAAGATAGACGAAATTTATGATCAGAATAATATTAAAATTATCGAAGAAGAATTTATAAGTGTTACAGATTCTTATACATATTCAAAAATTAATTATGAAGAAGAATGTATAGAGATTTTGAATTACATTGTCGAAATAGTTATAAGAGCCAAACAATTTACACTGACAGAAAATACCGAATGGCAGAGAAATGCTTATTACAGTGAACAAATTTGTCAAAATTTAATCAAATGCTGCGTAGAATTTGTTATGTGGACAAAAGTGATGAACATAAGTGAAACTAAACATAGTTTATCAGTTAATGAATTGGTTCACTATTATAAGAATGATTTTGAACGTTTCTTAATAAATCCTCAGCCTTCACTATATACATATTTAGTAAAAAATATCGAATATTCAAGCAAATCGTTAGAAATTATTAAGAATAATATTCAGACGTTTAATCAGACAGCAGCAAAACGAAATAATAAACTAGAACATTTGTACCATACTGAGAACTGGATGGGGTATAACATAGTTGATTTAGATGATGTTAGTAATAATAGTTTGGAATGTTCCTCAGATGATGATGCTAGTTCCGATAATTCAGAAATTTGCTCCGATGATGGTGATGAAGAAAACTACTCTAGTGGAAGTGGACCAGATTTCGATGCTCAAGATATCACATCAATTATTGAATCTGCTTGGCAAAATGTATCAATCAAAGACTCTCCCAGGATATCACTTGATGTCGAAGATCATACTCTAAAATCAGATCTTGATAACATGACAACAAACATTAAGTCAAATTGTAAGCAAGAAGTTAAAATAAGAGGCACATACTTGAAAGCATGCCCAGAAATAGATTTATTAAATCAAAAACCATCGTCAAAACTTAAAAATCGAAAGATAATCAAAAATTATAATTTATTAAAACCAAGATCAGTCGGAAAAAAAAAATTATTTGTTACCACATCAAGTTTTTTTGATTCTGTATTGGAAGTGCTAGTATCATCCTACTTTAACATACAAAAGTTACAGGATTCAATAAATGAATTTTCTGAAAAATTGAGCAACACTAAAATGATTTTTTTGAATTTATTTAAAGAGTATATTAGAACATTTAATTTTACAAAATTGTATGCGGAAAGAATTAAATTAATCGAGAATGTGTGCCAATCAACAAATAATAAATTAACATGGAATAAGTCAATAGGAGAATTTTTTGAATATATCATGTATCCAAACATTTTTATAAAAATGGAGTGTCTTGATTGCAAACTAAGTAATTATCAATATTGTAATCTAGTGGAAGTTTCATTTGAAGAGTTAGTCTCTGAAAACTTGTCAGTTATCATACATAATTGTCTGCTAGCAAAAAGAAATTGTTGCAATATTTGTTCAAACACAGATATTATATGTCAATATTCAATAAGTGATCTGTTTTGTATAAATGTGGAAAAAGAAGCTAAAATCGTAAACTTAGATCAATTAGTACCTGTTCTAACATTTTCTACTGGAAAGTTTATTTTAACTGGTGTAATAGCATATGAAGAACCCATTGCAAGTAATGTGTTACGTCACTATGTTGCTTATGTCAGAAGTCTGAAAGGTATCTGGAATAAGTACAACGATATTAATATTGAATTCTCAAAACCTGAGAAAGTAAAAAACAATTTAGGTATAAAAGTAGCATTATTATTCTATATTAAGTATGAAAGCATTGAAGAAAAAAACCAATGTAGTGTTGTTGTACATGAAGTAGATGTTTGCGAGGATATAAGCAACAACAACTCAAATTTACTGCCAGACTGCAATCTGGAGATAAACAAAATAATATTACAAAAAAAAGTAGAGGAAGAAACTTATATTGAAAGTGAAACAGAGACACATATTCACGATATAAGTCCATCCAATGATTTTCAATATCAAGATAGTCTGATGAACTTTGATGATATGATTGGAAATGAAGTAGTGGTAGAATTTGTCGAAACGAGTATACAAGATGTAAGTTCTTCAAACAATTTGCTATATGAAGATAGTTCAAATTTAGATAAAATGATTGAAAATGAAGAAAAGCCAGAATGCAGTAGTGTAGATGCAAGTTTAAACAACAGTTATACTGAAACGTGTTGGTCTAATAATGAGAGCACGAGCTCGGTAGAATCTTCATTCAATGTGCATGCCTTTCTGAGTTACCATCCATGGAGACATTTAATACAGAACGGATCAAAATTGCCCCCCATTAAATTGCCAACTCAAGATGTTAAATTAATTAATACTTGTCCAATAGACTGTATTGCAGAACTATTGACTGCCGCTCATTGTTTTGAAGGATCAGTCAACTATTTAATATTTGAAATCGGATTATCAAAAAACAAAAAAAATGAGATTTTTGAAATCATATGGGAATATTGTATGAACAAATCAAGAAATATATATTACACAAAGAGAATGGATTATTGCATATCCAAACCGAAATTATATACACAAACAATAAAAACAGATTATCTTTTAATTGACTGCCAAGATAATGTAATTCGATTATTCGAGTCTATAATGTCAGGAGAGCTACTACACTCTATTGAAAAAACGATTACTTGCACATGCAATTATGTTAACAAAAAAAAATATAGCATACAACATATAAACACTGATTTAAGAATGGAAGATTCTTTAATTTTTGAATTAGAAAATTATTTACAAACATATTTTTCGAAAAAAATTAAAAAATGCTATCAATGTCAAAAAGACGCTCGGTTAACTTACAAGATCAACAGTTATTTATGTATTGAATTAGAAACTAATTTCATCATTCATAAGGACATGCAGGCTCGCTTGAATAGTATTCCTACACGTTTAAATTTATGTAAAGAAGAGTACAATTTACTAGGAGTAATAGCTTTTGATTTACCAATTCATGAAAATGGTTTACTTCATTATTACGTATTTATTAGATTACCAAACACAGAATGGGAAGAAAGAAATAATTTGACCAATATTATCAAACGTCATTCTAAACGAAGTACAATAACAATTAAACCAGCTATATTGTTTTACGCAAGAAAAAATGTATATAAACGGTAAAAATATGAAAATACATCTCTTAACAGTGTTATGAACGAACAATCAATCTATACATAATTCTATTTCACTTTAATATGTTTCAGCTCCTATGACAAGTACTTATAAAAACGTAGAACACCTCAAGATAGATAATGTATATATATTTATTAAATATATGTCATGCTTGACACGTTTGATCAAGAACAAGTTAAAAGTTTCTGCTGATTCAAGAATCCAATCTCTTTTAGTATAACACTTATATAGCTATTATTTTAAACTTTGAACGCAAGGCTACCAATCAGAGTATCAGCTGATGTATCAAATATGTATGCAAGATGTTAGTTGAAAATGATGTGCAAATCCACAAAGGAAATATAGATGATAAAAATTGAGTGAAAATCGTAGTTCTTTAGTGCTTTGTACAGTGTGTACTTAGATATACCTAGTTTTTAGTCAGGAATCTTAATCTGCTTACTTATCAGAATGATAAATGGCAGTCTGATTGTTCGTAAGAAAGATAGTAAGTTTTTCTTTTCAATAATGGCCAACACTATTAATATGAAAAAAAAGATACAAAATACCAAGATCACGCATCGACCACAAACTGCTGTGGATTACAAAATATAAGTTTTTTAACGCATTTTGTTTCACCTTTTTATAACTTCTCAATTAGAAAAATAGTTTTTTGGATTTTCAAATTTTTGATCAACTACAACCATAGTCTAGGAATTCCAATTGATTACTTACGCAGGATTTAATTTATCCCAAACACTTTATGAACAAGCAATTGCAGACAACTTGCAATTACTGCAGTGCGATTCTGGTTTGATGGTCAGTCAACCTGTTCATGAACTGGACTTCTATGTTATACAGATGGATGAGGATGATACTATAGACGTGTATCAGCAAACTTTGATACCTATAAAAAATCATTATTTTAATAAAGCTTAAAATATAAAATTAAGAAAAGTAAGAGTCGTTTATTGTGGCGCTAACTACATTTTGAAAAATAAAATAATAATGTGAAAGGATCTTTCTTTTTTTTTAATTTGCTAATCCAGCTTTCTGCTTTCAAAGTGCAGACACGAGTGCCCTGAGTATGAATTGTCTTCTCGATAGGTGCCTGATTTGTTTGAGGAAAGCATCCAAATCAATTGTGCTGCTTCGCAATCCTTCAGCAAGATAGTAAATTGCATCTTCAATAGCAGCTTTCTCCACAAAAACATTCAGCATTCTACAGAAAAAAAAGATTCATCACATTAAGATACTTACAAATTAATTTTTTTGAATGCCAATACATACTGTTTGTATAATGGAGAAACTGTAGTAACAGTATCATCACCCTCAATAGATTGGTTATCATATAGTTGTTAGTCGTCGTAGTTGTAGTTTGTATCTCCTATGATTGACAAAAGCTCGGATAAAAGAGATGCTCTTGTATGTTCTTTTGTTATTATTCCAGTACCACCATTGGAACTTGCAGGTACAGCTGGTGACTATAAATAGTTGAAAATAACATAAGTATAAATAGTATAAATATAAATATAGTAAAAAGTATAAATATGAAAAATAATTGTTAGTTAGTCATCGTAAAGTCAGGTTCAGATTTTGCTCATTTCAATATCTGTGGTATATGATCTTCTTGGATCTCCCTGCTGCCATGTCAGAGGAGTGTATATCGCATTGGATGTGCTTATTCTTTGGACAAATGGAGTTTGTCGTTTGGCATTGTGAATTAACATCATCAAAATTAATTTCATTGATAACTGATTCTCTTAATAAGCCACCAAATTGTAAATTGTAACCTTTTCACATTCGCCATCCATAACTTGTCCGGAGAATAAGTAGAAAACTATAGAGGGTTTTCTATATTGTGGCTGATGTTATTAAGATCAGAATCAATGCACAATTTTGCTTGAGTGCCATTTTCAACAGATGATGATTTGTTACTACCATTGCACAAATCCTATTTATCACTGTTGCCTGTAAAAATAATAAAAGAAAAACAAAGTAAATTATTCTTGCTTTTCTTTACGTTCGATTATTTTAAAACTTTGATATTTATCTGATCCATTATTCTTCAGCGTTGTTAGAAGCACGATTCACAAGCGTTAGCTTTATTTACAATTAATTTGAGGTTACGTGGTAACGCGAATTTAAATTGTGTACTGCTGTCTGCTCCTTCGACTTCGAGTCATGCGCAGAACCAATCGGACAGCCGGAACGCGGACTATGGAATGGACAAATTTATCGCCAAAATAAAATTAATTAATAACTAATTAATTACAGCAAATTTGGTGGTAACGCAATTATTTATAAAGACCGCAATTAAATTGGGAACGATTCATATTGGTTTCATATCTATAAATAATGGGTATCTCCTTACAAAACCGTATACCCATAGTTTTGACGACTCAAAAAGTTTTTGATTTTTTACAAAAAAAGAAAACCACCCGCAATTTTGTAACTTGCGGTTGTTAACGTTGTTATCGATTCCGCAATTACTGGTATTTTTTTTATTACGATATATGAAAGTTATTTTAGGACTTCACGGAGCTCCAGGAACCTGCGTTGCATCAATTAATATATATATATATATATATATATAGTTATATATATAACGCCATATATATATATATATATATATAGTTATATATATTTTTTTGAAAAATTATATTGTCTTTCAGGAATATGTTAGATTGTCACGCTATTCAGTTATCTATTTCAGACTACAAGAGATATTAAAAAAATGAAAATCCCAAACAATTATCAGAATTCTTAATAGCACAAGATTATTTAAATAGTATTCTTAATAATAAGTTATACACAAATACTTATATTAGTAAACAACAACAACGAATATTTTTCATTCATAGAAATGAGCCACTACTGGAGCTTCATTTATATAATATTTTATTTTTAACAACAAAAGCAAAATTGACGAATATTTAAAAACAAGCCGATATTTCAAATTTTGTCATCACAAATATCGTCAAAAAAACAAAAGGTCCATGTTCAACGTCTGCAAAAGTGTTGTGCTCAAATATAGTAGCTTCTATAAAAATTCAAGTGAAAGCACATTTAGGTGAACTTCAAATTAAAAGCAAAAACAAAATTTGCATCATTTGATGCGCACCTTATACTAGCCTTCCAGAGCCTAATTACGATGTTAACAGTACCCAAAGTTCCAATATCCATTAATGTTTTATCTCAACCTTCGATTTGTGAAAAAATATTTAATCATTTAAATATAAATGATATAAAAAATCTTGGGAAAGCAGAACCACATCTTTTATTTTTTAACAAAATTAATTTTGTTGCATCTCATGTTGCCTAGATTAATCCAAAAGATGCAATTGAAGGTGCAAAAGTTGTTTCAACAAGATAGTAACAAGATAATTTTGAAACACTTAGATTTACGTGGAATTAAACTGACAAATCAACTTTTGAAAATAATTGCAAATTGTTTTGAGATAAGGATGCTTAAATTAGGAGTAACTGTAAGTTGTGGAAGCTTACCACAAAATCTAGATGTGGGTGAACTGATGATCGAAAATAATTCTGACTTGACCTTGAGATCTTTTACAAGTAGTAACTTGAATGTTTTGAAACAAGTGTTGTAGACTAGAAATATCTGAAAATGAGAGTGACCTTTTAAAATCTTTATATATTAATAATAATTTAAAAGAACTCAAGATAATTGGATGCGATAATGTGAATGATTTTAAACCATCATGGCAAAGGAATATAGAACCTATAATAATTCTACAAATAGTTGTGAATCATCAGAATAACATGGAAAAATTCACTTACAAATTTGAGTCCGTTCCATGTTTAAATGTCATTTATACATCAAACAATGTAAAATTTATTGTAAATAGTACATTGGAGACACTGAATCTTCAGAATAATACGTGTCTTAACTTAATAGAATTACAGGAATTGCTGAGAAGCCTTAAACATTTTTAAAATCTAAATATAGAGGTTTTTTGTTTCAGATATACACAATTTAGATTTTAGCATGTTAAAGAACATATCAGAAATCAAACTGACACTACACCAACAGATTAATAAGACACTGAAAACTGTTATTGAATAAAAAAAGTTAAAATATATTTTAATTGAAGATACATTTAGTTCTCCAATGATTAGCATTGCTAGTACTAAAGAAACTTCAGTTATTTTAAACAATTTTGAAAAAATAAATTCATATGAATTATTATGTCAGTCATCAAAACCTTTTATTTTACAAAAAGTATAAATCGTTAAACATATAAGTAATTTTCATCATTTCATTAATGATCAAAATATATACTATATACAAATATTTGAAGCAAAAGTAGAATGAAAACTTTGAAATAAAAATAATTCATTTTTCATTTATTCGTATTTTTGTATAATTTGTAAAATTTGTAAAATTTGTTCCAAAGTTGTAATAAAGCGCAAAAATATATTATTCCTAAAATAGCAGTATCAATTGCATTTGCCCGCCTCGTTTTCAGTTGTCACTCAGCGAACTTGGTGGTTTTCATATGAAATTGGTGTTAAAAAAATAAAAACAGAGCAAAGAGCTGCACATAATATGGGTAGTTTGACAAAATCACTTCCAGAACTATTAACAGCTCAACGAACAACAGTTTATAATACATATTATTACTATAAAATAAAAAAATAAAATTAATAATGTTTTACTGTTTTTTAAATAAGTATAAAAATATAATTTACTTATATTTTTTTACGGGATATTTTAGATAAATCTCCCTCGAAAATATTATTTTTTTTAACGAGTCTGATGTGCATAGACAACTATACAGCTATCGAGCAAAAAGCATGAATGGTCACGTCATGCGTTTCGCTCCCACGATCGAATCTTTTATTCTCTCCTTTTGTCGCGAGTGTTTATTGAACCACTGAATATTTATTTAAGTCTCTTACCTTGTATTATAACTTGTATGTGTCGTCGGTTAGATTGCTCTTCTTTCTGAAATCTCTACCTTTGTGCTTTATTGGAATTCGGGTTGAATGGTTTGGAATGATTTAAATTGGCAAAGTTGTGGTCCAAATAATTGTATATTCTCCTCTCTATTTTATCTTTTACAAATCTTTCGTCAAAATGATTTATGAAACTCTCAATTCAACAAATAGGAAAAATTGATATTTCTTCTCTATCTCTACTCTAACAAATAAACTCTCGAACAAATAAATATGATCTGAAGAAAAACTCTATATGATCCGCCGGCTTCGTCGCCCGATCACGGAGTGAGAGAGCATCGTGGTTCGAGAGCGCTCGGAAGAGGTTCCGGACCTCCCACGCTGTCGCCAGCTTACTTCCCCTTAGCCGCGTTACAGTGTCGACGCTTGTTGCACTCATTAGACCTTACGGGGCCTGGCAACTAGTTGCGCGCCGAAACTGCAACGTAGCCCCGCACGTGCGCCTCCAGCCGTTGGCGGGGAAGTTGTTTAGGTTAGCGTGATTCTTAGCCACTTGATACTTTTGTGGCCTTGAGTTTCGCTGTACCTTTTTACGTGTGGAACTTTCTCGATCTTACTTTTGAAATTATTATTTCAAATGCGAGATCGAGAAAGTTGTCACGTAACATATTTTGTTTATGCTAATTTTGGCGATACATTTTCGAAAATAGTTGGTGAAAAAGTTAATAAGAAATTGAATTAACAATCTTTTACAGTTTATTCATCTGTGAGTGAAACGTAAAAAAAGATAACGGCATGTTTCATATTTTTAAGAAAATCGACTTTAAAGTTTTAAAGTTGTGCTAAACTTAAAGCAGACGAAATTGAAAATGAATACTTGCCTCATTTACTTGAATATGAAAGACAATAAAAATTCACTTGTTAGAATTGTTATTATTATCGGAATATGCACTCCGCTATTCTCAACGATGAACGCGTAAACGATATTTTTATTAGTGTCACATCAAAAATCATCACTCAATCATATTTAATCCGGCATTATCTCTATTTTAAAAATTTTGTTACTTATCTTTTTTTACTCTTTGCCCACAGTTATGTAAGCTAATATAAAAGTTAATTCATTTATGTATTTTTAAGTTGAGAATAAAGATTCACAAACAGTAACTCAAGAGACCGACAAAATTCAGCCAGGTAATCACGAATTAAATTAGCAATGCATTATAGTTTATTTTTATAAATTAAAACATGTAATTTATTTGTAACTTATTATCTTAAAAAGTTGATTTGAACGGTACATGGTCTCAAGAAGCTGAGAACGATGATGAGAGATTATTTATCTCTTCTTAAGCTGGCAATGAATCTTCGACAAAAACTTCAGCTGAAACCGACGACAAGATCGATGCAGGTACTCAGAAATTAAATTAGCGATGCTTTATATTTCATTTGTATGAGTTAAAACATAATTCGTTTGTAATTTCTTATTTTGAAAAAGATAATTTGGGCTATCCATCTCCTGAAGCATCAAATTATTCAGGTAATAACAAATTTATTTAGTAATCTTGCAGAGTTTATTTATACAGTAAACAAAATATCTTTTTATTTTTTCGCTAGTTAATAAAAATGATTATCCATTAAATCCTGCAGAAACTGTTAAAAATGGAAAACCTATGATAATTTCAAATAAAAAATTAGACCCTCCCTTCGATATACATAAATTGAAGGCAGCAAAAGTAAATACTAATGCAAGTAAAAAATTAACTCCAGTTTTTGCTGACGATGGTAAAATATTTATAATTTATAGTTTGCTTTATAGTTTATTTTTATAAATTAAAACATGTAATTTATTTGTAACTTATTATGTTGAAAAAACTGATTTGAACGGTACATGGTCTAAGACGAGGATGAGCTTGGTAATAATAAATAATAAATAAAAGTAGCAACCCTTTATAGTTTATTTGTATAATTTAAAACGTATAATTTAATTATCTCTTCTTAAGCTGGCAATAAATCTTCGTCAAAAACTTCAGCGGAAACCGACGACAAGATCGATGCAGGTACTCACAAATTAAATTAGCGATGCTTTATATTTCATTTGTATGAGTTAAAACATAATTCGTTTGTAATTTGTTATTTAGAAAAAGATAATTTAGACTATTCATCTCCTGAAGCATCAAATGATTCAGGTAATAACAAATTTATTTAGTAATCTTGCAGTTTATTTGTACAGTAAACAAAATATCTTTTTATTTTTTCGCTAGTTAATAAAAATGATTATCCATTAAATCCTGCAGAAACGGTTGAAAATGAAAAACCTATGATAATTTCAGATAAAAAATCAGACCCCTGTTCGATGTACGAAAAGTGAAGGCAGAAAAAGTAAATACTAATCCAAGTAAAAAATCAACTCTAGCTTCGGCTGAGGATGGTAAAATATTTATAATTTATTTAAATTGTAAATGAAAGTGTACTTCAATATTTGATAGCTAACAATTTATTCTAGACCAAGTTCTAGTTGTTCATAACCCTGAAGGCAACCGTAATAGAATGAAATATTTTTAACTCGTTTTCAGTTTCGTCGAGTTCTCAATGTTTTTTTGTGTAAAAAAAATTACATTTTATTTTATGAACATATAAGCTTTTAAAATACCGAAAAACTTTGCGCAGTAGTTTGCAATAATTATAATAATAAAAAATTTGTTAAATGAAATTAAATGACGTCTTTGTACATTTTTTAATGAAATACAATTTTAAATACAAAAATAGTTAAACAAAATATAACATTAAAAAGAAAAACACAATAATACGTTAATTATGAATATTGAGATACATTTACCGTTACATATTATTTAAAAGGTATAAATGAAGGGGGAAACTGTGCAGACCGGCTATCAAGGATATAAAAAAAACTTTCATCTGTATTCAAAACTGAGGAATCAAAATTAAAAAAAAAATTACATGTATGATATTAAAAACATATATTTATATTATATTTTTCTATTTCTAAGAAGTAATTTTTTATATTTGTTTAAACACTTGGTTCCAGATAATGGTGCACAAGTGAAGCCAGGCTTATCTCAGTCCTAGGATACTTTAGGTACAGAAACCTCTAAAGGAAATCAAAGTACCAGTAAGTAAATTGATTTTAAGGGGGTCCAAAGGTCAATAAACAATTCAACTTTCGAGCCATAAAATAGCAGACAAAAAAATAATTGGTTGATTTTGAGACATTATTCAAATGCCATTCTGTGAGATATTTATAAATAAACTTTAAACGTTGTAAAATGATAGATAAAGACATAACGGAGGGCAACTAACTCCTGGTTTTTCGTAATTTTGTTTTTATGGATCGTTATAAGTAAATTCATTATTTTTTCGTCTGCTAAATTATGGCACGAAATTGGAATTTTTTATTGAGTTTCGGACCCCCTTAAATAACTTTTTAGATGCCATTGGGTGTATATACGGTAAACAACAGTATTAAAATTGGAAAGCAACGCTTTATAATTATCAAGAGATTAATCGATAAAATAATGATGTTTGTACTTAAAAATAACATAGCACAAACTAAAAGACTAACATTTTTTAGAGCCAAAAGAACGTACTGAAGATGTCATTGCAGAGATAAATAACGAAAATGAAAATTCTCCGCAAACCCATCGACGTAGTGCTTTAAAAATCAATAGTGAGTTACAGAATTTTCATAAGTTTTGAAAGTTTTAGTTTACTTTATTTAAAGATTTTGAAATATTGCATGGACATTCGTCGCTTTTTCACAAAAAAAATAAAAATCAAATATAAACAGTTTTTTAGCTGTACATAATTTTGTACCAGAGAATTATGTTCATTTATCACAAGATGAGAAATTAAATGTTATTGGATGTAAGTACATAAGTGATAAAAATGTTAAAATATTGAAACCTGTAAAATAGAATAAAACTATCTATAAAATCTTTAGTATTGCAACATCATTCAATAGCCAATCAAGCTAAGTTGTCCGTAAGATTGGATATGATTGAAGGCGTAAAGAAAAAAAATCTGATGACGGTGCCTCAAGTCATGCAGAGATACAGGAATTTGAGAAATATTTACCAATAACAGATCCTGACGGTTTTAAATTATTCGACAATGATTTGTGTGACAGCGAGGCATCTCGACAAGATTTTGTAAGTTTAAACAATGCTGTATAATGTTTTATGATATATAACATGAACACAACTACACATTTTAGTGGAACTACCTTCAACCTCACATGAGTAACACAAATTGGAAAGAAACTATTCGTAACGTATTGAAAAAAGTTATGACTGATTCACTGCAGTGTTTTTACAGTTGTAAGGGGCAGAAAGGAAAATTAGCCTTTGCTGAAACTTATTTATTCAAAATAATAGAAGGTAATTTGCATTCATAGTAACATTTTGTATTCTTATTTAATTATAATCAAATTTTCTGAAGATTTATACAACGTTTTTTAGTTGCAGCAACTAGATATCCTACAAATTCACATGCAAGAGCCAAATTAAAGATTTCAATACTTACATTAGTAATTATTTAAAACACGCTAAAGATCGTTTAGGTGTTAAAGGTAATTTCAAATCTAATCTACTTTAACTTGATGATATTTTACAGATAAATATTTAAATAATATTAATTACAGGAAAAGAAAACGAAGCCGCAAAAAATGGCAAAGGGAAGAAAAGTAACGAAAAAAGGGGAAAAGTTTGCTGAAAAAGAAGACAGAAAAAAATACTGCCTTTTCACTTTTAGATAATCAGATGAATGAGACCGAGTTATCAGATGACTCCAATTGAAATGAATCATGAATATAAAAAAATAATACATTTCATTTTTTTAAAGCACTAAACAATTTCCTCTTATTCTAAGTTATTTATTACATAGCAAATGCGACTTTTTCAATAAAAAATTTGAAAAGTATTACTGATTATAAAAGTTATAAAAAATTTGTTAATTTATCAAAGTTTTTAGATTGAAAATCAGTTAGTTATAAATTCAATAAGTCACCGATAAGGTAATTAGCGACATCTCGCGTTCTTTAAAGTATACAATATAAATTGGTGACTTGTAAACGAAACTGTACTTGTAAATGTTAAAATGATTAAGAGAATAGGTATATTATGACACTGTATGCGATATCTTCAATTATAATAGCGAGCTAGTAAGCAGATATTTTGTAACATTGAATGTAACTTAAGTTTAAGCATTAATGATTAAGATTCTTTAGGTGATTTATTGTATAATCGCTTTTAAAATTAATAAATATCCTCCTTACATCTTTGAAAAAATGATCATTTATCTTGTGTACCAAGTCATTCAATAAATAAAAGTATAATGTTTGATTAAAATTTTGTTTTTCATATATATAGACGTCATAAAAACGTCCTTTTGTCGTCTTTATAATGTTTATAGTTATTCGTTTCCTACAGCTTCTATTAATAAAATACTTTTAAATGACGTTAAAAAGACGTTTCTGGAACGCTACTTTTGGATATAAAAAATGTCTTAAAGACGTCTTAAAAACGTTATTCACTGTTATGAAGACGTATTAAAGAAGTTTTTTTAACGTTTAAAAAACGTCTTTAAAGGCTTCTATAAAAGATTTTTGGAAAAATTACGCGGCCAAAATGACGTTTACAAGACGTTTATATAACGTCTTTTTGGACATTGAAAATGTGTTGTCTTATCAGGGTTATTTCATCGTAGTTTTTTCTTTTTCACATTCGTTTTTATTATTACCTTGACTCATTTTTATAAATGCACAATCATGCTCCCAATATTTAATAAATATTTGACACATTGAATAGTTGAACATACTTCAACATTAATATGACAATGAAAAGTAGTTTGCTTGTTAAACTATTTCGGAAAGTTTTTGCTACATTTTTTTGTTTTGCTATCCATACACGGTGAATTTAAGAGCCATGTATCATTGATTGCTTGACAGTATTATGTAAGTTTATTACCATCATCTGCATTATTCAGTTTATGATTTTTATAAATAAAAGCCAACAAGTGCATATGTGGTAAACCTCTTTTCTGAAACTCAATTACATAAGTATATGCAATACATTTTCCAAAAATGTTTTTTTTAAGAATTATATTAATTAATTTATTAACTTTTGCATTAAAACTTTTATTACTAAATCAGGTCTATCAATCGCTGATTCATTTTTTCTCAAATTTTGTTTATTTTCCTTCCATTTTGGGTTACATGTCATAGTAATAATAACAAAATCTGGCTTACCATACTCTTAAACTATTGTCATTGAATCTGAAAAGTTTTGTTGTAACGATTGTGGACTTCCTAAAAATGTTGAAGGTAATATAACCATTTTTCCAATTTTTACGTTGTCATCGTTACTTTTATTTTTTAAGTTATCTATGACACCTATGTATAAATCTGTCCTTAATTAGTGATGATTTTTATTTAAAAAAAAAATAATCGTGAACTTACAACTTTTACTCAATCATCAACGATGTATTGTTGAGTTACTTTTCCTAAATTTAGGTAAGGATTAAAATCGATTCTAATGCTGAATTCATGACGATAAAATTGTAGCATTGAAATATTGTGTTGGTGGGCATCCATGCAAAATCTCCGTTAGGATATAAGTGGATATGACATAGGATCTACATGTTTATTTATGTACGGTATATTATTAGGTACTCTATGTTTTGAATGTATACATACTTCTCGATCTTCTGGTGGTTGACCATTTTCACCTACAAATACCACAGTTACTTCATCACATTTAGCTGCGTTATATCTACGTTTATCATAATTAGAATTGCGCGTTAAATACATTATAATTTTTTTACTATTAAACTCAACGTTGTTGTTTTTTAAACGATTTTGTTCTTCTATTTTGACTTCGTGCATCATTTTGTATGATTTAGCGTACATGCTTACTTCAACGAAAAAAATTATCTAATTCCTTAAATAGCATTAAAGAACATGACACATTAATTTGTAATCGTGATTGATAGGCGATTTCATTATCAATGATGTATAGTGGCATATATTTTCTTCTGCCCTAAAATTTGACCACTTATTCGAATAACTTGAGGGCCTTTCCCGAAAAGAGCGTCAAATCTAGCTCCAAAATTCGCGAAGGCAAGTGTTTTATTATATTGTCTAATATTATTTAAAAAGTGTTTACTTTCGTCAGTATTTCTAGAAACTTATTCTTTTAAACGTCGAGGATAAGTGATATTGTCAAATAATACAACGTTTCCTCTATTACAATCATTAGAAAACTTCTTATCACATAATATTTCAAATTTGAAATGTTTGGCATTACAGAATTCACATATTTCACTTATGCTACATAAATCATTCTCCATAATTGCCGATTTGTCAAAATCGAAATAATAATAATCTTTTAATTGTTTGTTGTTATTATTATAATCTATTTACTTTTATTACTTTTTAATTTTCTTTAGAGCTATAAATATGTATACCTAATCAACCGAGCGACGAGCGACGTTAGGAGTGAGGTGACCCTGCTAGTCGAATATTAAAAATACAAAAATTTACACTAAGAATATTTTGTACAAGGAAATATTATAACCAGTACAATATTATAACAGCTGCACTATTTTATAAATGCACCAGTGGAAATATGAAAATCGGCTGCAGCGTTTTGTAAATGCAGCGCTGAAATATGAAAATCAGCTGCAGTATTTTCTAAACACAGCGCTATAAATATGAAAATCGACTGTAGCATTTAATTAATGGGGCACCGGAATATGACTTGCGTAAAATTAACCTTACCATCACATCCCCGTCGTGAGAGTCGGGCAGCACATTATGCTATCTAATGCTGGAAGGATTATTACATTTTTACTTTACTTACTTTTAGGCGATACACTACAGCGACACAATATACGATAAATTAAGCCGGACAACAATCAAGTAAACATTTATTTTTTCAATTTTATTTTGAAGTTAAGAACCAGGGTTCAAGTCTCGGTTAGGCCAAAGTTTATTTTCATTTTTGTGCGGTTAATTTATTTGGATTAGCATCAACAATTGAGCATAGCATTGACAAGTGAGAATTCAAGTGATAAATCACGTGATTTTTCTCGTTAGGGACGCTTGTGTAGAGTTTTGTAGTATAGTAAAATAATAAAAAACAAAGGGAACGTTGCTGTATAAAATATCCGTAAAGATTTGTTCTTGTAGAAAAATATGTTTGTGTAGAATATTTTTGAGCACAGTTTCCCTGGTAGAAAATTAAGAGTATATGCCCAGAATTCTGGCAAATTTTCTGTCAGGTTGCCAAAATCTATGACAGAATCTTGCCAGGAAACTTAAGAGTGGCGCGACGATGAAAGAGCAGAATTTTGGCGAAAATTTCGGCGAAGGTTAAAAAAGGCAATTTAAGGTTAGAATGAGTATTGAGTACACATATATTGATTTGCTTACAACTCGATGACAACATTTATTCAAAATTTTTGCTAATAAATCAGTTCTATTTCTTTAGTATTCTAATTATCTTAATCCGAAACAGCCCTACTCTACAATATACACTTCATTCTATTTAACCAAACCAAGATATCAATTTTTATTTCATTAGGTCATGCTATCTGAGTAAACAAATTAAAAGATATTGATTATATTAGCATGATAGTAGTGCAAAATGTCACATCTAACAAAACGAAACTCATAATATATCCATTTTAAAACATTTATTGTGGCTTGTCAAGTATATTACACAAATTTCACATTTTGCTTGGCATCGGTAATTATAGGGCCAAAAACTGAAATCATTCAATTACAGTGATAACATAATAATAGTACATTACGATACGTGTGACTTAAATGGTTCTTTTCTACACGGCGCAGTTAGCACCCGAGCGTCGCGAGGACGCTAAGCGCCGTGTAAAACTGAACCATTTAAGTCAAGAGGATCGTATAAAATTTTATAGCACAGACTGCTAAAATCCACAAGTGTCGCTTATTCGTGACTAAAGTAATCCTTATTTGCACCGTGAGGTTAGCGCACGAGCGTAGTGAGTGTGATAAACACGGTTCAAAAAAGAACTACTTAAGTCACAGATAGGCGTGACTTAATAGTGGATTTTAGCAACATTGTGCTATAAAGATTATTTAAACTTATTTTTCAACTTTTGGCATTTTCAAAAATAGTACATATTTATAACCTTTAATTCATAGTTCAAAAGTTATTCATAAAATTCAAAAAATTTTAATCAGTTGGTCGTGGTATTCAATTTTAGAAGATACGAATTTTCTAATAGCTTCTGAACTATTAATCAAAACCTATTGATGTTTACTCTTTTTAGAAATGCCAAGAGCTGATGAATATGTTCAAACAATCTTTATTGTGTTTGATTTCCTTTAATTGACTAATTTGAGATTTTGGTCCTAATAACCGATGCCAAGTCATATATATATATATATATATATATATATATATACACACACACATATATATATATATATATATATATATATATGTGTGTGTGCGTGTGTAATGTATGTAACAAAAACACTTAAAGCTAGTACTTAAAACTAAAGATAATTTCCTTATCAGATCCTTACAATAACACTATTTACATTTTCTTTTCTCACACTTTAACAAATTTAACATATTTAAAACTATTTGAAAACTTAGTTTTGGTTTTAATCTAAATCTTAAGTTTACTTTTTGCTGCGATTTTGCTGATCTAATTTCTTGAGCTCATTTGGTAGTGAATTATAAGTTATAATGGTATTATTATAACTATTTTTATCACTTACTCGTTTTTTGCTCTTTGGTATAATCAAGCTTTTTTTCCTAGTAATACTTGTAAACATTTGGAATTGAGTTTAGAGATCATTATAATGGATTTTAAGGGATTCAAAATTAAAAAGTTGCTCTAGGTTTAATGGACTATCTTGTATACTAAAAGTATTTTTATTTATAATCTTAAGAATTTTCCTCTGTAAACTTTGCAATAAATTACGGTTATTTCTATAGGCACCACCCCAGGCTACTATTCCATAGCTGATTATGCTATGAAGAATGCATAGTATATCATTCTTAAAGTTTTTGTTGATATAGTGTGTGATAATTTATGAAAAATTTAGACTAGATACTTTATTTTATTTATTACATATTGGATGTATTTATCCCATTTTAGATTGAAATCTATGACAATTCCCAGTAGCTTCCAAATGTCATACAAACTGTTTTATCCACGTTCAGAGATAACTTATTTACCGCCAACCATTTGTATATCACAGTAAGAAAATCATTCATATTTTTATGCGCCTCTATCCACGTATTGCCTGTTGCAATTATTGCAGTATTAGCTGGGTACGATAGAATTGTACGCAGTGTGAGACCGCTTTTATAGGACAGAACGTGCTACCTCTTGTTCCCATTGCGTGAGCGGTGATTAGAAATGTTTTGTGTGTACGACTGTCCAAGTCTCTACGCCCGGTTTTACATTTTTTAGCTGAAAAGTGACAGCACGTTTTGTGCTATGAAAGCGGTCTCTCGTTTGAAATTTTTTCGCGCCTAGCTCTCGATAGCTCGTAATCAACTGTACCGACCAAGTTTGGGCGGTGCGTCGAAGCACAGATTTATTTAAAATTAAAATGCAAGAGCTAGATAACCTGTAAATAGGTTACGTTTCGATCTGCGTTGAGCTACGCACCTCCTAGCTTTTCTCATATTGTAAAGATTTTGCTCATGGAACATTAGTTTTCGGCGCAAGCCGTCGCCGACCTCCTTAGCAACGGTTTCCCTCACTCGTCACCGCGCGGCCGCCGCCGCACTCACTTCCCCTCACGCGCTTCTCTGCCTGGCGCAGTGGTGGGGGAATTTTCTTTTCTTGACTGGGAAATTGAAAAGTGAAGGAAAATTTTTCGGACCAATTCCCCTGGACTCAGTTTTTCACGCTGATCACGGTGGTACCAAAATGTTGTATTGTTTTAGAATCACCCTGTATAATTACAAAACACTATCAAGGACTTAGCATTTATTTTTTCCACTCCACCATTTTTTATTTTTAATGTATTGATTATGTTTTCTACTTTATTCGTGTCGGTAGGTTTTATAAAAATTGACTTTACATTAATATCCGGTAGTTTGAATTTAGCATTATTAGGTTGCACGATATTATTACTCAATTTCTGTCCGATCTGAAAAAAAACTTTCAAAAAATATTTTGACCTTGTCAAAATTTGCATTCATGCTTCTTACATTTAAGTGCATAATTTTATCATTTTTGTTGCTAATCGTCTTGTTTAGATCGCCAATAACACTGTATGTTTTTTCTGTCTGTATTGATTCTTTTGAATTATATTTAAATAATGATAAGTATCCGTTTTATCAATTCAAGTTTTACTGCTTCTTAACCTTGTACTTTTCACTAGAGCAGCTTGTTGTTGTAGTGTTCGAGCCATCTTCAATTGTTGAAGTTGTTGCTGCTTGGCTGCTTCACTCCTATCTTGATTATGTTTTGTAGATTTGTGTGGTTCTTGTAAAGGCTCTTTCCTTGTGTTGTCTGTGGATGGGTTATGTGTATCTGTTGTATTATCACGTTCTCGATACGCTTGATGCACCGCTGGTAAGGTACGTCTGATAGGATAATGAGTGAGTCTATGAATATGCTTATTTTTTTCTTAAAGATGTTGGTTTGTATCGCTAGCAACGTGACTTTTGTTAAGCTTTGTCTTGTATTTGCTATTTGAAAATTCACAATTTAGACACTCAATGGTGTTGTTTGTGCAGAATTGTTTGTTACCGTTGTGCCTAAATCTTCCACAATTATAACATGGCTTTATATTCATTGAGTCATATACTTTGCAGTTCTGGTAGCCAACAAAAATCCTACTTTTGTCCTCCTTGATAAATTTGTATATGCCATTAGTACTGTAATTAGGCTACTAAAACTGCTTTTGTATATATGCAGTACTTGCCCCTTGTTTATGAAACTTCCAAAATTTCTCATGTTTATATCGTCCTTTATGTCCTCCATTTCCGTGTTACTATAGTTATCGATTTCGACAATTTTAATTCTAGGATTGTTCAACATATCTTTCCTAACCTCGCATATACCTTCGAGAGTATGTTTTAAAACAGATTCAGTTAGCATAATAGCACTTTCACTGTTTAAGCAATTAATAATTAGTTCTTCTTTTCTATTTACGTATAAGTTTTTTATTTGAATTCTCTTTTCAGTAACTAAGCACTCAATAACTTTCTGTTTAAAATCTACACCTTTTTTCTCACATTTTTTACAATTATCTTTGGCACTTTCTTCTGCAGTAGTTTAGGAAAGCTTGTAACTTCTGCATGCGAAAAACTAACCACGGCACATTCATTTTGCTTATTTAGTACTTTTTCTTTAAGTAACAAGTTTTTTTCCTGCTATTCACTGACTAGTTGTTTCAAAAGTAAGTTTTCATTTTTTATTAGCTCATACTTTTCTTCAATATTGATGTCAAGTTCCTCCATTTCTGTTGTTAAAACTTCAAGTAATAATTCTTTTCTACTTCTTCTGTTTTACTCAGTTTTATTTAAGCATTCAGGAATCTTGTTGCTTCGTTTAAACTTTCCTCATCTATCTTTGAGGTTAAGTTTCTGTCGCTGTGTTTTGGGCACACTATTAGGTTTCTACTTACAATTTTGATGTCAGTTGTATTCTGTGCAAAACAACTGAAATCATATGCTGCGTCATATATGATGCAAATCAATGTTGTGCAGTTTTCATACTGTGACAAGCAAAATTCGAGATACACTTATCGGGAGGCATCTGCACTCCTGCCATGTTGATGACTGTAAAGTTATCAACATGGCGGATCATATTAGCACAGCTTGATAACAATCTACACGTCATTATTTTCTGATTATATCTTAAAAAATTCAGTCTACAATATTCTAAAATGATATAAGCTTGAATAATATACTGTTGAGTTAATCTGCCACAATATAAATAGGATTAAATTTTCAGAAAAGCCTATAAGTTAATCGATATGAATAATATTGTAAAGGAGATAAATTTTTATCATTGTTATGACTTTGCTTAAACATTGAATTCCATCCTATATCTCTGCAAGGAAACATTATAGGGAAAATCATAGGATCGATGTGAAAAGATAATTTATTCAAAATAGAAGTTGGACCTATTTCTTTTATGGGTTTTTTCAGATAAACACAAAGATCATAATAATTAGGTTTATACGAGCGCAGGGGAAGGTAAAAGGGTTAAACACAGTTGGACGCGCGCACTTAACTTTCAAAGCCGCTGGGGAAATTTAGGGGGAAAATAATGGGGGAAAATTTCTGAACCGGCGGCGGCGGTGGCGGCGAAGTTTTTTTTATAATACTAGAGTTTGATCAGGCGCGCAAGCGCGCCGATGTCTCCGATTTGAATTATTGTTTTCTCTTTTCTGTATAGTTTTTATAAATAATTATATGGCTTTTTATTTATACAAAAGTATTAAAAGATGTGTTTTTCCATACTGAATCGAATGAAATAAGCTTAGAACAGGAATTCGATTAGGAGTAGTTAGAACAGGTAGATGTCCCGATCGTCCCTTCTTATTCTAACGAATCGCATTAGATTCCTTGCAGAAAACACAACGTTTTAGAGTCAAAAGATCTCATAAATCGTGTATAATAAATAGGTCCATCCAGCCTGATTACTTACGCAAAAATGTTGATGTTCGGAAAATCCTTCAGATCTTTTCTCTCCTAATCTAAGCTCCGCGTTCTAACCAGTCACGATTTAGCAAATCTGCAAAATTGAAACTCTCTGTACTCTAACCACTTTATTCGAATCTTTGCGAAAAAAAACGCTGCCAATTCATTGGCAAGTAGCTTCCTCCAACTAAATTTATAGGTCTAATAAATAAAATATTGTTTTAATATACAGTATATCTGCCTGCTAATGTATAAGGCGGTTTTTGATACATAATTTAATATATAAGTTTTAGATGGTTCATTGTCCAGAAGTTTGCAGACCCTTCTGTTTTTTTATTATAGAATACAAACACTGCAATCAATTTTTTTTCACAGATATTCACGTATGTTTACATGTGTTCCTAACCAACCTAACCATCAAAACAACAGGCTATTCATTAGATAGGTCGCTCGCGCGATTTTCGAGAAAACAATTTTTACATTTTAGCTCTTTACTTCAAAACCGCTCAACGGAATTATTTAAAATTTTAGCAGCAAATAGCTTTTTTATGGTGAATCACGAAATGTATTTTAAAGCATTTGACTACATTGTTTTAGAGATATAAAGAATCAAAAAATTTTCAAAAAAAATTGAAACCTTGATATCTTAACAACCATAGGGGTTTCAAAGCTGTGCGATAAACTTGGCCAAAACAAATAAAACATCTACTTTTTCCCTAAATCTCAACTGCAATAAGTCCTTTTTACGTCCGTAATCAAGGCACAAAAAAAACTGATTTTTTTTCAGTTTTCGATTTATTACTGAAAAAATAAGTAGTCAAATCACTTAAAATATAAATGGGATATAATTTGACACGTGACCCATCGACATAATTTTTTTCGCGAATTTATCATGTTTAGTGTTTAGTTTCAGAGATATAAATAAAAAAAAAATCACCTTTTTCATTTTATCTGCCGAACAAAGTGGTCAAGTACGACGTATACATACACAAACACATATACACACACACCCGCGCGGGGATGCCGATACCCTGTATGTGGCGCGTCCCCTGGGTGGCGGATAGAAATTGGGGAAAGCTCATTAGCGCGTCGAGGTCTCCTCAACCAGCCGAAGGGTAGAGCAAAAATAAAATATGCTCCGCGGACCAAACAGGCTAGGAGAAGAAACCCCGAAGATAAATCAAACATGGATAGTGAGTTAATAAATTACTACCCCAAACGGGTCAAGCCACAGTACCCAGTCCCGCCGTCGATTCTGATCGGGTGAAGGCCCCGGTGGTCGACGCTGGCCCCATGGAGTTTGGGGATGGGCCAAACTCACCTAGAAGCCGCAGAGGTTTATTATCTGACTACTGCTGCATGTAGAGACGCAAGTGATGGAAATGGAGGTTGATGCAGACAGAGATAAGAGATCTGCATGCATAGCGCAAAGGAATGCGCACTTGGATCGCCTTGGCAGCAGAATCGATGAACTGATGGAGTATGACAGGGGCAGACACAATGTGCACAAGAAAATTAAAGAACTTGCCTGAACCATAAGAGCGAGCTATAAGAATCTCTGCATCGCAGAAGATAACTTACTGTAATGCCAGCGCCCGGAAACACAGGGGAGGGAAACCCAGACAACCCCAAGTCTCGGATCCCGGAAGGCGGGTACAACGGAGGAAGTCCGAACTACGCTACAGGATAGAAGTGGAGAAAACAAAGGAGCAGATAATCAAGCTGAAAAGACAGCGTGGCAGGAAGTCGTCAAAAAAAAGTCAAAAAAAAAGAGAAAAAGGCAAGCAAAGAGGTTAAAAGTGTCCCTGGCGTTGTAAACCAGAACAGGTCTAGCAAGAATGGACTAAAGAGGGCAAGACCTCCTAGACCAGATGCTTTCATCATCAAAGCTGCAGAAGGCATAAAAACAGAAAGCTATGCAGACATTTTGTCCAAAATGAAAGCGGCTCCGTCACTTAACACACTGGGAAATAGCGCAAATAAAATACGCAGAACAGTTGCAGGCGATCTTCTGGCAGAGCTTAAACGCACAAAAGAAGTCAAAACCTCGGACTTTCAAGAAGTAGTTGAAGCGGTACTAGTGGAAGGCGCCACAATAAAAGTACTCCAGGAAAAAGAAACCATTGAATTAAGAGATCTGGACATGCTAACCTTAAAAGAGGAGGTACTAGAAGCACGACAGAAGGAAATTGGCAAGGAGAACATCATAGAAGTCTCTACCATAAGATATCTGCGAAAGACGTATGGTGACACGCAGATTGCAGTGATACGGGTACCAGCTCAGATAGCGGCTAAGATCACTAAGCTACAGAAGATCAGAATAGGATGGGTCAACTGTACTGAGCTGCAGTAGAAGCCACTAACAGACAGAAAATAAAAATAGTTCAGTTGAATATGAATCACTGCGCAACTGCACAGGACCTACTGAACCAGTATGTCCGCGAGATAGAAATCGACATAGCCATCGTCTGTGAACAATACAAAGACCTGGGCAAACCATCGTGGGATATAAACTGTACTGGTAAAGCGGCAATATGGGCATGTGGAGACGCCACTTTCCAGGAAAAAATGACATGACGTAATTAAGGATTTGTACGCGCTAAGGTCGCAGGCGTACACATTTACAGCTGCTATGCTTCACCCGACACGTTAATAGAGCAATTCAGATAACTGTTGGACCAAATAGTACAGGATGTTGTAGGAAGAAAACCGGTACGGATAGCAGGCGATTTCAATGCCTGGGCAGTAGAGTGGCGCAGCCAAAGGACGAACAAAAGAGGACAAACGCTATTGGAAGCATTCGCCCTCCTTGACTTGATCTTAGTTAACCAGGGATGTTCTTACACATTTCAAAGAGGAGACGCAGGGTTTATCATAGATCTCACATTCGTCAGCAGCTGCCTGACTAGCTCAGTTAGATCGTGGATAGTGAGCGATCATTACACAAACAGTAACTAAAAAGCGATAATAATGGATATAAGAATATCAGAACAGAGATCCAACGGGAGGGCAACGACAAAAAATGTCTACTGGAAAACGAAGGATTATGATAAGGAGACATTCCTGCTGGCTCTAGAAGAAATATCTGGATCTGCAAATTATAAGGTTGAGCAGGAAATAAGAAATATTTTCCAAGCCTGTGACGCAAAAATGCCAAAGAGAACTCCAAACAATAGACGACCGCCAGTATGATGATAAGATAAAAAAATCGACGCGGCCTGTAAAGAGTGTCATCAAACCAGAAGACAGGAACAGCGGGCTAGGAAGAAATACTACAAGACTAATCGTGGTAAAGAAATAATAGACGCCCTAAATAAAGAAATGAAGAATGCTAAACGGATACTCAAGAGGAAAAACCGAGAGAATAAACGACGGTGCCTGAAAGAGTTACAGAACGAGGGTAAGCTGACCCCTGGGGGCGACCGTACCAAGTGGTAATGAAGAAGATAAAGGGAGGTTATATCCCCTTTATTAAAATCCAGGAATTGCTGGATCGTATTGTAACCACACTGTTTCCCCTTCAACTTAAAGTAACAGCTATTCATGAAGCGAAGGCGAATGACGAAACCATTTCAGCAATCACCAGAAGGGAATTACTGGCTGCATGCAAAAGAATTGGGAACAAGGCTCCAGGCCTGGATGGCATGCCC
The DNA here is from genome assembly GCF_009193385.2 of Nasonia vitripennis. NCBI lineage: Eukaryota > Metazoa > Arthropoda > Insecta > Hymenoptera > Pteromalidae > Nasonia > Nasonia vitripennis. The sequence continues at coordinate 3,011,854 of NW_022279643.1, read as the reverse complement.
AATATTGCATTAAAACAAGCTATAGAGGCACGCCCCGATGTCTTTGTGGACTTGTACAACTCATGTCTTGAAGAAAGGACGTTTCCTAAGAACTGGAAAAAGCAGCGCGTGGTGCTACTACTAAAAGGAGATAGGTCACCTGGAGAAGCTTCCACATACAGACCACTCTGCATGCTGGGTACGCCGGGCAAAATCTTAGAGCACATAATCGGCGTTATAATGAATCAAGCCATAGAAAAACCCGGCAAACTTGTGGAATATTAATACGGCTTCAGAAAAAAACGCTCCACTCTTGATGCCATAAGCTTAGTAGTTGACACCGCTAGAACTGCAATAGAAGGAAAACGATAAAAAGAAGGATCCAAGAAGTACTGTGCTATTATTACACTGGATGTTGAAAATGCGTTTAACTCAGCCAGCTGGGGCAAGACACAGGAGGCACTACGAAAAAAAGGTACCCGCATATATAAGAAGAATTATCTCCAACTACCTGAAAGACAGAAGTATGACACAGAAAGCGGCAGGAAAACTTATCAAGTAACCGGAGGGGTCCCACAAGGGCCAGTGCTCGGCATACTATTGTGGAACATCATGTACGATGGCGTACTTAGGCTAGAGCTACCCGAAGATGCAACAGTTGTAGGGTTTGCAGATGACATTGCAGTAGTGGTAGTAGCAAAGCAAGAGGAAGAAGTGACGTAAATCGCTAACGAGGCAGTAAGTATAATCCATAATTGGCTAAAGCAGATTGGACTTGAGCTTGCTAGCCATAAAACGGAGGCTATTCTTATATCCAATAAAAATAAAATAGAGACAATAACGCTGTCAGTGGACGGACACGAAATAAACTTTTAGCCGATCATTAATTACCTGGGAATCACCATAGACGCCAAACTAACGTTTAAGCAGCATCTTGAAAGGGCGAGCAATAAGGCACCAAAAGTCATTGCTGCACTATCGCGACTAATGCCAAATGTAGGTGGGCCAACAGAGGGCCAAATGTTACTTCTAGCCAGTGTAACTACATTAATTATGTTATACGGTACCCCAATATGGGCGAACGCTATGTTGGTGAAGTCCTATGCACAAAAGCTATCAACAGTTTATAGAATAAGTGCATTGCGGGTTGCTTCTGCCTACCGAACAGTATCAGAAGATGCAGTGTGCGTTATTTTGAGTATGCCACCTATTGACCTCCTAGCTACAGAACGGGAGAATATATACGAAGAAAAGCGGAGTGGTGACCATACTCAAAAGGAAGTTTGGAAATCCGCAAAGGAACAAACCCTAGCTGAGTGGCAAAGACGATGGGACTCCAGTGGAAATGGGCGATGGACGCACCGCCTAATATCATGTATTGTTGGCTGGACCAATAGACGACACGAGGAAGTGAATTACTTATGCAGTTATGCAGTTTTTTTATTACTTATACCTTATGCAGTTTTTGAGCGGGCATGGGTGATTTCGAGCCTACCTACACCGCTTTAAGGTAGAGGATAATTCAAATTGCCCAGTATCTTGAGAAGCAAACGAAGATGCGGAGCATGTCTTCTGCAACTGTTCGCGATACGAAATGGAAAGAGAGGAACTCGAGCAGTACCTTCAGGCTTATTTAAGAATTTAAGAATTAAGAAGACGAGTTTGATCCTGAATCCCTAATCACCTTGGTGGATAGGGGATGTACGGAAAGGTCAAACCTTAAAAGAGAAGCCAAAAAAAGGATAGTTAACGGGCCGCACGGAAGTATTGTTCAACGATAGTACCTGTGGGGATCCGGTGTCGGAGGGCCACTTCTGCAGAGCTTGCTCTGCCTACACCACATTGAGAAAAAAAAACACACACTCACACACACACATACACACACATCCATCTGATGTTGCGAGCCAAAGTGACCTAAACCACCATTAGCTCTCGCTGACGGCAAGACAGGAGGCTGGTCACATAGCCAGTACTGGTCAATCGGCTAAGGCGAGTGCGTGATATTGCTTGATATCTGCCAAAAATTCTCTAGAGAGCCGAGCACTTTGTTCGGGGAGGGAGGTTTAAGAGCGTGGAGGTGGGCTAGGACAGTATCGCGTGCTATACTCTGGTATGATGTTTTAAGTCTGGCACCGCTTACAGTCATATGCTGGGGCCATGTCAGCTGCCTTCATGGACGGGGGGATCAACGGTGGTTGGAAACATACCGGAATGAAGACTATTATCGAATATGGAAAATTTAACCGAGCAAGGAGAGAAAGCAAGAAAAGGAGTTCTAGAGATCCAGAATACAATCCAGGATACTGAAGAAGAACGAAAAAGCATATGGAAGAAGATCCGAGACAGGCTGGACTCTATGAATAATGTTGTGTCAAACGAATCCAACATTCATAGGTCTGTTAAAAGCGATCTATCGGCGATTATAATCCAGGTTAAGCAACTTGAAAGAGGACAAGTGGCGCTAGAAAAGAGCAAGAAGAGACTTGGATTGATGCTAAAAAAAGCGGAAATGTCACCGGACCAGCAGCATATTTAGAAGGAGGACAAGGCATCACAGACGATAGAAGCATCAAACGCGGTGAGGACAAGAACATTAAATAAGCGTAAGGCAATGTCACCAAGCTAGGTAAAAGAGCGATAAGAAAACTACGCTAAAAGAACAAGGAAAAATAAGGAAGTAGCCTCTGAGGAAGTCACATCAGAAAGGAGAAAAAGAAAGATAAGAAGAGGAAAGAGAAGATACGCGGAAGCACTGGTGCCAAAAACAAAAATGACACTAGAAAACCACGAGAGAGACTCACCAAGCCTGATGCGCTTGTTATAAAAGCTGCTAAAGGAAATTCGTATGCTGATATTTTGAGGAAAATAAAAGCGGACCCTAATCTGACGGTGCTTGGTAACAGCGTAAATAAGATACGCTAAACAGTGGCAGAAAATCTAATTTTAGAGCTACGACGCACCAAAGAAGTGAAAACGCAGGAACTTCAGGAAGCGGTTAAAGCGGTGCTGGTAAAAGAGGCCACAATCAAGAGGCTTCAGCATGAAGTGGTCTTTAAAATAAAAGATATGCTTACCTCTAAGCAGGATATTCTAGAAGCCCTGAGTAGAGAGTTTCCAGAAGAGAAGAAAGTAGCAGAGGAGACATCCGTAAAGACTCTTCGCAAAACTAATGTAAATACGCAGACTGCCGTCAAACAGCTGTCTGCTCGGATTGCACATAAGGCGATTGCACGGGAAAAGCTCAAAGTAGGTTGGGTTGATCGCAGAATCAGGGAGATTAGTCAAGAGACACGACCACCTAGATGCTATAAATGCCTGGGTTTTGGCCATATCACAAAAAAGTGTACAAAGACGTACGACAAAAGTAAATGCTAATTTAAGTGCGGAACGAAAGGATATGCAGCGAAAAGTTGCACGAACGCGCTGAGCTGCATTCTGTGCATTCTCTGCCGGGGAAAGGATGGAGAATTAAAGAGTGACCATGCAGCAGGTAGCTTTACATGCCTAGTCTACCAAGCCGCATTATAAAAACTAAAGAACCAACAAAAATGAAGATAGTGCAGATAAATCTAAACCACTGTGAGACAGCACAGGACCTGATGAATCAGTATATCCGCGAGAAAGAGGTAGACGTAGCTATTGTGTGCGAACAATATAAGGATCTAGACGAACCATCGTTATAATAGATACTACGGGTAAAGCAGCAATCTGGGCATGTGGAAACGTTGCTTTCTGTAAAAAAAGACCCGTAAAGAAGGATTCATACGGGCTAAGGTGGCAGGTATCAATGAAGACTAACTACAGAGGACGAGTACTTCTGAAAGCATTTGCTCTCCTGGATTTAATCCTAGTTAACCAAGGATGCACCCACACATTCAGAAGAGGAGACGCATGGTTTATTGTCAACCTGACGTTTGTTAGTAGCAGCCTTATCGGCTCAGTTGATTCATGGACAGTAAGTAAACACTACACACATAGTGATCATCCAGCCTTAATAATGAAGGTAGGAATACCAAAAAGGGGACCAGCGCGAGTACAACGACAAATAGAGTTAGTTGGAAAACGAAGGATTACGATAAAAAGATGATCCTGTTAGCACTAGAAGAAATGCAACTATCTGAAACGGCAAACAGCAAGGCGGAGCAGGTGACGGTAAACATCACCCGAGCATGTGACGATGGAATGCCACAAAGAGTGGCATACAGTAGACAACCACCAGTATACTGGTGAGACAAAGAGATTCCGAATGCACGTTGCAAGTACCACTGGACCAGAAGATGAGAACAACGGGCGAGGAAGAACTACTATAAAACTGGTATAGGCCAGGAAATAGTAAATGACCGCAGACAAGAAATGAAGGACGCTAAAAGGAGTCTTAAGAGGAAAATCCGCGAAAACAAACGACGGTGCCTTAAGGAATTACAGGATGTGGCCGAACAAGACCCTCGGGGTCAACCATAAAAAATAGTAATAAAGAAGATTAATGAAAACTACGTGCCCCCCCCCCCTCCAAAATGCCCGGAGATATTACACCGGGTAGTGACCACGCTGTTCTCCAGGCAACTGAAAGAGCCAAGTGTCATCGAAAGAGGTTTAAATAAAGAGGCTTTCCCACCGACCACGATTGAGGAATTGTTAGACACCTGCAGAAGGGTAGAAAACAACAAGGCCCCGGGCCGAATAGCATTCCAAATATTGCGTTGAAGCATGCCATTCATGCTCATCCAGGGGTCTTTGTAGACTTGTACAATACATATCTAGAAGAGGGAACATTTCCCACGAACTGGAAAAAACAGCGACTAGTGCTTCTGCGAAAAGGAAAGAAACCACCCGAGGAGTCCTCGCCATACAGTCTACTCTGTATGCTGGATACCCCAAAAAAGATTCTGGAACGCATTATCTGCGTCAGAATAGATCATTTTATAGAAGGAAAAGGTGGATTAGCGGAACACTAATATGTTTTCAGAAAGAAGCGTTCAACCCTCGATGTAGTTAGTCTAGTGATTGACACTGCACAAACAGCGATAGAGGGGACAAGATGAAAGGGAGGAAAAAAGAAGAACTGCGGCATAGTTACATTGGATGTCAAAAATGCATTTAATTCAGCCAAATAGAGTGAAATACACGAAGCACTCCGGAAACAGGATGTGCCCTTATATATAAGAAGAATGATGTCCGACTATAAAAGGACAGAATCCTATTATATGACGCGGAGGACGGTACCAAGACCTATAAAGTTACAGAAGGCGTACCCCAAGGGTCAGTGCTTGGCCCACCGACGTGAAACATCCTGTACGATAGGGTACTAAGACTACAATTACCTAAAGGAGCAACAGTCGTGGGCTTCGCTGACGACATAGCAGTAGTGGTAGTAGCGAAACATAAAGAAGAGGTGACAGAAATAGCGGAATATGCGACTCGTATAATTCGCGAATGGCTATCGGAGACGGGACTGGAACTAGCCAGTTACAAAACGGAAGTTATACTTAATTCCAGTAAGAAGATAATGGAGGAAATAATACTGACGGTGGATGGACATGAGATCGTTTCTCAACCAACTATCAAATACTTAGTTATCACCATCGATGCAAGACTAAGTTTTGAACAGCATCTGGAAATAATCAGTGATAAAGCAGCAAAAGTTGGGACTGCTCTATCACGATTGATGCCAAATGTAGGAAAGCCATCTCAGAAGCGAAGGTTACTCTTAGCCAGTGTAACCACCAAAAAATGCACCAAAAAGTATTTTCTAGTAGTTTTGACGAAACTCAAAATTTTACTATTACAAAGCTTCCTCTAGGAGCAAGCAATAAAACTTCTTAGGCCTGATGGTTTTTCAGGAACGTCCACGAAGAAGTCCATCTGGCCGGATTACGCAAACCAGCAGAACATTTTGTAACAGTTCATAATTATTATTAGTAGTAGTATATATGTTAATAAAAGAGGGGTTTGGTGCAATAATTAGTATCACCCATTGTTCCAGTGGACCCTTCCGGTAAGTGTTGTATCTTTATTATACATATCGTTGAAGATTACACTTATATCGTCGGATACGCATAACATTTGCTCGGACTCGCTATATACACATCCTACGCTCTCAGCGGTCAAGCTGTTACTCTGACTCTAAACTCACGCTCTTACACTATACCTACAGTTACCGCTACCGCGCGCTAGTCTATCCTGCTTGCTATAGTCGCGCACGCATTCCTGTTCACATACTCTCTATACTGTGTACGGATAGTAGCATATAAATTAATTATATCTCAACATACCTCTTTAATTTGTATGCTACTTCACTTTAAACAATTTTTAAATTCATTCTAAAATTTTGGAATTTATTTTTACCCAGAGCCTTTGTAAAAGTATCAGCAATTTTATTTTCTGAGTCTACTTTAACAATTTCAATTTCTTTCTTTTCGTAGCACTCATTTACAAAATGATAACGTACTTTAATGTACTTCGAGTTTTTCGTCATGTTACCAAACTTTGCTATTGCTATGGCTCCTGAGTTATCCTCGTATATTTTTGATTTTACTTACAGCTTCTGATAAAGCTACGTACTCAGCGGCTGTTGACGACTTTGTCACACTGCCCTGTTTTCGGACTTTCCAATATATAACGTCACCATATAATCTTATAATAAATCCTGTCGTGGATTTCCTATCAGATTTATCTCCTGCCCAATCAGCATCAACAAAACTGTCTATAATTTTAGCATTTTCATTCTTTTCATAAGTTAACTTTAAGTCTATAGTCAAATACAAATATTGTAGAACTCTCAACGCATTTTTATTATAGGTTTCATTGTAGCTATTTTGAAATCGACTTAAATAATTTACACTGTAACTAACATCTAATCTTGTTCCAGAGCTTATATATAATAATGCTACTATGAAATTTTAAGTTTATACCTTTTTTGCTTTTTTAAGTTTATATACCTTTTTGGTTTTATCACTGTAACCTAAGGGTTGTTTTATAAATACTTATGATTTTATTCTTCTATTTAGGAATTCGGTTTCGACATCTATCTGTATAATCATTAAACCGTTTACACAACAATATGACAATAGTAACTTCAATGTTTGAATTTTAGCTACTGGAGAATACAAGTCTTCCAGTACTTATATTATCAGATTTATTTGTAAATAACTATTTTAACCCTAACATTTTCTTATCTTTTGGCTTTTCTACTAATTTTCAAGTTTTATTTTTATTTAAACAATTTATTTCCCTGTGAAGCTTCTTCGTAAGTTTTCGGGCTGTCTGCGCTTACAATGTTTACGTAAATATAATACGAATTGGATTGACCATATCTATCCGGTTTCTTTATTTCGCGTTCTGACCTTCGCAATTCAGTTTTTAGATCATCAATTTTCTCAACTGATTTATTACTTAGTTTTCTCTCTTTCTTATTCTCATTTAGAACATTTTCTTCGATTTCGTTTGATTCAGAGTTTTTATTTATACTAATGTCGGATTCATCATCACTATAATCATCACCTATAAATCCAATTAAATTTTCATTTTTCATAGTCTACATGTCGTGTAACTATTATTTTTCCATTAACCAAAACTCTGTACCCAACGCTTTCATAGCCTACGAGTATACCTATGTCAGCTTTTCTATCCCATTTTGATTGTCTTTTTATTTCTGGAACTCTAACAAATACTTTACTTCTGTATAATTTCAGATTACTAATGTTTGGCTTTTTCCCAAAAAATATTTCAAACGGAGATTTATTCTCACTTATATTTGTTATTGTTCTATTTTTTAAATACGCTGCGGCTTTTATAATTTCTAGCCAATACTTAATATTCAATTTCGAATTATAAAGTAAACATCTCGCTGAGTTCATTATTGCCCTATTATAGCGGTCAGCTGTTCCGTTCAGCTCGTGTACATACAGTAGACATGGTTCTACTATTATTCCCTTTCCACTACATAAATCAAACATGTTTTGATTAATATATTCTCTACCATTATCACACCTTAATCTTTTAGTTTTCTTGCCAATTAAATTTTTGACTTTATTTATATAATCAGTAACGAGGTGTGAATTCGATCAACGGATAACTCGTAGAACGACTGGATCGCGTTCCCTCGATGCGGCGGAGGATTCCTCTCCGCCCGCGAAACACCTCCGTTGCATGCAGCTGTTTCAGCTGCTTCTGTTTGCTGGGTCTGCGCGCCGCCCGGCGCGTGCTCGGCTGCTCAACTGCGTTAAATAGGTGCTATTAAATAACGCCCGCGGAGGCGGCAGTATTCGCAGGAAGGAACAGGGATCGGAAATAAGCGAACGAGGTTTAGAAATGACAACTCACGTTAAATAAAAAGACTAAGGTTATATTTGTCAGTCGCGAAATAAACGTGAAGTTACAATAATAAATGATAATACGCGAGTCGCCAACAACTTTGCGACTCGCCGCGACGATAGAATATTCGCGCTCGCACGCGTGTATCGACGTGAAGGTCGCGCGCGCCGGATCACCCTCGCATGGATGATATACACTCACACAGGCACTCTCTCTCTCTCATACACTGCGCGCCACACAAACCTTCTCTCTTTCGTCGAAGACGCTCGTAGTCCTGGACAGGCCGCAAGACTCCGTAACCACCCTGGACCGCTATGCTAAGACTGGGGTCACCTGGCTCCGCGTCACACTCACACACACAAAATGCATCTCGAATCGCTGGACACAGCACAGCACAAACGATACCGCGAGACCTTTGAAATTCTAGCGAAGTCGCGTATATACCTAGCGAAGGCCGAGAGCTATCTGAGCGCGCTCCTGAAGGATTAGCCCGCGCGCACGCTCTATCTATCTCTTTTGCGCCTATTGCCGAATTCCCACGTGTTTATTATCGCGCACGCGACTCTACGCGGTTTCGTCGCGGCGCAGCGGTACTCATACCGCTACGAGTTGGCTGGGGTGCTCAACTCGTTACAAATCTAAAAAATAATTGTACACTTCATCCTTTGATTTTAACGTATATATTGAAGCGCATTTACTAAAATAATCTTTAAAAGTCAAGAAATACTTAGATCCATCAAAACCTTCATTTTTATGTGGCCCATTCAAATCTCTGTGAACTAACTCTAATATTCCATTTGCACCACTACGATTATTTTGGAATGGTAAATCATGCATTTTATTTTGTATGCACGTTCCACATTTTAGCATTACATTTTCGAAACTTTTTGGCATTCCTTCCACTAATTTTTCTTTGCACATTGTATTTAGATAATTTTAATTTACATATCCCAAGATTCTATGAAATTTTTCCTTTTGTGTTATTTTCTCAACATTACTTGCGTATGTCTCTAATTGTTCAACATAACTATTTATTTTATATAAACCATTTTTTTATATGCAATTCCAATCCGATTGTTATTTTCGTTATAAATCTTTGACACATTTCCAATAGATATAATTTTATTCTTATCTGTTACTTTAGCATAACTAATCAAATTTTTATTTATCTCTTTTATATAGAATACATTCTTTATCGTTATTTTAATTCTCTTATTGTTTATCATAAAATAAGTTATAATTTTACCTACTTTAGTGCCTTTTAAAATTCTACTATCTCCGACTTTAACATCAATAGACTTTTTCAAAATTATACTCTTAGAAAAATATAAGTCGCTATTTATAATGTGGTCTGAACATCCACTATCTAAAATCGACTTGATTTTACCCCTATCGCAATTATATACTACGGTTTTGTTTTCCCTTTCATTTTTCTTTTCTATCTCTGTTCCTATTTCGTCTTCTTGATAACCTTCGTTATACGTGTACCTCGCGTCGTGTTGACTCATTCCGTCTGCACGTGGTTGCCAGCCTCTGCCCCGTCCGCGTTGACCATAACCTTGTCCGCATTGACCATAACCTCGTCCGTATTGGCCATAACCTCTGCCTCGCTGTTGCAGTGCACCTCCTGTCCACTGCGCCTCAGTAGTAGTCTCTCGTAGTTTCACTTTTATCTTCAAAAATATATTTTTTCAATAACCAGATTTTCTTAATCTGTATTTTTATTTGCGGCTCTAACTTTACTGTATTTATTTCAAGCTTTTCAGAATTTTCTTCTTTTACTTTTACTTCACTACCAGCAACACGTGGGTACATAACCTCACTAACATTTTAACCATGCTCTGCTACAATGTTAATAAATAAGGGGTTTGGTGCAATAAATAATATCACCCATTGTTCCAGTGGACTTTTCGGGTTAGTGTAGTATCTTTATTTAATACGCATCGTTGGAGATTAAACTTATATCGTCAGATACACACAACATGTGCTCGGGCTTGCTATTTAGCCATCCTACACTCTGGGCGGTCGAGCTGCTACTCTGACTCTATACTCACGCTCTCACACTATACCTATAGTTACCGCTACCGCGCGCTAGTCTATCCTGCTTGCTATAGTCACGCACGCATGCTTGTTCACATACTCTCTATTGTGTGTACGGATAGTAGCATATCAATTACTCATACATAAATAACATCAAAGAACACAATCGGTATGAAATGAGCGTACGCGCTCATTCTAACCACATAACCGCATTTGAATTCAGCCATTAGTTTGTTTATTTACATTCAAAATTCTAACTCCATAATAAGGGATAGAGAGACTATGTTGCTGACGATCCCGGTAAAGAGCAAAGATATATAAAGCCATAAAAAAAACTAATTTTTAGAACTTAGGCATGAAATGAACCTCTTTTCGCCAGAAAGTAGCGTACAAAATTGTTCATTACAAGCGTGTGTATAAAAGTTTGAACTTGAGCGGGGAAAAATAAGATCATTTTTCGCCAAGGAAAAAAAACAGATTATTTTTCGTCAAGGGGAAAAAAGGACATCTTTCCCCGCTATAAATGTGTTAATCCCCGCAATAAAAGGTTTTGCAAATTTTATAAATTGTTTCAAATATACGCTTACTAACAACTATATTGTGCAGGACTTGAAATGCACGATTTCATACGCTACTTTCTGGCGTTGAAAAAAGTCCTTTCATGCCCTCGTTGTAAAAAATACGGTGTGTACCATGGGCAGAAAGGCTATTTCAGACTCGGGTGAGGTGTTTTCAGCACTCGACTTCGACTCATGCTGAACACCTCACCCTTGCATGAAATAGCCTAATTGCTCCCCTTGATGCACAATGTACTATTCTCGCTTACATTCTCTACACCTGACACAGTTTATTTATCACGTCAAAACTATAGAGCTTTTATATAGCGCTTTCATACTTGAAATGCAGCTTGTTACATTGTTGCAATATTTAATTAAAAAAATTAATTTCATATCAAACGCTTTGAACCTTAATGAGTGCTGATAATCGAAACAAATTAAGAGAAAAAAGTTATACTGGAATGTATCATTCAATTAAACTAGGACGCCCCACCCCCGTGCTCGCTTCGTTCGCCAACCCCCATCTGTAAATTTTAGTGTCTGTTATATTCTGATGTATTATAAAATATGTTATATTCTATTTCATGTATATTGATTGTTTCAATAAATGGAGAGATTCCATTAGATTATGATCTTTGTGTTTATCCAAAAATTCCTCCAAAAGAAGTAGGTCCAACTTCTATTCTGAATAAATAATCTTTTCATATAGATCCTATGATTTTCCCTGTAATGTTTCCTTACAGAGATATAGGATGGAATACTATATTTAAACAAAATCAAAATATTGATAAAAATTGATCTCCATTACAATATTACTTGTATAGATTAGCTTATAGGCCTATGTCAAAATATAGCCCTATTCTATATTGTGAAAGATTAACTCAACAGTATATTATTCAAGCTTATGTAGTTATAGAATACTGTAGACTCAATTTTTGCTTCCTCCTAGAGGAAGATTTGTAATAGTAAAATTTTGAGTTTCGTCAAAACTGCTAAAAAATACTTTTTGGTGTGTTAAGAGTTAAAATCAAGTGTTTTTAGAAAATGTCCGTATGGATGTGTGTTTGTGTATGTATACCGTAATATTTCTGGAACTACTTCGTCAATATCAATAAAATTATTTTTTATATCAATAAAAACTATTTGTTATGGACATTTTTTGATTTTTGAAAAACACTATTTTGCGTTTTTTAAAATCATCTTATTGTTACAAACAATTCAGCTATAATGCATTTGAAAGAGAATAAAATTACCTACTTTCCCTTGTTTGGTCCTTGCGATCAACCGCTCTGTTCGGCAAATAAAATGAAAAAGGTGAATTTAAAAAAAAATCATATCTCGGAAACTAAACATCATAACCTCACAAAAAAATGTCGATGGGTCACGTGTCAAACTATATCCCATTTACATTTCAAGTAAATTGAATACTGATTTTTTCGGTAATAAATCGAAAACTGAAAAAAATGTGTTTATTTTGTGCCTCGATTACAGACGCAAAAAGGCTTTATTGCACTTGAGATTTTAGGAAAAAGTAGATGTTTTATTTGTTTTGGCTAAGTTTATTGCACAACTTTTAAATCCCTATGGTTCTTAAGATATCAAGGTTTCAATTTTTTTTGAAATTTTTTTGATTATTTATATCTCTAAAACAATAGTCAAATGCTTTAAAATACATTTGGTGATTCACCGTAAAAAAAGCTATCCGCTGCTAAAATTTGAAACGATTTCGTCGAGCGGTTCTCAAGTAAAGAGCTAAAATGTAAAAATTGTTTTCTTGAAAATTGCGCGAGCGACCTATCTAATGAATAGCCTGTTGTTTTGATGGTAAGGTTGTTGGTACACATTTAAAAATGCGTGAATTTCTGTGAAAAAAATTGACGACAGCGTTCGTATGCTATAATAAAAAAAAACAGAGGGGTCTGCAAACTTTTGGACATTGAACCATCCAAAACTTATGGATTAAATTATGTATCAAAAACTGCCTCATACATTAGCAGGCAGATATAATGTATATAAAAACAACATTTTATTTATTGGATCTATAAATTTAGTTGGAGAAAGCTACGTGCCAATGAATTGGCAGCGGTTTTGTGATATAATAAAAAAAAAATACGTGTTGAATGTTACCAAGGCCTTGTAGATCATGTATCAAAAAGTGCTCTTAATAATAATAAAAATTTGGAAATAACAAAAGATTAGGTAATTTGTTTCTTTTACCGTCAACAGATATAAAAAGTCCTAGGTAAATGCAGCAAAAAGAATTAAAAAACCGCTGCCAATTCATTGGCACGTAGCTTCTTCCAACTAAATTTATAAGTCCAATAAATAAAATATTGTTTTAATATATCTATATATCTGCTTGCTAATGTATGAGGCGATTTTTGATACACAATTTAATAAAAGTTTTGGATAGTTCAATGTCCAAATGTTTGCAGACCCCTCTGTTTTCTTATTATAGAATATGAACACTGTCGTCAATTTTTTTTCACAGAAATTCACACATTTTTACATGTGTTCCTAACCAACCTAACCATCAAAAAAGCAGGTTATTCATTAGATAGGTCGCTCGCGCAATTTTCAAGAAAACGATTTTTACATTTTAGCCCCTTAGTTGAAAACCGCTTGATGGAATCGTTGAAAATGTTAACAGAAGATAGCTTTTTTATAGTGAATCACCAAATAAAATTTTGAAGCATTTGACTACATTGTTTTAGAGATATAAGAAATCAAAAAATTTTCAAAAAAAAAATTGAAACCTTGTTATCTTACGAACCATAGGGGTTTGAAAGCTGTGCAATAAACTTAACCAAAACACATAAAATATCTACTTTTTCCCGAAATATCAAGTGTAATAAGGTCTTTTTGCGTCCGTAATCGAGGCACAAAAAAAAACTCATTTTTTTCAGTTTTCGATTTATTACAGAAAAAATAAGTAGTCAAATCACTTGAAATGTAAATGGGATATAGTTTGACACGTGACCCATCGACATAATTTTTTTCGCGAATTTATGATGTTTAGTTTCAGAGATATGAATTTAAAAAAAAAATCGCCTTTTTCATTTTATCTGCCGAACAAAGTGGTCAATCCCGAGCACCAAACGAGGAAAAGTAGGTAATTTTATTTTCTTTCAAATGCATTATAGCTGAATTGTTTGTAACAATGGAATGATTGAAAAAACGCAAAATAGTGTTTTTTAAAAATCAAAAAATGGTCATAAAAAATGTAGTTAAGAAATTAAAAAATAACTGTTTTTCCCGAATTCAGAATCCAAAAATATATATGCATGTCAAATTTTATTGATATTGACAAAGTAGTTCCAGAAATATTACAGTATACACACACAAATCCATACGGACATTTTCTAAAAACACTTGATTTGAACTCTTAACACACTAAAAAGTATTTTCTAGAAGTTTTGAAGAAACTCAAAATTTTACTATTATAAAGCTTCCTCAGGAGGAAGCATAATTTCCTCCGGGAACTTCATGCAATGATATTGCAATAATCACTGTTAGATTATTTTTTTCTAAATTTCGAGCAACGCTTACTAATATTCCGAGTGGAAGAATTTTTGGAAAAATTATTGATTATGTGTATGTGACTAAATCTCAAAAAAGAGGTCTTCCTTATGCACATTTGTTATTAATATTGAATCATAAGTCAAAATTGGCAAATCCTAAAAAAATTGGTGAACATATTTCAGCTGAAATTCCTGAAGATAGTGATGTAATATTACAAGAATTAGTATTCAAGCATGTGTTACATGGTCCTTATTCGAAAAACACTTGTTAGTGTTATAATGAAACTACAAAAACTTGTTCAAAAAATTTTCCAAAATCTTTTTGTGATTTAACATAATTCGAATAGAATGGTTTTCCTAGATATTGTCGTCAGAATAATAAAAACAAAAACTACGTCTATAACAAAAGCCTTTATGGAAAAACTGTAAAAAATACAATTGCCAATTGCATTTTTAATGTTGAATATTATGCATCTATTATGAGTCTAAAATATTTATATAAATATTTACACAAAGAACGCGATCGAGCTTATATTAAAATGAATAAAAATAATGAAAACACTATAATATATGATGAACTCACAGAATACATGGATTATAGATACGTAGATCCAATGGAAGCTGCTTGGCGTATCGTAGAATTACCTATTTGCGCTTGTTCTTATAGTGTAATTAAATTAGCTGTTAATTTAGAGAATCAACAAAAAGTAATTTTTGATGAAAATCATATTGATATTGATTCTCCTAATCATAAGATAACTTTAATAGCATGGTTTAAACTAAATAGAACAGATAATTATGCTAAAAAATTATTATATTGGGAGGTACCAGAGCTTTATAGTTTCACTCAAAAAAGTGGATTAAACGTAAAATTATTCGAATACCTTAAGAAGATTAGTTTGTGTGATTCCTAACGAACGTGAGTGTTTTCATTTGAAGTTAATATTACATAGAGTTAGAGGTGCAACATCGTTCGATGATTTGAAAAAATTTGAAAATAAAACATATCAAACCTTTACTAAAACAGCGTTAGCCATGGGATTAATAAAAAACGATAAAGAAATTTTTTACACATTTGATGAAGCATGTACAATTAATAAAAAAATTACGTTTATATTTTGCTTGATTTTTAATTGTTAACAAGTTACCATTGGCAAAAAACTGTTTGGGAAAATTATAAGAATTTTTTTTTGTGATGATTTTGTTGATAATGCAGAAAATGAAGCTTTACAACATATAAATAAAATTTTAGATAGAGAAAACTATAAATGTTTAGATTTTTGATTACTAGAATCTGTTTTTTAATTAAATGATATAACCGTTTAATTAGAATCTACTATAGATGACTACAAAAAAATATTCACTTAATTATATAAATAACTTAATAATGATAAAAAATATATTTATGATTATATAACCAAATTTCCTGAAAATGAAAAAATGATATTCATCGTTGGACCTGGTAGTACAGGGAAAACGTTCGTATATAATACTTTAATTTATTATTATTTGAATAAAAAAAAAACAAATTTTGCCAATGACTTGGACAGGTATTACTTTTATTTTATTACCTAGATGAAAGACAAGCCATATAACTTTTAAATTACCTTTGAATTTAAAAGATATAAAAACAGCAAATTTAAAACACGCATCTAATAAGACAAAAATTAGAGAATCTAAAATTATAATTCGGGAAGCTTCCATGATAATACTATACGTGATTGTTACACATTAGAAAATGTTCCTTTTGCTGGAAAATTAGTGATTCTAGGTGACTATAGATACTTCCTGTTATAAAATATGTCACTAAATTTAATGTTTTAAAATGAATCTATAAAAATTCAGATTTATGGATAAATTTCAAGGTATTAAAATTAAAAACTAACATGAGATCAGAAAATAATGATTTCTCATCATTTTTATTAAAAATTGGTAATGAAAAAATTGAAATAGGGCTTGACATAATAATACAATTCTACATACACTTACTGTTCCGTCGAGACCCGAGAAGAAGAGTTTCGTCGTGAAAACGGTGTCGAGCGAACTCCGCGAGGTCGACGTAGAACCCGTGGCGCCATCTCCCGTGCTCGAGTTGAGCAAGCGACATCGCGACTTGCTGCGCTCGCCGACAGCGCCGCCGGCCTCGATTCGCGCGCGGTCGGACGAGCGCCGAGTCAGTTCTCGATAAGACGCCAATCAGTTGACAGCTCGTGCTGTCTTTAGCTAGCGACAAATCGAACGACTTTTCACTTTGCGATCTCGCTCATCCGTACGTCCGCCGAGTGTTGTGGTGCTGGTGCTTCCGCTAATCTCTCTCTCTCTCTCTCTCTCTCTCTCTCTCTCTCTGGATCTCTCTCTGGATCTCTCGTCCTCTCTTGGTTTCTCTCATTTTCTCTCTTTTTCTCGCTATCACTGCTTGCACGCCGCGTTTGGATCGCCACTGGTTCCGCGAACGTGGTTGCGCGCGCGTCGAAACGTGCAAGTCGGTAGAATTGCGCTACCGATTTGAGTCAGCGGAACTGCGCCGCTGACACGAAGCGAAGATTCTCTCTGAGAATCGTACAAGTTCACGACACACACACACACACACACAGTCCACACTTCTTCTATTCCGCAGCTTGTAACATTTTCGAGAGGGGTTTTATGTCGGACGGCTTTCCCCTCTCATTTTGAGCATATTAAAAACACACTCGTTTTCGCTCAACCGAATTCTCTTATTTCTCTCCCATACCTATCTCCTCTGCGAATTTCGAAAACAAGAACAAGCGGGAATCCACGCCAAGGGGCTTCCCGCGCGACAATTTACTTACTTGTTCCTCTTCTACAACGTACCCCCGCAAAAACACTACCGAAGCCATAAATTCAATGGCCTTGTTCAGTTCAATTTTAATTAGATAAGTTTAGGCTTTTGAATTTCACGCCGCTGCGCCCTCTTCGTTGCAACGTTGAGTAGCGCATGCATGCGTCGAGGCGCGCCGCCGGCTCCGCCCGCGAGCGCGCGAAGGGCCCGCGCGCGCTTACTCCTGTTAGGACCGCCAAACGACTCGTACGTTTGGCTTCCTTGCGCTTTTCTACGTTTGCTTTGTAAAGTGTATTTGAAATCTGCTCTTCTAAGAGCAATCACTGTTCACTTCGTCATGCTTTAGTGTTCTTGCATTTTGCGGAAATTTCGCGATCGTGTCGTTCGCGTGTATGTCTGGTGCGCATGAGTGGGTGCCTCGAGACGTTAGGCTAAGTGTGCTTTGGAAAGGTGCCCACATTGTGGACGTGATTCCTTCCAGGGCGAGCGAGTTGCGGCAACACCTTGTTGCCCTTGTGCCAAGCGAGACTTCGGGGCGCGCTTGGTACACGGTTGGACACGGACCATCTTCTCGCTCCCCAGGCCCGGCTTGCAGATCTCAGGGATCAGGACGCAAGCAGCGGCGGACTACGGCGAAACCAGCACAGCGTCTTCTTCAGCGCTCTTTTATTTCTTTGCGATATTGCGGTAAGAGAGCTCTCTGCGTGCGTCAAAGGTACCTCGCGTCTTTGCGTCTCTGCGTGCGTCTTTTTGGATAAGTTTTTCTTCTCTAAAGTCACTTTTCTTTTCTTCCATTTGTATAATCTCATTTTCTTATTTTCAATAAAACTTACACTTGCTGAGGCTTTTCCCTCTGATCCGTGAGGGTTTTTACGCCACAGCAAGTGCACATTTCTTTTACCGCGAAATAGTGTGTTTTTAATTAAATAACCCTTCACTCACTCAATCCCTTTCCTTGTCGGAACTCACTCTGAGTTCTTCCACTCACTTTTTAGATTAATATTCAGGACTCTTTAACAGCGACCAAGGAAAAGCTCGCGTTGTGCTTTGTAAAAAGTTTTATACTTTGGTAAACAATTTTTCTGGGTTATAAATTCTTAACAAAAGAATTGCGAATCGAATTATCTACAAATTTGAAAAATAGCACAAAGGCAGAGCAATGATTTTCTCAGTAGGCACTATCATTCATTATTGCATTCTACATGCTGAATCGAGTTATCTAGTAGTAGTAATCGAGGATAATAATAAATATAATAATAGAGAAGCACTAATTGAAGGACATTAATTAAGAGACAAAATTTATGAAACGGTGGCGACAGCGACGGCGAAATTTGTGTATAATAAAATAAAATTGCACGAGGTATGGGATCGTAGTGTTGGACACCGGGATCGGCGTCTTCAGTCGGTTCTCCAGGGTGATCTTCGTGTTGAACATGATCGAGAGCACAGAAGCAGCAGCAGCAGATACGCAAATTTTAGCTGCATTTTCAAAAGTCTTTGGAGAATGCAAGAGGTCGAGTCGCTTGACGAGTGCTGAATGGACGGATCTGCATGACACGCAGAGTTTCCGATATGGCCCATATACTGCAAAACGCACTCGTGCAATTTATGTAAAGCGTAATAGCCGTCATCTGTTATCGATCGCCTTCCACATGCCGTATCAATCGCCTCTGTTTATGCTTTTGGTTGTTGGCACGTACATCGTGGCATGCATGAAGAACAATAGAAGGAGAAATGAAACAAGCAAATTACTGACCGTTTTAAAAAGGCTCTTGCACCGGCAACGAGCCAGTCTCTGTCGGGTCTCCAATCTGTAAGGACGTATCAAATAAACGTGATTGAAATCCATACCCAATTCCATTACTTACCTGCAAACCTACGTACACATGGCAACAAGTACACTTAATTGGCGCTGCGGACAGGATACAGCGAGACTGCCGAATCAAGATTCTCCTCCAATCTCGTGACGGAAATCATCAGAGAGGAAGCAGCTGATGTCTTAACCCCTTTGTCGCAGTATTTTTGGAACGTCAAGTTTGAAGCATACCTTCAAGCAGGGATTCACTTGGAATCATCAAAAAAGAAAGTAAGTCTTTGAAATTCCTTATTCTCCTATTTTTACCCTATCCTTAAATACGACTGATCTAAAAGCAAAATGGCTCAAGCCGCAAATCAAATCTCAGTAAAGCAATTTAAATTGAGATTAACTATGCGGCTCGACGCGATACCAATAAACAAAGCTCCTCTCTCACTTTCTCCAAACATGTGATAAATTTGTTGAAAAGTTAATCACTACGGAAGAAGCGTTAAATACAGCATTATTTCCGTTAATTAAATATAGAATTTGTGAAGAAGCTTTAAATTTAATAGTGGCAAATAATCCAGCAACATGGAACGAATGTTAAAATCTATTAATAAACAGATATAGTGATTCTAGCTCGGAGGACTTACTATTTAATAAACTTAGCTCTTGTTTTCAACTATCAAATCAAAACTATGAAAAATATGCTGATGAAATTAAAAATCATTTAAATAAACTAAAAGAGCATATTCACTTAAACAATCAAGATCGTGGCTTGATAACCATGAAGATTGGGTTTTATGAAAAAGTAGCAAAGAATAGGTTTATAAACGGTATAAAAGAGCCGTATCACACACATCTTACGCATTTTGGATTAGAGGATGTAGAAGCTTGTCTGATAAAGTGCAGGAAGCTTGAAAATCATGAGCAACAAGCCGCATGTTTAAATTTTGCGAGATAACGTGATAACAAACGAAAAACTAACAATGCAAATAATAATTCAAAAAGCACGAACCCGTTTAAAAAACAAAGAAATAACGGATTGTTCAATATGTTCAGAGCGAATAAAAGTCCATTTTCATTTACACCCAGACCCGCGAATGCACAAAGTAATTTTGCACCGACGTTTGCAAATAATTTCGGAAGACCTACTCAGAACCCTCAACCTATACCGATGTCGGTTAATACTAGAAACACCAATAGGTCAAATAATAATCAAAATAACCGGTCAAATAATTTCGCCCCTCAAAATAAGTTCTTTATAAGTCCCGAACCACCGAATTTTATTTCCGAAGAACTGCATTATCAGGAAGAGCAGCAACTAGAGGAAGTAGTTTATAACGAGGAACAAGAAAATATTAATGGAGATGATAGCATCTATGAAAATCAGGAGAATGTAGAAACTGAAAATTTTCAGCAGGATTCCAATCCAACCGAAAAAACATAGTGAATTTAAATAGTATAGGCAGTTCACCTGAACTACCACACATAATAACTACAAATCTATCGCTTAAGGGGGCACACCACCTTTGAAATTAAAATCAAAATTTTTCATTAAAAATTTATAAATACTTATAGAAATAAACCAAATTTTTATTACTATTCTTAGACATAATTACCTTTATTTTGATGGTTTTAGACCTTCTATATTCCTCTATAATACCTACATATAGTAGGGAGACCATAATTCACTTACGGTAAGATTCCAACGGAATGAATGGCCCAAATGAGCTCAAACTCTAGGATATTGTTTAAAAGTACATTAGTTATGGTATGAATAAGGGGATTTGGTTTAAATTTCATAGAAAAAGTTTTATAAGCATATTACTGATTTTTTATCAATTTTTGATTAATTTTAACATGACTATCATGTAACTTTTTTCTTTGCCCTTTGCCAAGGATGGATGATATTATAGAGAATTTGGGAAAATGCACATATTTTACTACATTAGATTTAGCACAGGGATTTCATCAAATACCAGTTGACAAAAATTCTGTGGAGAAAACAGCCTTCACCGTGG
The DNA here is from genome assembly GCF_009193385.2 of Nasonia vitripennis. Lineage (NCBI taxonomy): Eukaryota > Metazoa > Arthropoda > Insecta > Hymenoptera > Pteromalidae > Nasonia > Nasonia vitripennis. The sequence goes on along the minus strand of NW_022279643.1, from coordinate 2,990,822 downwards.
AAAGTGGACATTATGAGTACTGCCGTATGCCCTTTGGTTTAAAGAACGCACCAGCTTCATTTCAACGGTTAATGGACAAAATTCTCAGAAAATATTTACACAAATTTTGTTTTGTATACATGGACGATATAGTTATATTTTCCAAGTCACTGCAAGAACACCTACAACATCTAAAACTAATATTTGAGGAACTTCGGGAATATGGTTTAAAAGTGCAACTTGATAAAATTGGATTTTTACAAAAAGAGGTACCCTTTTTAGGACATATAAATACACCAAGAGGAATTAAACCAAATCTTGATAAAATCAAAGCCATTATAGAATATCCAATCCCAAATACACAACAAGAAATTAAAGCATTTTTAGGATTAACAGGATTTTATAGGAAATTTATAAAAAATTATGCCAAAATATCAAAACCATTAACGAAGGTGCTTAAGAAAGAAGAAAAAATAAACATGGAGGACAGACAATACATAGAAGCATTCAATGAATTAAAAGAATTAATCGTCAATACACCAATACTTGCTTATCCAGATTTCACAAAAGTATTCACTATTACAACAGTAGTGTCAAATGTCGCAATTGGCGCCGTTTTATCACAAGATAAACATCTCATATCAATTTTTTCAAGAACCTTGAATTCAGTCGAACAAAACTATTCGACCATCGAAAAAGAACTACTAGCAATAGTCGAGACGTGTCGACATTTTAGGCCATATATACGGAAAAAAATTTACAATCAAAACAGATCATAAGCCGCTTACATGGCTCTGATCTTTAAAAACACCAAATTCACGTTTGATTCGATGGAGAATAAAATTGGAAGAATATGACTACAATATTAAATACAATAAAGGATGTAAAAATTATGTGGCTGACGCCCTAAGCAGAATAGAAATTAATAATCATGAAGAGGATGACGACTCACTTCACTAGAGTTACACGCAGACTGAAAGATTTGAGTATGTCCCGCGCTTCTCGTCTGTTCGGACGCGTGTTTATGCGCATACGGTATTCTATCCCCGCTGCCTGCTAAAGCGGACAGATTCGTTTTGCGCGGACGTTGTTGGTGTCCCAGCAGTAAAGTCACGCTGTAGTATCGCGGACTAGGAAATGTCCAGGACTATGTTGCTTGCCCTTACCTTGTGTATCTTATGGTGTTGTCAACAAGCGTGTTTACACCTTCTGTTCTCGTATCGATGGTTTTAGGTTGTATTATGATTATTATTCATTATTAATAATAATTATCCACTGATAAATTGTTATGATTTTTGTTTTATTGGAGACAACCCGGAACTCAGCAGATGTTACAGTTGTTGTATGGTTTAGTTATTATAGTATCGTTGTTATTACGTTGTGCGGTGGTTTCTTTATAATTACTTTTGACGCTTGTACAATTAAGCTTGACTTACGATATATTTATATATTCGTTCTCTTTCGTGACCTGGAAAATGGATAGTCCTTCGTGGCACGTCCGATACTGATTAGCCTTAACTCTACATGATTACTTGTGGCAAGTTTTATGATCTTATCTAAGCTGTGTTACCACTAACGCCAGATTTATTAACGGGCCCTTTGCCTATTGCACGATGCAGATTCTCTACCAGAAAACGAGAAGTCTACTATATCTCACACACAGAGTTTGAGTGGTTTGCACACACTCAATAAGCGATGCGTACTGAGAAATATCACTCGTACTCGCTGACCGGGTACAGCCACACGACAACAGGTTAATTGTACAAAAGGCACTCCTTGGATTGTTTCCTGGCTTTTTAAATCCTCGGTGACAATTCAAGGAGTTATGAAATTAAATGAAACGAGGCAACGATCGACCAATCAACATCTGACGGGCAAGGATAATGTACAAAAGTAAAAGAAGTGCTGACTCGTAGGTCAAAGCACTCGCTCCCATGTGCGGCGATAGGTTTCGTACTGTCGCAATCGGTTTAGTATACGTCGTCTGTATAAGAGCACGAATGCAGTCGTACAGGAGTTATACATATACGTAAATACTAAAATATGTATGAACATGGGACATTACAGAATCATTCAAGATGTTATAAACTTTATATATATATATATATATATATATATATATATATATATTTATATATGTATATTTGACAAGTATACAAGTATATCTATATATATTGATCGGTGCGTGAAATTACCAGCATTCGTCTGAAACACGGTTTTGGAATTAGTTTTCGCCGCATGGAAGACAGAGAGTTTTCGTTCTCGTTGCGAGCTCGCAACACGTACTATTCAATGCAAAGGTTTCTTAGCGAGCTAGTCATCGCGGCAATCTCGGTTTTCGTGCGATCCTTCGTTACAAGCCCTCATTTCATTCTTGTTTTCGTCACAAAATAACTTTCGGTGCTGGCGTTCGCGGTTGTCCCAAAATGCGTGCGAGTCTTAGGAGCGTCGATATATATATATATATATATATATATATATATATATATATATATGCGTGCGTGTGTGTGTGTGTGTGTGAGTGTGTGTGTTTGTATGTGCGGTTGTTCTTTGTCAAATCGAAGATCAAACATTTTTTTCTTCTTCAACCCACCGTAAATATGTACCAGAAACAGTTTCCAATGCACCTGAATAAAATTAAGAAATATAGATAGTAGGACCCTGAAGGACCGGAGAACCGGAGAAAAAGTGTTCATGCTTAATATAATGTATAGTTCAATATAATATAATATTTTCCACATTTCATACAAATAAATCGGGGTTGGCGAGCAAAGCGAGGGTACTTCCCTAGTAAGTATATAAATAATAATTGAGAGAGAGAGTAATTGAAGGGGAGTAAATGAGGGGAAAATTCTCAAAACGGCGGTGGTGAAATTTCTTTTACAATATAAAGTAAAACATGTTTTGTCTCACGCTCTGATTTTTTTTTATTATACATTACAACAGTTTTATTGTCTGATCATATGATATTAATTATAATCTTGATCCTTTCATATCCTTCTGTGATACAATTTACATTTCAATAAAAAATAGCTGATTTAATTAACAATCCACTGAAGAATACTGGTATCGGTCCCTCCGTTTGATATTAATCGAGTGTCATCGTGAAGAAACGCTATGTTTGTTACATTGTTAAAATGTCCATTATAGTTATGAAATAAAGACTGAAACAAAAAAAAAATTAAATGTTCTTATATAATTTAATAAAATCTTATAATCGATTATAATAATAATGGTACCAAAGTAAAATGTAAGGAAATTTATAAGACGAAAAAAAAGCTTAGAAGAAAACGTATAACCGAAGGAGTAGCAGAGAATTTAAACTTAGGGTTAGATTTTTAAGGAATCTTGTACGATGGGCTTTTATAACTCGACATGCCAAGTGACGTGAGCAACGGTTATAATGGTGTGGGACGTGGACTTAGACTGCAATACCGACTAGCGCTTAATAAGACCAAAATTGTTCTATAATGAAATCTTTAAAAAAAATTAACTTCAAAAAAGTAAAAGGTTCGGCGAGTTTAATATATTCCGCAACGAAATCACAGATAGAAAAGAACTAGGATCAATCAAACAACGTCAAGTTTATTATATTTATTTGTAATGAAGCGAGGAACAACTCAAAGTCATTACTATGTAACTTGCCATGCCCGTTTCATTATACTTATGATGTTTATATGACGTCCTAATACATAAAAAGAAAATTTTAGTTGTTCACCAATAAACAAAATGAAACGGGTATGGCAAGTTACGTAGTAATGATCTTGAGAGTTGTTCCTCGCTTCTTTACGATTAAATATAATAAACTTGACTTTGTTTGAATCATCTCAGTTCTTTTCCATCTGTCATTTCGTTACAGAATATATCTAACTTGTCTAACCTTTTACTTTGTTAAAGTTAATTTTTTTTAAAGATTTCAATCCTTTTTAGTAATCTTTTCAAAGTATTTCATATTCGACGTCGTACAAATAAAATATAAGCATCATTAGCACTTTTCGACTACAGCTTTTTTGAACCATTTTTATCACTAACATAAAATTACTGATTGTTCTGATATACATCACCCTCGAATTATTTCTATACCTAACCAAAAACACGGTGCGAACTACCTCTACCTCATCATCAGCCACCCTTTACACCTAGACACCGCCCTCGTATGATTTATTTACCTAGACAACAAAAACCACGCAGCGCACCACCTAGACTTTGTCATCGGCCACCCCGTACACCTAGACACCGCCCTTGAATGATTTTTACACCTAGACACCAAAAACCACGGAGCGCACCACCTGAACATCGCCATCGGCCACCCCGTACACTGAGACACCGCCCTAGTATGATTTATATACCTAAACACCAAAAACCATGGAGCGCACCACCTAGACGTCGTCATCGACCACCCTGTACACCTAGATACCGTACTTGAATGATTTTTATACGAAGACACCGAAAACAACCTGAACCTTGTCATCGGTTACCCTGTCAAGCAAGTTACTGTTACTGTTCCGAAACGCAGAATATGCATCGACAACCCCTTAATTCTAAATATCTTAATATATTATTATATTTTCTTGAGAAAACAATTCATATCTGTATATAGCTGTGCGACTAACTTCACGGTCCTAACACATTTCGGGCTGAAGAAGAAAAACGTGATTTTAGCATTTGCGGATTATGCACTCACATATTATAAAAATAAGCAGCTTTTTCACTAATATTTTTGTTGGATATCATAGTTTAGGCTTTTCAAACTCGCCTTCGTGGCGCTACCGCGCCACTTGATCATCGGTAAAATACCTAAAAATAACTGTAGATACAAGCTAAGTAAACACCTAGATCGCGTTTGTAAGAAAGCCTCGACTAGGATAGCGCAACTTAGTCAACTTATGGTCAACGTGCGCAGGCCTAGACCAACAGTTCGGTGGCGACTTGATCCTCTTGTACGGGGCAGACGTAAAGGCCAACACTATGAATAAAAAGAAGCATAGCATGAAAAAAAAACAGCTCTCTGGGACCCTGCCCTTGAAAAAGTAGAACCGACAGTTGTCGTCACGAGTAACTCAAAGTCAAAGCTAGTCTGCATCAAGCAACTGTAGAGTCAAGTACTCTCTTCTGGACTTCACCAGAAAACATAATTATTTAGATATAATTTTTCATTCATCAGTCCATTTTTTTGTTTTAATCAGTGCTAAAATTCAACTATTTAACATGCACTTTTATGGGAGTCAGTCAGAAAAATAGATTTCATAGAAGTGCAATGTATAAACATTGCAAAAACAGTATAAATACGCTAGATACCTACTTACTTAAATATTAGTTAAGTTGCACGCAAAAACTTAATATAGATTGGCACGTAATTTCTAGAGTTATTGTCGAAAACGTGAACTAAATTTTACATCTATAGCACCCAATACCCAACACACCCCCTCTCTCTCTCTCTCTCTCTCTCTCTCTCTCTCTCTCTCTCTCTGCCTCTCTCTCTTTTTTTCCTCGATTAAATCCGAGCTACTGGGCAGCAATGCTACCGCCTGCCGACGAGGCATAAGGTTTTTATTTATCAGATGTTGTTTGGGATAAATGTGCTCAGTTCAGAAGCTTTAGGCCTATAGCTCAGGGACTGGGTTTCATGTATGTCTGGCATGTGGTGGGCCGATTCCTAGCCAGGAGGAATGGTGGTGAACGTGTGCGTGTTTGTAAGTCAACTGCCGACTTGCAAGCTATTCAGACAGCGTGTCAGTCAGCCCCCTCGCGGTCTGCAGGCTTGAGAACTGTAGTATTTTATGATAACAAGACAAGTATGGGGACTGACTAGGTAGGCAAGTTGGTAACCACGTGACAAGGCCGAACAGTGCCATTTGAGAACGAGGCAAGGGCAGCCATCTTAAGGCGGCATTTCTCAATATGTAATGTCCCACGTTTAGACCATAGGAAGCGACTATTATATATATTGCTGATTAGTCGCAAGTTGCCGCGTAGATCAAATCATGACAATTGCGTGTATTGACGCCGAGGTTTTATTAGCTCCCAGGTTGATCCGCGCAGTGCCAATTGTCTAGCATTACTCCGCGTAGCGTCCGCGTCCGTGTCGGTTTCTGTGGTAAAGCGGCAGTGTTACAGTTTTCAAATTAGAGCGTGCCAAATCCGTCCAAACAACTGGATAGTGTACCAAATCGGTCCCTTGGCTAGTGACACTGCGAAGCCTGCGAAGCCTGTGAAGCTGTGCTCGAACGCATCAAGCGATTGAGCCTAAGGACCTTCCAGTGGAATCTATGGCGTTATCAGGAGCAGTTAACCAACTTACTTTATATTGCCACTAGTGATCGTATAGTATAAGAACGATCGAGGCCGAGTACGATTCTAATTGTAAGTCTACTGCATAGGTATAATTAATCGTAAGATCTAGACTAACTACGAAGTTAACTATTGATAATAAATAACCACAAAACCGCTGCAAACACCTAGCACATAGAATCGGCGTCTAAGATCCTTTTGCAGTCGGGACATCGAAGGGAAAAGGTCAGCAAGCTTCAAAAGGGTATGTGGCCGTCTTTACTTGCTTTGACAGCAAGGCAGTTCACATCAAGGTGGTCTCAGACTACTTCTCGAAGACCTTCCTCTTAGCTTTTCGACGATTCGTATCAAGAAGAGGGCTTTGCCGTTTATTGTTTATAGTGCTTAAGTTTATAAGTTTATAGTTACGCATCGCATTTCTTTATTTGGAGCTTTTCTATGCCTTGATCGAACTCCGTAAAACAATAAGAAAATTCAAATGAAAATCTTCTGCTCGTATGTGCTCTAGTCAAAGTAGCTGCAATTTATCTTATTTTTATCTGCTGCCCTGTTGTTATCCCTTGCCCTGCAAGTGCATTAAAAAAAACCGCCGCCAATGTTTTGGCATGTAGCTTTCTCTAACAAAATTTATAGTTTCAATAGATAAAATATTGTTTTATATACAATATATTAATGATTTTCGAAATACTTTCAATCTTAATTATTTTACTGAAGGAGCACCCGTCACAATATCAAATCCCCTATTATATTAAAGAGAAATCCATTTTGACGTTCTCCGTTTTTCCGGTTCTCAGGTTCTCCGATTGTCTGAGTTTATAATATTTTATGAATTGGAGTGACCTCTCCATTATATTAAAATCTCATTTGAATCATCAATTAAAACAACCTTGTGCAATAGCATCGACTTAAAGGTAACGATTTCAGACCCGTCTCACCGATCGCCAATACGAACAGCGCTCCTCCATTGAAATCCATAAAGTCAATATATGCACAAGGCTGTAGTTATTGAATTTATTAAACACACTTTAAATAGAAATAATATAAATGATAACCTGCGCAGAATTCAACAAATTTCAACAAGAGGTCAGCGCAGAATGAGCACTGGAACCAATTTTTCACGCTATTTATACATTTTAACGCATGCGCGGACGTAATTTATAAACAAAAGAAAAATTTTTGCATAAACTCAACATGCTTAGTCTTCCAAACATTTAGCCTGCTTCTGATACTGCAATACATTTTTGTGAATAACTATAAAAGTATATTACAGATAAATTTAATAATCAAAATAATAGGATTGATCGATCTCACTTCTTCTAGAGGTCAGAGCAGAATGAACACTGGAACCAATTTTTCATGATATTTATACATATTTCCGCGCATGCGCAGACGTAATTGATAAGCAACAGGAATGTATCTATATAGGTTCAACCTGAACAGCCTTCCGAACGTTTAGTCTGCTTCTAATAATGCAATAATTTGAGTAAATAACTATAAAAGTATTCATGCTCATGCATTTATCAATATAATATAGTAAATATAAATATAATATAAATTCATAATATAAGATGATTCCCACTCATAACTCACAAAAGACAGTCATAAAATGTTGATGTAAAAATGTCAAAAATGTATTTAATTTGGCCAGATGGAGTGAAATACACGAGACACTCCGGAAGCAGGATGTGCCCTTATATATAAGAAGGATGATGTCCGACTACTTGAAGGACAGAATTCTATTATATGACACTGAGGACGGTACCAAGACATATAAAGTTACAGGAGGCGTCCCCCAAGGGTCAGTACTTGGCCCGACTTGGAACATAATATATGACGGGCTACTAAAGCTACAATTACCTGAAGAAGCAACAGTCGTAGCGAAACATCAACAAGAGTTGACAGACATAGCTCAAGAGTCAACCCATATAATACACGAAGAGCTAACAGAGACGGGACTGGAACTAGCCAGTCACAAAATGGAAGTTATCCTTATTTCCAGTAGAAAAAAGATGAAGGAAATCATACTGACGGTGGATGGACATAAGATTGTTTCTCAACCGACTATCAAATGCTTGGGCATCACCATCGAAGCAAGACTGAGTTTTAAACAGCATCTGGAAATAGTCAGTGATAAAGCAGCAAAAGTTGGGGCTGCTCTATCACGATTGATGCCTAATGTACGAGAGCCATTTCAGAAGCGAAGGCTACTTTTAGCCAGCGAAACCACATCGATTATGCTATACGGAGCCCCAATATGGGTAAATATGAATCGAGTGAAATCGTATGCATGAAAGTTAACTACCGTGTATAGGCGAAGTGCACTAAGAGTGGCGCCCGCTTACCGTACGGTATCGGACGATGCTGCCTGCATTATAGCAGGTATGCCACCTATTGACCTCTTAGCGTTGGAAAGAAAGGACGTATTGGAAGCTAGGAGACAATCGAGTGAGAAAAGTCAGAATGAGATCTGGGATGCCGCAAGAAAGAAGACGATGGCTGAATAGCAAACAAAATGGGACGCTAGTGGCAAAGGACGATGGACTCATCGCCTTATACCAAGGATAGAAGACTGGATTAGAAGAAGACATGGGGAAGTAAACTACTACCTCACGCAGTTTTTAACTGGGCACGGATGTTTCCGGGCGTACTTGCATCGGTTTAAACTAGACGACCATCCGAACTGCCTAATATGTTTGGTTGCAACAAAGGATTTTGAGCACGTCTTTTGCGAGTGCTCACAATATCATCAGAAGCTAGAGGAATTTGAGAGTTATCTCCAGATCAGAGTAACTCCTGAGTCGATAATGACGGCCATACTAACCTCAGAGGATGGATGGTGCGCAGTCAGCAACTATGCAGTAGACATTCTCAAAAAAGTCAGGAAAGACAAAGAAGACAGAAAAAGACGAAGAGGCTAAGTACGTACGTGTGTATGTGCGATGCAGAAAATAAAGGATGACTATAGTGATGACAACGACATTAACCAGAAGCGGGTGAAAGCCTTTCGCCCCCCCCCCCCTACCCCGTGAAGCATGGTTGACTGTGGTACCGCGGGGTTCAAGAGCATAAAATATGGAGCTAGGCACCTTTACCGAGGGTCGATAAAGGCAATGAGGACGTTCCTTTTTATGGCTGGGTGTTTTTTCACCTGGCCGTGAAGGAGATGGTTTAGTCAGTGGAAATCCGACACACCCCTGTTAAAAATAGTCTATAGATATCAATTAAATTATTAATTGAATTCTAAGCTATATCTGAATCCCATTTATTGCATAAGAAATCGATTAAAATAGATAGAATCAATAGGAATCAATAGGAATCGATAAAATTCTATACAAAAAAGGGCAAGTAAAGTTAATAGAAACCAACGTTTGGTATTAACTATCTACTTCAATTGTTGTTTTCCGTATTCAAATCTATTGACTCCAGTTGATTCTAATCGATTTTAATCGAGTCCTTGTACAAAAAATGGTATTCAGAATTAGCATAGAATCTGTTGATAATTTAATCGATCCCGATCGATCTCTATTGACTATTTTTAGCAGGGACGGCTGACATTGTAGATGGGGCTGTTTCGACGACCCCATAAACAAGGTCATGCTATGGTCTTTCTAAGATTTTCCCTAATATCTCCTCCTCCAAAAGAGAGAGAAAAAAACACACACACTGCAGGTCGCCTAGCTAATAACCCATTCTGTCTACCATATATACGAGGAAAGCCGGCGTGGTGACAATACTCAAAATGCAGTTTGGGAACTCCAGTGTAAAGGGGCGATGGATGCACCGCCTCATACCACGTATTGTTGACTGGACCAAAAGACGACTCGAGGAAGTGAATAACTACTTTACGCAGTTTTTGAGCGGAGATGGAGCTTTCAAGCCTACCTACACCGCATCAAGATAGAAGATAATCTGAATTGCCCAGTATGTTTGGGAGCAAACGAAGATGCGGAACATGTCTTGTGTGACTGTTTGCCATGGAAACGAAATGGAACGAAAAGAACTCGAGCGTTACCTTCAGACTAGGGTGAACCCTGAGTCAATGATAACAGCTATACTAGCGTCCAAAGATGGCTGGTGCGTAGTAAACAACTACGTGAGGACCATTCTTAAAAAGGTTAGAAATCACGAAGAGAATAGAAAGAAAGGACAAAGTGAAACAGCTGATTAAAACTGTTGCTAGACAAAGATCACAAGGTAGTAAATACAAAGTAGTACAAGTGTTGAGCTCTCACTCCCCTGCCCAATGCACACAGACGTAGGAGCTAGGGTTAAGTACCTCTAAGTGCTCCTCAGACCGATGCTGAGGAACGTAGGTTACTGAGTTGAGCTAAGACTCCCTCACGAAATGCGGTTGTGTCTGTCCAGACAATGACCGGTCGTCACTGCTCGAAGTAGACGACCGGCGATGCTGCAGGAAGCAAACGGCTGGATGATACAAAATTAAGAAAACGAGTTTGATCCTGCACCCCCTAATCACCTTGGTAGATGAAGGATGTATGAAAATGTCAAACTTCAAAGGAGAAGCCGACTAGGCTACTTAACAGGCTCCACGAAAGTATTGTTCAACGATAGTACCTGTGAGGAGCCGGTGTCGGAGGGCCACTTGTGTAGAGTTTGCTCTGCCGTCGTCACATAAAAAAAGAAACCACACTTACACATACACCCACGCGGGGAAGCCTGACACCCGTATGTGGCGCGTCCCCCAGGTGGCGGATGGAGTGCTTGCTAGGGTATATAACTCAAAGGGTACAGCAGAAATAAAATATGCTCCGTGGACCAAATCAGGCTACCGCGTTTTCCGTGCATTGCGACCCGTGAGCTGCCAAAGGGAGATCCTGGGTGGGGAGACAATCTGAGGTTGCGAGCTAAAGTGACCTGAATCACCTTTGGCTCCCGCTGACGGAAAGTCGGGGGCCGGTCACATAGCCGTTACTACAATCGGCTAAAGCGAGTGCGTGATATTGCTTGATTTCTGCCAAAAACTCTCCAGAGAGCCAAGCACTATGTTCGGGGTGGGAGGTTCGAAAAAGTGAAGGTAGGCTAGGGCAGTATCGCGTGCTATACCCTGGTATAATGTTCCCAGTTTGGCATCGCTTACAGTCATGTGTTGGGGCCATGTCAGCTGCCTTCATTGACGGGGGGATCATCGGTGGTTGGAAACATACCGGAATGAAGACTATTATAGAGCATGGAAAATTTAACCGAGCAAGGAAAGAAAGTTAGAAAAGGAGTTCTAGAGATCCAGAATACAATCCAGGATACTGAACAAGAACGAAAAAGCATATGGAAGAAGATCCGAGACAGGCTGGACTCTATGAATAATGTTGTGTCAAACGAATCCAACATTCATAGGTCTGTTAAAAGCGATCTATCGGCGATTATAATCCAGGTTAAGCAACTTGAAAGAGGACAAGTGGCGCTAGAAAAGAGCAAGAAGAGCCTTGGATTGATGCTAAAAAAAGAGGAAATGTCACTGGACCAGCAGCATATTTAGAAGGAGGACAAGGCATCACAGACGATAGAAGCATCAAACGCGGTGAGGACAAGAACATTAAATAAGCGTAAGGCAATGTCACCAAGCTAGGTAAAAGAGCGATAAGAAAACTACGCTAAAAGAACAAGGAAAAATAAGAAAGTAGCCTCTGTGGAAGTCACATAAAAAATCCAATCACAGGTGTCTCCGGAAAAAAATAGACCCACCCTAGCAGGAGGTTATCATCAAAAAGGAGAAATAGATGACATAGAAATAGACTCAATAGACAGGGGGATCGCGGGTGGTCGGATACATACCTGGATGAAGACTATTATCGAGCATAAATAATTTAACCGAGAAAAGAGTAAAAACAGATAAAGAAGCTTTTCAGATCTGGAATATAATCCAGGATGCAAAGCAAGAACGAGAAAACATATGGCAGAAGATCTGAGACAGGCTGGTCTCTGTGGATAATGCTGTGTCAAACGCATCCAATATTCATAAGTCTGTTAAAAGCGATTTATCGGCGATTACGATCTAGAGTAAGTGGCTTGGAACAGGACAAGAGACGCTGAAAAAGAGTAAGGAGAGCCTTGGATTAATGCTCAGTAAAACACAGACGATAGAAGCATCAAACGCGGTGATGATAAGAACGCTAAATAAGCGTAAGGCAATGTCACCAAGCCAGGAAGTAGTTTGTGGTAGCCACGTAAAAAATCCAATCACAGGAGTCTTCAGAAGAAAAGGCAGACCAACTCTACCAGGAGGTTATTACCCGAAAGCAGGAAAAGAAAGAAAAGAAGAGAAAAAGGATATACATAAAAGCAATGGTGCCAAGAACAAAAATGGCACTAGAAAATCACTAGAAAGACTTACCAGGCCTAATCCACTTGTTATAAAAGCTTCTGAGGAAAATTCGTACGCTAATATTTTGAGGAAAATAAAAGCGAACCCCAATCTGATAGTGCTTGGTAACAACGTAAATAAGATACGCAAAACGGTGGCATGAGATCTTCTTTTGGAGCTACGACGCACCAAAGAAATAAAACGCAGAAACTTCAAGAAGCGATTAAAGTGGTGCTGGTAAAAGAAGCCACAATCAAGAAACTTTAGCATAAAGTGGTCTTTGAAATAAAAGACCTGGATATTCTTACCTCTAAACAGGTTATTCTAGAGGCCCTGAGTAGAGAGTTTTCAAAAGAGAAGAAAGTAGCAGAAGAGACGTCCGTAAAGACTCTCCGGAAAACCTATAGAGATACGCAGACCGCCGTCGTACAGCTGCCTGTCCAGATTGCCCAAAAAGCAATTGCATGGAAAAAGCTCAAAGTAGGTTAAGTTAATTGCAGAATCAGGGAAATTAGTCGAGAGATGCGACCACTTAGATGCTATAAATGTCCGGGTTTTGGCCATATCGCAAAAAAATGTACAGAGTCGTACGACAGAAGTAAGTGCTGTTTTATGTGCGGAACAGAAGGACATGTAGCGAAAAGTTGCACGAACGTGCTGAGTAGCATTTTCTACCGGGGAAAGGATGGAGAATTAAAGAGTGACCATGCAGCTGGTAGCTTTACATGCCTAGTCTACCGAGCCGCAATAGAAAAACTAAAGAATCAACGAAAATGAAGATGATGCAGTTAAATCTAAACCACTGTGAGACTGCACAGGACCTACTCAACCAGTATGTCTGAGTAATAAGATAATTATAGGGGAAATGCGCCTAGCGCAAGACGGTACCTAGCATAGAATGCCATAAGTTCTGAGCTTTTGGCGCTAGAGTATGGCCCTTGCGAGCCAGAGGAAAAAAAAATTGATTGGGAAGTATTGTTTTTCGCATTTTCGGCGTTGTCAAATGATAATGTTCGCTTCTTAACAGACCGATATTAGTCAAATTCAATCACTTTTACCTTCATAAAGGTTTAGTTTGAAGTTTGAACTTTTGAAAAATTCTGGAGCAAGACCCATATGTTGCTCCGTTCCACCGTATAGCCCGAACGCCTGACACACATTTTTCCCAATATGGACCGAGACATGTTTTCTCAGTATGAAACCTGCTTTAGCATAGTAATACCACGGTAATCTTTTGATTTTTGAATGTGAGACTTTCAAACATTTTAAAGAGCTAAAAAAATCATTGTTTAGCCAGGAAATTTCTTGATGTGAGGGCGAAGAGAAACTGCAATCGATTCAGATAAATTTTTTCATTTGTGAATATCAGAAATATGTATATATATATATTTATTTATTTATTTAACTTACACTGCCTTCCAAAGTTTGGTCGGCTTTGACACTATGATTTTCTGCATCAAATACTATATTAGAAAAATATTACACATAAACATAGGAATATTATCGTACGAAATGTTTATAACATTTAACTGATCATAATATATCAAAAGATTTTAATCTAGAAAAATCTACAAATATTATCCTATAAAATATTTGTACGCATGCGAGGACTGCTATTGTAATATATGAATATTATCGTACAAATGTTACATGTGAGAGTCGATGGTTTTGTTCTTCGTGAGGCGTTAAGTTCACGATTGCTGCGAAAATATCGGGGTGATAGAATGAGTACAATAGATTATCGGTAAATACGTTCGTTTATTAATCGTAATTCACAATATATGGTTTAGTTTTTTCAGATATATATTAGCAACATGTGAAGCCTATCATATCTTTTTCGTGCAAATAATATAATAGTGCGTATTAATCTAATCAATTAAAACATAATTAAAACTGTTTATAAAACATACATTTAATTTCTAGACCATATTTCAGATACTAATAAGTTTGATTGAAAAAAAAATGTAATGTCTCAAAAATATTACCTTTCAACAAAATTAAACGATTATCCGAGTTTGATTTATTCTATATTATAGCCCTGGTAGAAATTCGAATATTTAAAATAGGCTGGAAACTATGAAATAGCTATGAAATAGCTAGTCATAACTTGTGATGAAACGCTTTTTCTCCTATTTCTTGAGCATTTGTTGAAATAAACATAACCTTTCGTATTGATATTAGTCCTTGTGTCGTACACTAATTCCAAAGAGGCTTACGGATTTTAATCGATTTCCAAACGGTTTACACAATAACCAGTCAATTAGAGTTATACAAGCACGACATACGAAGATATTCGTGATGTTCTTATTTTTTCACTTTTTTGACCCGACTTATTTTGCGTAGTACTTTCGTAGCCATCAACTAGCTATCACCTGTGCTTTGCTTTAGACAGTGAAATCTATTTTTAGAAGCTTGAAAATTTCTTGTAATACGGTATGACTCTATTCTTACTCCAATAAATGCGTAAAAAATGTCCGAAAAAGTGTTTCATCGCTAGTCGAAAAATGGACCTATTTTTGGCCCATCTCTAGTAATACGTGGTATATTGTAGCTTTAAACTGATATCGATTTCTACCAGGGAGTGCATGTCAATAATAGTATGTAACATAATAATTTCGATTGAAACAAAATTACAGATCTAAAAAGAAATATGATCAATCGAAAAAAGTAAATTATAGTATATTAAATAATATAGGTTATACAATATTATAATATTACAATATTATTTTATTTATAATATAACAAATACAGAATTGGTGGGATCAATTAAGTTCTGAATCAAATAATTGCTAACTAAAAACTCAAATAATATATTGATCAGATACAAACCATTTTTGTGTACTTACTATGTATCTTACCATACCTGTTTCATAAATATTAAACTGAGCCCATCATTGAATATAACAATTTTGAGTTTGTGTTATATTACGTTTGCAAAACTATTGTTATAAACTCGACTTACTTTGATTAATCTCACTTTATTTTTAATATGTAATTTTGTTTTAATTGACATACATACATACTATTATATTACATTTGTAACTCATTACACATTATGTTATTAACATGCACAGAAAAATAATCAAACTCGCGCAACCTTTTAATTTTTTGTGTATTTCATTACAATACAATATCATTTTCTTTAAATTTTTCTTGGAGCTATGAACATTTATACCTAACATCAACCGAGCGACGTTAGGAGTGAGGTGACCCTGCTAGTGAATAATTAAGACGAAAATGTCTAAACCTACCTACCCCACACGCGGTGGTTATAATAATAAAATACCTCGGCACGTCGAAGGAAGGCGTGCATATACAAGGAGAATAACATCTAAAATAAAAACACTCAAACGCAAACGCCTGCCCCACTAGCTTCCATTTTTTACGAGAGAATTTTCATTAAATAAATGCGGCAGCAAATCGGAGGCAGGCGAGCGAAAGCGGAGGAGATAAAAACTAAAACAAAAACACATAAACCAACCTACCCTGTGCATTTCCTAATCGGCCATGTGAGAAGTGAATTCATTTATCGATAAACGCACGGATTTCATTCAATGAAGGATAATACTAGTGTAGTAAACACGGTAAAAAAGAATAATCACAAAAGAGGTAGTAAAAGGATATTTTTACGGAAACTATTAAAGGAAAAATTTAAATTATTAGAAGAATAAAAACAATTAAACAAGAAAATAGATGTATTTTTCCGATCGCAAGAAGTTAAGCAGCAAAAAATAGTAAAGAACCAAGTAGAACGATCAGAGTTTCAAATAGAAGTCGGCAACAAATTTGAAGAGTTATTTAATTTCGCTACAATTGAATTGAATAAAAATAAATAAATTTGAAATTGTAGAATCACGAAAAACCAGTTCAAAGAATAAACCGTCCAAAGAATATCTAAATAGCAGAGTCGCGTCAAATTACTGTGTCACGCGTATAGCCGCGGTAAATGAATTACCGAAACTAGTGTAGTTTGCAAAAACGCAAAAAGTAGGTCACGTATTGTAAAATAAGTAGGACAGCAATTTTACATTCGAATAATTTGTATGCGATATAAAAAATAAAAAAATTCGCGCTGAATCAAATTTTGAAACAAAATAAAAAGAAAACTAAAATGAGAACACCAAATGAGTGACAATTGCAAAAAACTACTAGGACAGAAATTAACAAGGAGCGTAGTTCGTAATAATCCTACATTGCAGGATCAAATAATAATCCCCAACGACCAAACACCATTTGGGAGAAGTAACAAAGTAATTCGATCACCATCAGGAAACAATATAACTGCACAAAGATGGGACGAGGATTGAGTACCCAATAATGAAACATTTAATAAAACAATAGTTAAAAATATAAAAAAAATAAAGCAAGAAACAAATTTAGAACAGATAAACAACGAGAATTCAACAGGGGCAATAAAAAAGGCGATTTCGAGACTTAACAAAGCCCATTTAACTATTAATATACCAACTACGCCTAATAAACAGAAATCAAGTAAAACATCTAAAGAAGAACAAAGAGTAGCACCAGTAACGCCAGAAAGTAGAAAAATTAAAGCATGCAAAAAAACATGCTATCAGAAACTAAAAGACGATGTCTACAGGGCTATGTTAAATGCAGAAGTTAATAATATTCAAGATTTTATCAAAGCTGTGCAGCAGATTTATCCATCAACTGATAAAATGACAACACTTGATGGAAAAATAGCGGAAAGTTTGCAAAATCCAGACGAAACGATACTCAGTTTTGCTAACAGATTGCAAGAATTAGTATTGCATGTAAAGGACAGTAAGGAAGTGGAAGCATATACAGCAGAAGAAAAACAAAGATTCGAAACTAAAATAAATGCGTAAACTCTATTAGCCTTTGTAGAAGGATTACGGCAGGAAATACGTTTAAAATTAGGAGCAACGAGTGATTTAGGTGATGCTATACAAAAGGCATATTTGGCAAAGCAAACAAAGTTTTTTGCAGATTAAGCAATCAAGTAGCTATATCAGGAGACACAAGCGTTGCCATATATTCGTGTCAGATTTGTCAAGATTATGGACATGAGGCATTGTTTTGTCATAAAGTAGCATGTGTTTACTACAAAAACAAAGACCATTTGTCAGATAGCTGCAGAATAGTAAAAAAAAAGATTCAATTAATTTGTAAATTCTGTAATAATCACGAGCATTCAATTGATGCCTGCAAAATGAATATAATCAAAGGCAACCATTGCCAATATTGCCAAAATATGGGTTTCACTGTTACTCAATGCCCATTTATAATAGAGTACGAACTGTGTTGAAAATGCAAAGAAAGCGGATATGACCCTAATAATTGTAAAAATCAAGGAAAACAAAGTGAAACGTGTGAATTCTGCAATAGCATAACTCATACAATAAAAGATTGCCCAGGTGTAACATGCAAAAGATGTAACCAACGGGGACATGTGTTGAAATACTGTCCAATATTAATGGATAGAAAATTTTTAATGTGTGCAATTTGTAATAAAAATGATTATGAAGCTGAATAATATGGAGAAGCTAAAATATTAATAGCACAACATAGAACAAAACATATCAACAGGATATCCAATGCCGCGAAAAAGGTCATTCAGGAAAATACTACCCAAATTGATAGCTCGGCAACAAGCTACGAATAATTCCAACACCTCATATAAAAATAAAAATTACAACAACTATAATAGTAACTATAGAGAGAACAACAATTATAATAACCAGAACAGAAATTCAAATAATCCTAAT
This sequence comes from Nasonia vitripennis, assembly GCF_009193385.2. Taxonomy (NCBI): domain Eukaryota; kingdom Metazoa; phylum Arthropoda; class Insecta; order Hymenoptera; family Pteromalidae; genus Nasonia; species Nasonia vitripennis. The sequence continues at coordinate 2,972,483 of NW_022279643.1, read as the reverse complement.
TGGAACCCGATAAGTTGCGAGTATTGTAAAGTGAGAGGACATCCAAAACAAGAGTGCAAAAAATTAATGAATTTAGAAAATATGACTCAAAGGCGGGAAAATTGCAGTTATTGTAAAGAAGAGACACACACAGTAGAACATTGTCAAGAAATCAAATCACTGGAATCAAGAGCAAATAAATTTTGTAGATATTGCAAAATTACGAACCGTATGATAGAGGAATGCTGTAATGCCCTATACACGATCCGGCGTGTAACTTCCTAGAACATATACATTTAAAAAATCAGGAAAATTGCAGTTCGCAACGCCTCGCACATTCATTTATTTGCCTGCAACAAGCCAGTTCAGTGAGGCTGGTCTCTCTCCATGGCTTGCAAAAAAGCTCGCACACCCATGCACATTCATTTATTCGCCCGCGACAAGCCAGTACAGAGAGGCCAGCCTGTCTCAGTGGCTCTTTAAATTCACCATTTATGTATCATATGCAATATTCTTTAAATATTTTCGGAATTAATTGGTTTCTTTGAACAATCAAAAAGTCAAGAAATTTTGAGATATGACTTTAGTTGACAAGGCTAGAAGGATATTAAAATCGCTAAATTTTACTGATGATTTTGTAGACTATCTACTTTTTGGAAAAATTATAATCAAATTATCAGAAATTTTAAAAATTAGTAATTTATCGGAATTATTTCAAGATGATGATGTCGATTTAGATATTATAAAGAATTTTCTGTAAATTGACGATTTTGAACATCTAGAAAACATGGTACAGTCAAAGAAAAATTTACAAGAATACACGTGTAAGAAGTGTCTAAAAGCTGTGATAACTGACGCAGTTCAATGTGATTAATGTTTATTGTGGTATCACTACGTTTTCATAGGTGTCAGAACATCAGAAGAAGTACGCCAGATAAGCAAGATTGATTGGTTCTGCGAAAATTGTAAATAAATGCGTTAAAATATGAAAACAATCTGAAATTATTTAAACTTATACGAATCACTTATTTCCTGTTATCTTTCCTTGTTCAGTTCGTTTTATTCGTTCAAGTAGTGTAGGTGTAAATTTAGGCTTTTTGAATTTCCCGCCGCTGCTCGCTCTCCGTTGCGACGTTGAGAGCGCGCGCGCATGCGTCGAGTTGCGCGCCGCCGGCCCCGCTTGCGAGCGTGCGAAGGGCCCGCGCGCGCGGATTCTTGTTCGGACTGCCTAGCGCTTCGCACGTTTGGCTTCCTTACGCTTTTCGATTTTTTTGTCTTCTGACGGTGAGCCAGTGACTTGTTCTTCTCAGAGCTATCACTGTTCACCTCGTTCTGCGCCGTGTTGGTAGTGTTTAGCGGAAAATTCGCGATCGCGTCGTTCGCGTGTGTGTATTTGTGCGAGTGTGTGAGTGTGCCTCGAGGCGATAGTCTTAAGGTTTGTTGGCGAAGGTGTCCACGTGTTGTACGTGACTCCTTCGGGGCGAGCGAACAGCGGCAACACCCCTTGTTGCCCTCGTGCCAAGCGTCTGGCTCCCCGAGACGTCGGGGCGCGCTTGGTGCACGGTTGCGGACCATCCTTTCGCTCCCCAGGCCCGGCTTCCAGACCTCCAGGCCAGGACGGAAGCAGCGGCGGACTACGACGAGGCCTGCTCAACGCCCTCTTCAGCAGCGGTTTTTGCGTTCGTCTTTGCGGTAAGAGAGCTCTCTCTGCGTGCGGAAAAGGTACCTCGCGTCTTTGCGTTTGCGTGCGTTCTTTCACTTGAGCTTTTTCTCTTTTAGAGTCACTGTTCTCTTTCTTTTATTTGTATAGTTTCCCTTTCCTTATTTTCAATAAAGCTTACACTTGCTGAGGCTTTTCCCTCTAAACCGTGAGGGTTTTTACGCCAAAGCAAGTGCTTTTTGTGTACCGCGAAATCGTGTGTGTTAATTAAAAAGAACCCTTCACTCACTCAACCCTTTCCTTTTGTTGGAACTCACTCTGAGTTCTTTCACTCGTTCCAAGATTAATATTCATTCCTTTTTATCTTTATTAGAAACATACATTTTGGACCCTTGAATTATAGCATACATCTCATAATCACCAGGCCATAGGAGACCTTGGCTCTACACTTTCAAAGACGCATACACATACACATATCGCGCACACATTCATTCATTCGCCCGCGACAAGCCAGTACAGAGAGGCCGGCCTCTCTCCCTGGCTTGCAAAAAAGCTCGCACACACACGCACATTCATTCATTCGCCCGCGACAAGCTAGTACAGAGAGACCGGCCTCTTTCCTTAGCTTGCAAAAAAGCTTGCACACACACGCAAATTGATTCGCCCATGCTAAATCAGTACAGAGAGGCCAGCGTTCATCTCTTGGTTGCGTGAATAATGCACACTAACACTTCTGCACTGTTGGTCTCTCTGTACTGACGGATTTGAAAAAAATTGGTAGGTGCTGTCTCCGTCTTGCTGCAGCCGATTTCGAAGCCTCAGCTTCTACTTTCTTTATTGCATATCTCTTGTAAGGCTTAAAAAACTAGCTATTCGACAGACGGGCTCGTTTTTGACGTAAATTATAAAAAACGCAGGAGCAGCGGTGAACTCTGGAAATCGGTGGATTTCGGCCATGCTGCTGCCCGTATCTCCATCGCAAGTCTCTCGTGTAATTCGAGGTGACTCGCATTTTCATAGGTTGAGCTTCTTTTTAATGAGAAATCTGTGAGAAAGCTGGCGTAGCGTATACCTCTAAGCTGCGACGTAATTCGCTAGCTCTGTAAACAGTTTTCTTATTTCTGGAATCTGTCGGTTTAAGACGATTCGTCGTTCTATACTCGGTCTTTTCTATTGGAGCAATGCTTATAGTGTCGCGAAGAATATACATCATTTTCATCAGAAACATGTTTCTCTGACGCTGTTAAAGTTTTGGCTCAAACGTTCTCGTGCTTGTTCGATAAACAAATGACAACGAGTCCAAAAGATGTTCGGCTCGGCGACTGCGCTATTAGTTTGTTTTCTAGTTTGTTACTCTCAGCGCTCATCACAGTCTGGGATCGCACGGGAGAGACGGGATACGTTGGCGTACGCAATCCTTATAAAGGTCGCCATAGGCGTGCGAGAAACGAAAACGACGAAGCAATCTAAAATTGCTTCGCCGAGGATCCGACAACAAGTTTGCGACGCACACCCCGATTTCTGGGCACTTCGTATTCCACGTGTCGGTGTGTAATGAAGGACGACGGACAGCACGCTTACAAGTATCGCCGCATTCACGAAGTCTGCAAGTACAATAGAATAGTTTTATTTCGTTTTGTTTCCTTATGTCGCATGCTTTGTTTTAATGCAAAAAGAAAATTGGCCGCTGCGAAAATTATAGATAAATGGGAGACAAGAGATGAAATTTTGGCTTGCAGGTCGCCTTAAAACCCACCACACATTCGAGCTGCTGAAACTCGCAGCTTAGCCTAACAACGCGGCCGCAGCTCGACGCAGGAGCTCCTTGTCACGCAACATCCAAAACTTGATCGAAATGAGCTCCACTTTCGATGAGCAGCTAGCCTCGTAACTCACGATAATTTAGACAAGGTAAGCACGCAGCTGTGCATATGAAACGGCGCATTAGGTCTCTGTCGCGCAAACTCTGAAACTTCATCAAAACGAGCTGCACTTTCGACTTGCAGCTATTGGTATGGTTAAAATCGGCAGATAATAATAAAAGAGTACAAAAATAGAGATTAAAATTGTTAGACTATGAATATGAAATTATATATAAAGCTGGAAAGCAAAATACGAATGCAGATGCATTGTCACGAAATCCAGTGGCGCAAGTTGGAATATGTGCTATAACTAGAGCTCAGAAAAAGCGAGAAGAGAATAAAATTAGCCAAGAATCGACCAATGAAGATTAAAGTAAAATCGTAAATAAACAAAAGACAAAAATTAATAAATAAAAGTTGAAGATAAAAAACTGTAAACGAAGAAAAATCAATAGCCTAAAGATAAAATTGCGTGTGACGTTGAGAGGCAGGAAAGCAAACAGGGAAATGTAGTATACTCCAAAAACGCAATCCAATTCTGAAATGATAATGTGATACATTTAATTAACAATTTAGGTAAATCACTAGATCAAAATACAGCAAAATTATTAAAAAATAGAAATATTTATCGGTATAAAAATCTAGATAGTAATGAGATTAAGGTAATAGAAAAAGAAAAGAACAATATGTTTGTATTATGTTTAAATACAGCAATTAAAACAAAGCTTATTAATTTATTTAAATTATTAAGAACTTTATGTTTGCAAAAGAATTATACAATATTTAGTATATCGAAAGATATGAAAATAACAAATATAAGTTGGGAGGAAATTGAAGAAATTTTAAGAGATATTTTTAACGATTCGAATATTAAAGTTATTATTTGTTTAAATAATATAGTTTACATAGAAATTGATAAAAGAGATAAAATATTTGAAATGTTTCACGCGATTAAAATAGAAGGACACTCTGGTATTAATAGAACGTATAATAGAATTAAAGATAAATATTATTGAGAAAATTTAATAGTAGATTCAAAAACGGATACAAAGATGTGAGTGTCAAAGAAATAAGCTGAAAAGAATAAAAACTAAACAACCTATGATTATCACCGACACTCCTTTAAAAACATTTGATAAAATTGCTATGGACATAGTCGGACCAGTAAATGTTACTAAAAATAACAATAAATATATTTTATCTATACAAGATCAATTAACAAAATGTATAGTAATTATATATTTGCCTGATCAAACGGCAGAATTAGTAGCAGATGCTCTAATAAAAAAATTGATATGCACTTTTGGATCACCTAAACTTGTACTCACGGATAGAGGAGCTAACTTTAGAAGCAAATTGTTAAAACAAATAGGTCGAAGATTCAAATTTAAAAAGGTAGAAACCACGGCGTTTTCACCTCAGTCAAATGGCTCGTTAGAAAGAGCACATCATCCGCTGTGCGAATATCTAAAGAACTTTTCTTCAAAGAAAATGAAGTGGGACGAATTATTGGAATTCGCTCAATTTAATTATAATACTAGCGTCCATACTAGCTATAAATTTACACCGCAAGAACTAGTTATTGGTTATCCAACTAGACTTCCATCTAGTGAACCATTAAAGAAAAATGAACAATTGCCTACTTTTAATGGTTATTTGGAAAATTTAGTAACAAAATTAAAAGAAATTACAATAATTGCTCGAGAAAATTTGATTAATACAAAAACGAAATCGAAAGAATATTATGATCGTTACGTAAATAGAACAGAACTAAAAATTGGCGATAAGGTATGGTTGATAAAAGAATTAAAACCAGGTAAATTCGAAAATAATCATAACCTAGAGCCGTACGAAATAATAAAAGTAAATTAAAATAGTAACGTAACTATAAATTATAACGGAAAACCAAAAACTGTTCATGTAAATAAGTAGAGCCGTTGCTATACATGATTCTAAAATATTTTTCTTTCTAGGAAAGTTAAGCTATAGTAGGATTCGATTGCGAGGCATCTGATCCAATCATCACCACGCACTCTACTGGATTCGGGGGAGTGCGATTTTTATCAAGAAGATGTAAACGCGACAAACGCCACCATACAACTACTTCAATTGGCAGAATTTAGAAAAGTAAGAGTAATACAATGTAAGATAGAAATTAAGCGTACGATATTTCATTGCGGAATGTTCAGCCATATAGGTGCGGTAGAACAAGGCCATGAAAATTGTAAATCAATCCATGAAACGGGAATATTCAAATATGACAATTTCCATACTATAGCTAATTTGAAAGTAAACTTAACCGAAGTATAAAAGAAAAGAAATGCACAGGCGCGGCATATTCGAAAAGTTTTGGTTAATGGAGTGATGTTTTAGTACAGGGACTTATAAAAATTACACTTTTAGATATGCAGATGTAAGCTTAGATAATGATAAAATAAGATTAAGTTCAGGGACATACTGTAAATTCTCGAAGCAGCATTGTATTGATATACAAGCTAGCCATACGTTTTGGTCAGTAATAAATACTGATATTTGTTTCAAAAATAAGTATGACATATTATATGGAGGAGTAGCTACAAAAATATTCTTACAAAATCACGAGACAGTTTATACAATGAGTACTAATGAAATAGCATTCGCGTTATCAATTAGAGAAAAGATTAATATTTGCGGTAGGATTTTATATAAAACAGAACATCCGAAATTATTCATTTGCAAAGAAATTGATAATCAGTTATAATTTTAGGAAGATATGCTTAATAAAAAGCCTATAGTTAATTTTGATCTTTTTACATATGTAAATTCAAAATTTGTATACGTAGAAAAACATTTTAGGGGTCAGTTTAGAAATTTATATTTAAATATGCTAAAAGAAGAATGTCAAGTAGAAAGAAAAGTTATTCAGAATTCCTTGTCTCTCGCATCCATTTCACCCGATGAATTTGCCTACAACATTATGCAAAAACCTGGGTATATTGCCAGACTAGCAGGCGAGGCTATACACATAATTGAGTGCACGCCAGTCGATGTAAAGATTTATCATACTGACTAGTGTTATACATAACTGACAGTCTCGTCAGGAAACAAAACAATGTTTCTCACGCTAAAAACCCATATACTGTTAAAGAAAGGTACGATGAACTGCAACTCTATCGTACCTCAATATTTTAAAATTGTAGATAATTGGATAAATTTCATGCCTGCGCCAAGAAAAAGCAATAACATCATCAAGACTTTGAAACCGTCAACCAAAATTGCATAGCAACCAGAAAAGTTGAGTTCATTGTCAACCAGTGGAATTTATTCACAAGAAGATCTTCAAAAACTACAGCAGCATATAATGTTTCCGATGGAAAGAGCATCCTTACTTAACACGATAGCCAGTGGAATGCAAGGAGAAGAACAGTTTAAGGAGGTTTAACAGCCAATCTCTATTAACCGAAAATACGTTGATGAATATTGCTGAAAGCACTGAAATTGATTTATAGACAAACTAGTCAAATTTGGATCAATCAGCTCAGCAATAATAATGATATTTATTATCATCCGTATCTGCAAATTGACAATAGATATTATAATACAAGGATATACATTACATGCAATGTACGGATGGACGCTTCATCTACTAGGAGCTATATTCAACTCTATTACACATTTATTAATTGTAATGAAAAGAAACGATACGATAGTAAATGATGATAAAAGGCGGATACCAACGACGAATTCTCAAGATATCCAGCTATAAGAGATAGTGGTGAAAAATCCTATCAGCCCGAAAAAAGAAATATCCCCACCTATTTCTATCCATCCATTCAATTCAAATACCTATACAAATCAACCAATAGAATCAAAAATAAAATCTGAACCAGAATCAAATATATCATTTTTTCCATTAAAGCCATTTTATAATAGGAAACTGTATTTATAATTGGTAAATATTCAAACCCTTTACTGTTATTCTTTAATTTCTAATTTAAAATAAACTAATGTTCTTTTTAATTTAAGTTATGTAACCACTAAGAATAGTTGATTCAATAATGTTAATGTAACTGAAATTCCAGAATATTCATACAAGTTGATAATAAATTAAACGAAATATTACGAGCAAAAACAACTACGTCAGAATTCAAATTGAATATTCTAGGATTTTATAAAAATTAAAGAATGTTGCTAAGAACTTAATAAGTTGGGTATCTACACTATATTAAAATTTTATATTTGGTCAATTTCGTAAAAACCCTTGAAAACTCGTAAAAGGAAAAATTCAAGTTACCAAAAAATATCAAATGTATCAAATTAGAATTATTTTTTAGCACTGAAAAAACTTAAAAAATGTCCGTCCGTCCATCCGTCAAGATTCTTTTTGCATTTATTCCACAAAACTTAATGTATTTTATAAACAAAAAACTATTGATTGGTAAAGATAGGTACATATGACAAAAATATACATTTCTACCAAAAAACATTTTCAAGATTTGGTCCAGGTAGATTGAAAGCTGTGAAAACAATATAAAAATAGACGCAATTAATTAATTTTTTTTTATATTTTTTACACATATATATATATACATCTATGTATATATATATATATATATATATACATCTATGTATATATATATATATATATATATATATATATAAATAGATGAATAAAGGTTATTTTAAAATTGGTCCAGATGAAAGGGATGCTGCGATTAAATATTTGTGTATATATGCTGTTTTTTTTTTAAGCCATCCATTTGTGAACATGAGATGACGAATGCTTTATGTATTCGCGCACATCATATGATGTAATCAGTAAATTTGGTCCAGATAAAAGAGATGCTACAAATAATTACTCGTGCAGATATAATCGTTGTTTTAAAGTTTTGTGTTTGTGACATATAATGACGAATGCTGTAAGTATTCATTCATATCACAAGATAAAATCCGCAGAAATATTTTTAGAGAAAAAGGTTTTTCTCTATCAGATGTTGTCCTTCGGTGGTGATCAAGGATATTGTTTGTCTCTATCGGTCTTTCTGAGGCAGATTGTGTGGTGAGACAGGAGAAAAAAAAAATGTAAGACATTTTCTCTTTTCTTCTTAACGTTTCGACGGACAATGCCGCTCTCATCAGGAGACTGATGTGAAAAAATGTTATTAAAAACTTGTTTAAATTTCATAGAAAAAGTTTTATAAGCATATTACTGATTTTATTATCAATTTTTGATTAATTTTAACATAACTATCATGTAACTTTTTTTCTAAGAAATTTAAACCAAATCCCCTCATTCATACCATAACTAATATACTTTTAAACAATATCCTAGAGTTTGAGCTCATTTGGGCCATTCGTTCCTTTGGAATCTTACGGTAAGTGAATTATGGACTCCCTACTATACGTAGGTATTATAGAGGTATATAGAAGGTCTAGAACCATCAAAATAAAGGTAATTATGTCTAAGAATAGTAATAAAAATTTGGTTCATTTATATAAGTATTTATAAATTTTTAATGAAAAATTTTGATTTTAATTTCAAAGGTGGTGTGCCCCCTTAAGGAGATTCATCTGATTTAGAAATAACAAACAGATATGCAAAATTTGGAATCATTTGAATACCTTTGAGACGAGATATTAATAAAAGTATTTTTTCCATTTTTACATGGAGTCTTATGGAGAAGCACATTTTCCGTGTTCGAATTTGCAAATAATTATTGAATTAACAAACAGTTTTTGTCGCACATTTTTGTATGAGAAAACTAATATTTGATGAATTCATATTGCTTTTCAAAACGATTGATGGGTATCTCTATGCATAGTAATTAATTGTCCTAATAAAAAATATGTGCACTTAACCTCTAAAACGAAGTCAAATGTCATCTGTATTAAATTTTTTTGTCACTTAAAGAGTTCGATTTCATTATCTCAAATCATTATTTGCTATAAATTAGCTTCTCATAAGTCCTAAATAAATGATGTCTCTTGTATCAAAAAAAAAAAAAGAATTTATAAAAATTATCCTCTTTTTGACTAGCGACGTACCAGATGAACCTCCTTAAAGGTAACGATTTCAGACCCGTCTCACCGATCGCTAAAGCGAACAGCTTCCCTCTATTGAAACCCATAAAATCAATCTATGCACAAGGTTGTAGTTATTAAAATTATTAAACACACTTTAAATAAGAAGTAATATAAATGATAACCTGCTCAGACTTCAAAACGTTTCTGTTTCTGATACTAAATTATCTATGATTATGATTTGCCAATCTTAACGCATACAGATTACGCATACATACCGCTACTACAGGTCAGAGCAGAATAATTAGAGGAAAATATAATGGAAGTTCATTGATAAATAACAGGAAAGTATTTATATAAACTAAACCCGCGCAGTCTTCCATACGTTTAGTCTGCCTCTGATACTGCAAGATATACAAAACCTATTAAATCATCTATTATTAGATTAAATGTTCATATAAAGAATCCACCAAAATTAATTTTTCAGGAAGAAAAATAAAAATATTGAACAATATGTCTGAAACAGAATATAATAATTATTGACTGAAAAGAATTATCTATCTGTTATTTTTGCAACTGTTTAATATTTTATATTTGCAGCAGCATCCAATCGTATTGGAATATTATCCGGTTAAAATAAACAAGTAAAATTTTCTTTTATTATGTGTATTTCTATTATGTATGAATAAATATAATAATTTTACTATGCATACAGAATCCATGAAAAACATACTTGTTCGCATTGTGGAATAGTATTCTTAAATGACGATTTCTTAAACATTTAAGTGAAAAGCATATAAAATCAAATCAAAAATGTACACTTTGTGATTCAAATATCAAAAATAAGTACAATTTGGCAAGACATTTGAATGAGCACACACGTATAAGAAATTTTTTTTGTGGAAAATGTGGAAAATGTTTTATAAGACATTATTATTTGAAACGTCATTTATTGTTGTATCATAATAAAAATAAAATATGTATACATTGTGGAAAAAAGTTTTATAGAACAGATACCTATCTAGACTATATAGACATCTTAGAAAACATATTAAAGTAAAAATCCTTGTGAATTAATATTTATATATTTTACATGAATACGTTTTATATACTTTAAATATTTTTTATTTAGGAATAGTATTGATATGGCAAACAAAAGGAAAGCTTCAGAAAATATTGATGTAAAAAAAAGAAAAACGATCGCATTATCATCTTCAGAATTTTTAAAGACGAAAGTTCAAATAGGAGATAAATCAGCGTAATTATATAATTACATTTTATTATAAAAGTATAATTATTTGAGATTCAAATTAATCTGTTTATTTTAGTTCTGTCGTTGGCTACATAGACGAAATCATTAGAGAAAAAACTTTTATCAATCGCAAAAAAAAATGAAAAATTAAAAACTTTTGAGTTTATTTTAAACAACAATGATGGTGTGAGAATTTAATGTTATATTTATGATGAACTAATTTCAAAGTTTGCTTCCGAGTTAAAAAATAATGAGGTAAACTAAATTCTATGTATCTCGATTTTTTTTTCATTTAGTTTTTATTTTAATCAATAATAATATTATTTTGTAGAAAATTTTATTAGAAAGTCTAACTGTCACAAAGGCCAAAAAATATTCAAATGGAATTATATTTTATGATCATAATTTACAATATTATTCATTTATATCTAAATTACGAGAATTTAATGTGTTAAAAAATAAACCTATGAAAATCAAATTTTCTGAAACACCAACAAAAAAAGGATTTGTGATTAAGTAAATAACAACAATCTTATTTTAAAGTTATATTATAATTCATTTTTGTACTGATACTGGACTACTTTTGTAATAATTCTAGAAATTCAGGGATATTTGTGTAACAATTTCTTTCAAAAAAATAAAAACAATGAATTTGAATACTTTGGAGCCATTACTGATAGACGATACAAATTAGATGTATCGATAAATATAGGCGATAGTTTGAATGTGAATATTGAGAAAGGAACCAAACTAGAAATTATAGGTGATCTTCAAGAAAATAGTGAATATGACTTCTATATATTTTCAATATAAATTGTTTTCAAAAATAATTTTACACTTGTATATATTTATATTCTCAAGGTAACACATATATTTTAAAAGTAAAAAATGAAGATCATTACAAAATTCTTAATGATAAAACAATGGAATTAGAAGATCTTATTTCGGGCACAGAAATATTTCTTATTAAAGTATGAATGTCATTATTTTTAAATTATATAAACTTCTATTTATTTTATTTAAACTAAGTTTAAATTGAATTTACATTTTTACAGACTGAAAAAAAAGAAATAGTTGAAATTCAAGATTGAAATCAAGAGAAAGTATTCTTTTTCTCACATAAGTTTCTCTTACATTTCGGATGAAAGAAGTCTTTGAATCTCTTAAATAACATTCCCCATAGGGATTACAGTATGTTTAAAAATATCTTAATTAAAGGCCATAAGGGTTCAGAGAAAATAGTGCTCACTCCCAAATTGGTAGAAATCCTCATTGGTTTGACGGTCAGAGTACGATTTTGCCCGGGGTATCACATAAGATAGCTACGTGCATGGCCCACCCACGTGATCTCACTCACACACGCAGGTAGCAATGCGATGCGTAGCGCACTATGTTTGAGTCGACCGTAGTGGGGACACGTTGCTCGCACATACGCTTTAACTTAGTTTGTGTGAGTGAGGGCAACGGCGAGAACCATGCGCGGAGAAAAACACACGTAAATAAAAATTCGTTTCTCGCGCTGCTTCATATGCCCGAGTCGCTAAAATTCCTTCTCGCCAAGAAGCAGTGTCGCAACGCGCGTCTCACAACAATTTCGACTCTCAAACACGGCACACTGAAGCTAATTGTCTACGACACAATTCACTGTCAAGGTCCCTGGAGCAATCCAGGCATCTCAACGAGGCATTTTTGTTACCCAAAGAAGCCACGGCGAGAAAGGCAGTGTCTACTTTAAGTGTTTTTCTTGTAAGTGTAGTGCAGTGTTTCAACAAGCACTGTGAATGTTTATGTGTGTGACGTGCAATGCTAATTTTAAGCTACTAACACTGACAGGAGGAATGAGCCATTGTGCTAAGCTCCATGCGTCAACTTTACTTGTGCGTACAGAGGTATAGCTACGACGAAGCTCTGGCACAGTAAACGCGACTTACCAGATTAACTCTACTAACAATTGACCCCGTAAGCCGGAGAGGTTGACCTGCAGTCTGAGGACTGCTAAGCGCCTTTTACAATATCGGGCTACGTCCGTATTGTACTTGCCGGTTAGGGCGCATCGCGTTTCATAGTGTGAGTCAATCACACTCTATTACTAAGAACTAGGCATTACTAACACGAACGCTTAGTTACTGAACTGTGTTGTTTCAATTCTCTAGACCGTGTCGGATTAATAACTAAGTGTATACTTTCTTTCTATCTTCTAGTTTCATTCGAACGAACGACTCTTGTCCCCCCGAGAACTACAGGCCGTACAATCGTACTATCAATTAATTTTTTCTGAGAATACTGTTGATTACTTGCATAGATTCAATAAGCATAATTAGATGCATTTGTAGAGAATATCGTCTTATTTAATCATTATCTTACAAGTTGTATTTTAAGTTCAATAATAACTCCATATCTCCGAGGAACTTGCGAGGCGATTTAGATATTGTAAAATCAACGTTCTACTGTATCAATCAATAATATATTTTTTACTTCTACTATTATATTGGTATTATTGCATTCGAAGTCATTTACCTACATAATTGCTACACAAGTCTCCTTTCACATAATCAACCCCAAATCCACAGTCCTCGCAATATATATATATATATATATATATATATATATATATATATATATATATATATATATATATAATACGATCGTCATCGATATTCAACTGAGCGAGCGTCAGCGAGCGAGGTATCTGCTGCTAGTACATTTATTGTATACTTAGTGTTTTGTATAATAGACCCTGTCTCGCCATTTGGGAGGTGATTTTGATACCTGGACATTGTCTACAAAAAGTAAAAATTTTTTTTTAGTACATTTGGTGTATACTCAGAGCATTGTATAATAGACCATGTTTCGCCATTCAGGATGTGATTTTGCAATATTTTTATGTGAAAATTAAATTTTGCACTTTCCGCATTTTCTAGGGAACTATTTTGGACTTGTAATGTTAGTCTTCCTGTAATTTTAACGCAGATCATATACCTATGACTGTAGACAAAGTTTGTCGTGCTTAAACTTATTGTAATATTGCAGGTAGCACTATATACCGTAACCATACTATAATAGGTTAATATCAGAATCATTTTGACACCTGCACTTCGTTTACTGAAGCTGAAAATTTCTTTCTAGTACATCAAGTGGCGCGGTAGCGCCACGAAGGCGAGTTTGAGAAGCAGACGAAGCTTTGGCGCCCGCGACACTATTTACTTCTATATTGGTATCCGAGATTTTACTTTTAAGAAAACTTTCCATAATTGTTTCTAAGTAATTTTTATATATTATTACATTCGTGTGCTAATCAGTGATTTTTAACAGAAGTTGTCAAAAAAAGCTGTCATTTATGTAATATAAACAATTTTTGTATATGATTTGCTCAAATCATTATCTTTTTCTCCAGTGTGAAATGACGGTGCAGTTAGCTGCGCATAAAAAATGATAGGGAATTGCTTTTCCACCTTTTTTACATATCCTCACATTCCTCATATCATTGCGGGGTTGCATACAAAAAAATATAACTGCGGCGTCCTATTAAATTAAGAGTTTAAATTATAGGTATAAAAATCATTCAAGAGCGGTGTCTAGGTGTACAAGGTTGCCGGTGACGAGGTCTAGGTAGTTCGCCTCGTGGTTTTTGGTGTCTAAGTGTAAAAAACATTCAAGAGCGGTGTCCAAGTGTACAGGGTGGCCGATGACGAGGTCTAGGTGGTGCGCTCCGTGGTTTTTGGTGTCTAGGTATAAAAAACATTCAAGGGCGGTGTCTAGGTGTACAGGGTGGCCAATGACGAGGTCTAGGTGGTTTGCACCGTGGTTTTTGGTGTCTAGGTGTAGAAATAATTCAAAAGTGGTGTATATCAGAACAATTAGTGATTTCATGTTAGTGATAAAAATGTTACAAAAAAGCTGTGGTCAAAGGGTTAAATATGCTTATATTTTATTTTTACGACGTTGAATATGAAATACTCAAAAAAATTTACAAAAAAGGATTAAAATCTCTAAAAAAAATTAACTTTTGAAAAAGTAAAAGGTTAGGCGAGTTTGATATATTCCGCAACGAAATTACAGATAGAAAAGAACTGAGATCAATCAAACAAAGTCAAGTTTATCATATTTAATCGTAATGAAGCAAGGAGCAACTCTTAAGATAATTACTATTTAACTTGCCATGCCTCTCCCGAAACACTCACGATTTTTCACCTCGAATTCGCGATGCACCAGGAAGCTCGTCAGACTGTTACTCGATACGTGCGTCTCGGACAACGGTCAGACAAGAAGTGTCGCGCCGCGCCGACCGCCGCGGCGATGCGCTCTCTCTCTCTCTCTCTCTCTCTCTCTCTCTCTCTCTCTCTCTCTCTCTCTCTCTCTCTCTCTCTCTCTCTCTCTCTCTCTCTCTCTCTCTCTCTCTCTCTCTCTCTCTCTCTCTCTCTCTCTCTCTCTCTCTCTCTCTCTCTCTCTCTCTCTCTCTCTCTCTGCTCCGACCCGGCCAATCAGCGCGAGCGAATCGGACAGTCCCCATGACCGAGCTCAAATCGCGCCCCGACTAGCCTGATATCGGGCTAGTGTCCGTCGATACGGCCCCTTCCTCCGACGGCTCGAATCCCCGCTCACGCTCGACTCGCGCCCAGCAACCTGCTCCCCTGCGATGCTCAACGCACGTACCCGCTCATACACGCTTACAGTTTTCCGCGAATTCTCCGGACGCAGCCGGAGTTACAAGGGTTCCGCGAACTCTCACACTCGGTTTTCTTCCTCTTCCCGAATTTGCTGCTTCCTTGAATCCTCGACGTTGCCCCTTGTCCTCCGGTTATGTAACACAGAAATGCGTGTATTTTCGGTATTTGATCTATTTCTCGAGATAAAATGTCGCCATAACAGAAACGCACATGCAAGACTAAAAATTTTGTTTTTTATGAATTAATAAAAAGAAAAACAAAAAATCAAACGTAGATAGATTAAAATTCATTTTATAGAAGCTAAGATAGAAATTATGCAGTTTTCAGTTAAATAGAGTATACAGGGTGAAAAACCAAATTTGTTAACCTTTAAATCTTTGAAACTAACTGGTTTTGTAAATAGCTTAAAGAAAGCGAACATGGTGCTGTGTAATGCTAACTAAATCGAAAATTTGAACTTGATTATTGCCTTTTTACTCCAGTAATCAAATTTCATAGAAAAACGACTTTTTTCAGTTTGTGGTGTTTCTGTACGGATCTGCCCCATGAAATGACTCAAAATTATAGTGGTGTATAGTTATAATGATATTTAATAATCATGTTAATTTTTAGAAAAGTTTGAAATTTAGTTTTTGAGTGAAAACGATTTCAATAAATTGCGCTTCATGGTGTATAATAAAAGAATGACGAACGATAATATAAATTTTCCGCAGTAAAGGAATAGGTAATTTTATTCTCTTATAGGTACTTACTAAGCAATTTACTTTAATTGATTTTTATGATAAAACTGAACTCTTAAAACTAAAAAATTACTATAAAAAAAAACAATTTATACAAATGTAGAAACGGACTTTTTCTCACCACGTTACTGTAGAAAAAAAGAAAATAAGATTTAGTGGCTTTAAATTTACTTAGTAGAAGCTGAGATACAGGCTTATACATGCGTGTGTACGTACGCGCACACGCACGCACACACACACACATACATACGGACATTTTCAAAAAGCACTATTATTTAACTTGGAAGTATATTTTAAAGTATTTTAAGTTATGATGATTTCATACAAACTCCAAAGATCACTATTATAAAGCTTTTTTAGAAAGGAAGCAAACATATTCTGAGAACGCAGGACCTGAATGAGCATTTTCTGTATCTTCAATCACATGCCATTTTTTTGTTTTTCTGACGATTTGAGCTCACCAAGTCTCAAAATGTTCGTCTTTAAAGGACGATTCCTTTTTTGTGGAGAGCTTAAATTTATTAATACAATCCAAAGTTATAGACCTAGGAAAACAGCCTATTTGTCCAAAATCGCCATATTGGAGCCCCTGTAACTTTTTAAAGTGAACACTTCTATATGCTCGCCAGGTTCACTTTGACTGGGGAGTGAATCGGCGAGCGGCGACCTAATACGGTGATGCGACAGACCGATCGTCACGAAAGCAGCGGCAGCTCTCTCCCCTCCAATGCTCTCTTTCCCGCGCGCATAGCGTACATGCAGCTCTCCCTTCACCGCGCTCTTTTCGCCGAGTCAGGCAGATGCGTAGCTAGCAGCTCTTTCCCTTTACGTCACCGCGTTCCCACACTGCTCGACAAGCGCTGCAAGCGGCTATCGGTTTTTCTCGGCTCTTTCTGCTAAATTTTGGGCCCCTCAATGCGTTCGGCGTTCTCTACCTAGTATAATCTGATGTAAGGCTATGCCACGTCTCTACACGCTCGGCGTTCTTTATCTAGTAGCGTCAGTTGTATGTAAACAAATCAATCTTTTTTTTTTATTTTTATCATAAGTGATATACGCATTACATTACATAATGGAAAGTGATACAAATACTAATTTTGATGCAGAGTGCAAGCGAAAGTGAAACGGAAGAACAAAGCCGTGATAAGCGTAAACAAGAATTTCCTCAAGCAGCTACTGATACTAATACAGCCACTGATGATAAAAACAAGATTTCTCAAGACAGGTATGTTTTAAAATTAAACTTTGATTTATTTTAACCCGGCGCGTATTTGGCGCGTAGCGCGCGATTCAAGGAAGCATTGTTGATTTCGAGTTAATAAACGTTCAGGGGGTAGAATCAGCCCACCTGAACTCACATCATCATAGATAAGTAAGTGTTGTTCGTTCACGCATACATGTCCCGATTCCTATAAACATTTTTAATCGACCACAGAAGGATCCCGCCACTCTCCACGGGCCGAACAAACGACGAAAGATGAGTAGCCGAGGTAAGACCTTCGTTGTCGCTGAGACGACATTTTGTTGACTGGGAAGGATCCGCGCGACAGCTCGACGTTTGACAGGGCTAAAAATGAACACTACGCACCGGCGAATCCTCCCCATGTCACAATTTAAGAAAACATCAATCGCTTAAATTTAAAACTATTTGAGGGGAGGGGAGTGGCTTGATACAAGAAGAAATTCAAAAAAACAGGGACGGGATGATAGTGGCACAGAAAGTCCGAAACACAAAACTGGACGAAGTCAATCTTATTCTACTATATTCGGACTACTTTAATTGAAAATGTCATAAAAATCGAGGCTGATAAAAAAAAGTTACAGGGGTGCCAGTATGGCGATTTCGAAGAAATAGGATATCTTCCTACTCTAGGTCGAATTAATCGATTTGATTCTTCACAAAAAGGAATCAAGGTCTTCCTAAACAATTGAGACTCAGTAACTTCAAATCGTCTGCAAAACAAAAAAATAGCATGTAATGGAAGAAACGCTAAAAATGCAAAAATTTTGTGTTTACGTTTATAAACCTGTGGAAATTTTTAAAAATAGCCATATTACAGTACTAACATAAAATGATACAAATCATAATATATTTGCTTATTCTTAATAAAAAAAAACAATTTACCTTAGGTTGGCAGGCTGGATAACTAAAAAGTTTTACTTTTCCCAAGCTATCTCCAACAGCCAAAAGCCCTCCATCTTCACTACGACTACAACTATTTATTTCTATTTTATCAAATCCATCATGCCATATGCCAATAGTTTCAAAAGAAATTATACAGGAATGAGTAGCCCAATCAGCATCTTTCAAAAATGATCCTTGTGCAATTTGACGGCACACACCAGCATTCCCTATAAAAACGTTAATATTAATTATGACTTGAATGTAAATACAAATAAAGTAAAAGGTATCTAAAGTGACCAAAGCTATTAGTGATAGATATAGTTATTTTGTAGCAGTTTGTAGCAGTCAAATTATATAATAAATTACCTAATGATCCTAAAGTGTTTACCTACAATAGGAAAACTATTAAAGGCAAACTGAAAATGTTCATACAAAATATTCAACTGTATTAAATGATTTAATTAGAAGTTCTTTCATTGCTATTAATTAAATAAGAAAGTATGTGTATATGTATACAAATATAAAAAATGTTATGCGATTTTGCATATTTATTTTTTTCAAAATGTTACTGTAATCTTTAGTTTTAATTAATATACCAGCCTATGTACAGGTAACTAGTTTACCTCTATAGTATAGTACAATATGTATTTACATTTTGTGTCTTTTTTACTAATAATAAATAAATAAAAAAAAACTGGCGTACATCGTAAATAGTCAAGTAGTCATTATACAATGTGATGTAATTAACGAATAAAGCCGCAAACAAAAATGTATTTTGCTTGGGTCGAAATACAGGAAAAGAGCTTTAATTGAAGACTTGATAGGTTAAACAGTTACTTAAATTAGATGTTATCTACGCCTGAAATTTCAAATGAAATCATTTGAAATCGTGATACTTGAAAAATAATGATTTTTTCTATTTCTAAATCTATGAAGAGAAATGTTGATAGCCTGTCATAATCTCCCCAGCGTATAATACATTTGTCACATATATTGTATAGGATACATGTTACAGGTAAGTAGCTGGAGGGAAGCGGGAGCTACTTTCTTCAGACGTCCGTAAGCTACGTTCGAAGGCTAGGCTAGAGGCCAAGAGGACGCAGGGTTGCCGAACCTACGTAAGGGACGGAAAACTTCACTCTTGTCCACTCGCTCTCCATTCAACGTAATAACTGTAACTGAGACCTGGCTAAATGACAAGATAACATCCATACCTTCACTGGATGATTATTTACTGTATAAATACGACAGAAACCGGAACAAAGCAGGCGTCGCCCTCTATATACATAAATCACTGACAGTTAGCGTTATCTCGCCATCTGATGGTGACTGGACGGACAAGCCAGGTAGGCCTGAATACCTTTCTGTAAGGCATCGGCAAAGGATCCCATCTTTGTGGGAGTTGTGTATCGTCTAGCTAATGCTTATTTCTTGCAAGGCGTTGATTTTATTGACCAACTAACAATCCACATGCACAACTACTTCACAAAGGTCATAATGGGTGATTTCAACTCAGAAAAACTATCTTCATCTAAAGACGCCAATTTCATCTGGAACTTTATTGATGAAAACTCCCTCTCATCGGTTCCCTATGATTCCACCTATCACAAACAAGGTTCTGACGCCTGGCTTGACCTTTGCCTAATTGATAAGCAGGATTACCTGCTATCTTACTGGAAAACAGACTTATCTTTCATCAATAGACATAACCTTATCACGGCCACTCTCGACGTACAGATTTCACGCCACGCAACTAAGACATACTCTTACAGAAACTATAAAGAAATCAGCGCCGATAAGCTAAAGAACTTTCTTAGCGCATGTGACTGGTCATTTTTATCACTTGATCTTTGTCTTCATTATCACTTGACGAATGGATCGCAATGCTTAACGCTAACTTAATGAACCGTAACACTAAGACGGAAGCGTCACCCGTGGTTTACCACGGCTCTTCGTGACCTCGAATCGGAGTGGAATAGACTTTACAGGCGTTTCAAGGATTTTAGGCACCATACATGTCCCGATCTTCAAATCTATAGACTAGCTAGAGACAACGCTCACAGACAGGTCGAGAAAGCGAGGCTGAATTATTATTATTCACGCCTGTCAATATTGTCTGATGTTGCCAAGATCTGGGGAGATAGGGCAAAACTTAGAATTACTGTTTTCAAGGCCCCCTTGAACTACTGTCTGCACGACCTGGAAAGTCTAGACCTCTCAAAATATTTTAAGTTCAACACTTTAACTGAATCGGACGTGTTAGCTGCGGTGTCGCACTCATGCCAGAGGGGAGTGACGGCATCCCGCAGGTTGTTATTTCTAAGACATTGTCAGTACTCCCTCCATTACCCTGTAGAATCTTTAACCTGTCCATAACTGAGTCAAGCTTCCCCTCTGCTTCGAAATTGTCGCTTGTGCATGCACTTACTTAACAAGGTTAACTCACCAACAGCCCTTACTGACTATCGTCCGATTTCTCTCCTCTGTTTTCTCTCCAAGGCCCTGGAGTGGCTGGTGCACAAGCAAGTCTCGAAGTACCTTGAATCGAGGCTCCTGCTCAACAACTTGCAAACAGGCTTCCGCACTGGCCACAGCACTAAATCTAGCATAATTAAGCTAACCGATGATGTCAGGGTCAGGGATTAACAAGAAGAAAGTCATACTTCTTCTTATTGTCTTTAGCAAAGCGTTTATCATGTCAGGCTCCTGAGAAAGCTATCCACTTTCGGCTTCTCAAAGCAAGTCATTCGCTGGTTTGCCTCCTATCTCACCGGGAGAGAGCAAGCCTTCGTTGGTAACAATAGCGAACGTTCTTCACCTCAGCACCTTAACATCGGTGTCCCGAAGGGTTCTGTTTTGGGTCCCTTGCGTTTCGCATTGTACTTCAGCGACATCAGTTTCTGCCTAGATTCCGGTGTCTCCTATTTGATCTATGCGGATGACCTGCAAATTTACAGCCAATGACACCTTGAGGAGCTCGATTCTTTATCAAACAAGATAAGTGCTAACGCCAAGAGGAGAATGGGCTGGGCTGCACTAAACCATTTATAACTTAATGTTATTAAAACTAAAGCAATCGTTCTGGGCTCCCCCTACTATCTAAACGCGTTACCTTCATTAGCTAACACTTTCATTAATATTGGGGGTACCCGGGTCAGATTTGAATCTTCTGTGCGTAATCTGAGATTGGTGCTTGATTCTAAACTAACGTGGAAAGAGCATGTCACACAAATGTGTAAGCGTGCTCACTCACTAATGTACAGGCTTTACTTTTTCAGAAAGAGTACCAATCTCAGACTGCGCAAGCATCTTGTGCAAGCGTTCCTTTTTCCAATAATCGACTACTGCTCACTTCTGTACTGTGACTTGACTCAAGAACTTGACACAAAACTACAGAGACTCGTGAATACAGGGATCGGTTACATCTATGGTGTAAGGAGAGACAAGCACATCTCCTCGTACAGGCGAAAGTTGCAATGGTTAATCACCGCCGGATGCAGGAAGTACTTTATATGCTTGCTTTCTGCGTAAAATGTTTAACTCCATTATATATACTGGCCTACTTTAACTTCCGTGTAACACTCCAGCCTGTGAGAAAGGAGGTGACACCTGGACATTACGACTTTTACGACGGAAACGCTGAGGAACTCGTTTCATATCATACCTCTGGAATAATCTATCATCACACATTCGAAACTTGACATCCACCACCAGCTTCAAGAAACTTGCTAAAGAACACTTTTTCACACTCCAAAATCTGTATCATCTTGCACACACACACACATACACGCATATGCTCATTCTCGCTTACTCCATTGTCACATCTTACACATTCTCACGCAACAGAAGCTCTATAATGAGACTTACTTTTACATATTTTTATTTATTATACTTTATCTATTCATCTGTTTACTACTATATTGTACAACATAATGTACTTGAATAAAAAATCT
Source organism: Nasonia vitripennis (assembly GCF_009193385.2). Classification (NCBI taxonomy): domain Eukaryota; kingdom Metazoa; phylum Arthropoda; class Insecta; order Hymenoptera; family Pteromalidae; genus Nasonia; species Nasonia vitripennis. The sequence continues at coordinate 2,950,245 of NW_022279643.1, read as the reverse complement.
ATCTATCTAAATCTACAAATCTCTCTCTCTCTCTCTCTCTCTCTCTCTCTCTCTCTCTCTCTCTCTCTCTCTCTCTCACACACACACACACATTGAGATGATCAGGCTCTTCTTATCCACTCGCTCTCTATTCCACGTAATAGCTGTTACTGAGACCTGGCTAAGCGACAAGGTGGCATCCATCCCTTCACTGGATGATTACCTATTGTACAGACGAGACAGAAACAGAAACGGAGGAGGTGTGGCCCTCTATATACATAAATCACTGACGGTTAGTGTTATTTCATCATCCGACGGTGAATGGTCTGGCAAGCCAGGCAAGCCCGAATACCTTTTTTGTGAGGTATAGGCTAAGGGAGTTTCTCCCATCTTCGTGGGGGTTGTGTATCGTCCGCCTCATGCTCCTTTTTCCAAGGCTCTAACTTTATAGACCAGCTAACAACTCACATGCACAATTACTCCACGAAGGTCTTAATGGGAGATTTCAATTCTGACCAACTTTCCTCATCTGAAGATGCCAATTTCATCAGGGCTTTCATTGATGAGAACTCCCTTTTGTCTGTTCCCTATGGTGCCACGCAGGTATCCGTTCTGCGTCCCTTGCTATTCACATTGTACATCAACGACATCGGTTTCTGCCTTGATACCGATGTTTCCCATCTCATCTATGCGGACGACTTGCAAATTTACAGTCAATGCCACCTTGAGGAGCTCGATTCTTTATCAAACAAGATGAGTGCTAATGCCGAGAGGATAATGCGCTGGGCTGCACAGAACAGGTTAAAACTTAATGTTGCTAAAACCAAAGCAATTGTCCTGGGCTCTCCCTACTACATAAACGCATATATATATATATATATATATATATATATATATATATATATATATATAATTAATTAAATAATTATATATAAATAAATAATATTAATGATAAATATTTCCTTTTTTTAATTATTTATCTATTTAATTAATATTATATTAAAATTTAATATATATATATATATATAATTATATAATTACACTTAATTATTTAAATATTTTATATTAAAATATTTATATATATATATATATACTAGTAACGACAAATTATAAAATTAAATATATTAATTTATCAATTTAGCATAATTTGAATAAATAATGTCAAAATCATTAAAATTTTTAAATTTATAATACTATTTATTTAATTTATTGTTCTCATTGTTGAAGGGGGGCTTTATTTTATCTAGTCCTTATAAGATAGATTATTATATTTTTAATTGTGCATGGTTTCTTCGATTTTTTTTTTTTTTTAACAAAAAGTTTACTCGATCGCGACAGTAGTATTCATAATATCGGGATTGATAAAATTAAGCTTGGTACGGATCTCGTAGTATTTCAAATCTACCCGTAGGTTTTGATGGAATAACATTTAATACTACTCGTCAACCCACTCACTCCGTTCACTCCGTCGATCTGTGATCGAAATCGGTGGTGTGTACAGAATGTGGTGGAAGTTTGACGTCGAGGTTTACTCGATCGCGACAGTAGTATTCATAATATCGGGATTGATAAAATTAAGCTGGGTACGGATCTCGTAGTATTTCAAATCTACCCGTAGGTTTTGATGGAATAACATTTAATACTACTCGTCAACCCACTCACTCCGTTCACTCCGTCGATCTGTGATCGAAATCGGTGGTGCGTACAGAATGTGGTGGATGTTTGACGTCGAGGTTTACTCGATCGCGACAGTAGTATTCATAATATCGGGATTGATAAAATTAAGCTTGGTACGGATCTCGTAGTATTTCAAATCTACCCGTAGGTTTTGATGGAATAACATTTAATACTACTCGTCAACCCACTCAATCTGTTCACTCCGTCGATCTGTGATCGAAATCGGTGGTGTGTACAGAATGTGGTGGAAGTTCGACGTCGAGGTTTACTCGATCGCGACAGTAGTATTCATAATATCGGGATTGATAAAATTAAGCTTGGTACGGATCTCGTAGTATATCAAATCTACCCGTAGGTTTTGATGGAATAACATTTAATACTACTCGTCAACCCACTCACTCCGTTCACTCCGTCGATCTGTGATCGAAATCGGTGGTGTGTACAGAATGTGGTGGAAGTTTGACGTCGAGGTTTACTCGATCGCGACAGTAGTATTCATAATATCGGGATTGATAAAATTAAGCTTGGTACGGATCTCGTAGTATTTCAAATCTACCCGTAGGTTTTGATGGAATAACATTTAATACTACTCGTCAACCCACTCACTCCGTTCACTCCGTCGATCTGTGATCGAAATCGGTGGTGCGTACAGAATGTGGTGGAAGTTTGACGTCGAGGTTTACTCGATCGCGACAGTAGTATTCATAATATCGGGATTGATAAAATTAAGCTGGGTACGGATCTCGTAGTATTTCAAATCTACCCGTAGGTTTTGATGGAATAACATTTAATACTACTCGTCAACCCACTCACTCCGTTCACTCCGTCGATCTGTGATCGAAATCGGTGGTGCGTACAGAATGTGGTGGATGTTTGACGTCGAGGTTTACTCGATCGCGACAGTAGTATTCATAATATCGGGATTGATAAAATTAAGCTTGGTACGGATCTCGTAGTATTTCAAATCTACCCGTAGGTTTTGATGGAATAACATTTAATACTACTCGTCAACCCACTCACTCCGTTCACTCCGTCGATCTGTGATCGAAATCGGTGGTGTGTACAGAATGTGGTGGAAGTTCGACGTCGAGGTTTACTCGATCGCGACAGTAGTATTCATAATATCGGGATTGATAAAATTAAGCTTGGTACGGATCTCGTAGTATATCAAATCTACCCGTAGGTTTTGATGGAATAACATTTAATACTACTCGTCAACCCACTCACTCCGTTCACTCCGTCGATCTGTGATCGAAATCGGTGGTGTGTACAGAATGTGGTGGAAGTTTGACGTCGAGGTTTACTCGATCGCGACAGTAGTATTCATAATATCGGGATTGATAAAATTAAGCTTGGTACGGATCTCGTAGTATTTCAAATCTACCCGTAGGTTTTGATGGAATAACATTTAATACTACTCGTCAACCCACTCACTCCGTTCACTCCGTCGATCTGTGATCGAAATCGGTGGTGTGTACAGAATGTGGTGGAAGTTTGACGTCGAGGTTTACTCGATCGCGACAGTAGTATTCATAATATCGGGGTTGATAAAATTAAGCTTGGTACGGATCTCGTAGTATTTCAAATCTACCCGTAGGTTTTGATGGAATAACATTTAATACTACTCGTCAACCCACTCACTCCGTTCACTCCGTCGATCTGTGATCGAAATCGGTGGTGTGTACAGAATGTGGTGGAAGTTTGACGTCGAGGTTTACTCGATCGCGACAGTAGTATTCATAATATCGGGATTGATAAAATTAAGCTTGGTACGGATCTCGTAGTATTTCAAATCTACCCGTAGGTTTTGATGGAATAACATTTAATACTACTCGTCAACCCACTCACTCCGTTCACTCCGTCGATCTGTGATCTAATTTTGATGATTTATTATGTTTTATATTCTAATATAAATTAAAAGTAAATTATATATATATATATATATATATATATATATATATATATATATATATATACTATAATTATAATTATAATTAGTTAATTAATAGTTTTCAAAATTATTTAAAAATTTTTAATATTTAATTTATAATATATAGATTAATAAGCGTTGTTTGAGGGGGGGGGGGCTTTTAAATAATGAATATTATATATTTATATATATATATATATATATATATATATATATATATATAAGATAGACTAAATTTTCAAAGTCGTTAGATTCATAATCTTAAAATATAAATTTTTAAATATTCTTTTATAAAAATTTTAGTTTAATTTAAAACTTTTTTTTTACAAAAAAGAAATAATTTATATTTAATTAAATTTTAATAAATTTAAATTTAGTTTAATAATTAATTATTAATTTTATTTATATATAATTTTTAAAGATAAAATTATATTTTAAATAAATATATTATTATGTTTAATAAAAAAAATTAAAAATTTAAGAAATTATTATTTAGAAATTTTATTAAATATAGGTAAATCTTGTGCCAGCATCAGCGGTTATACAATGATATATAAATTAATTATATTAATTTATTATTATAATAATAATTTATTAATATTAATAATCATAGTTTTTAGATTAAATAAAAACTATTTATATTATTATTAAAATAAATTAATTTAAATTAATTAAATATTATGATAAACTAGGATTAGATACCCTATTATTAATATTCAATTTTATAGTAATTAATTATTAAATTTAATAAATTAAAATTTAAAAATTTTGAAGGTATTATAATCTAATTAGAGGAACTTGTATCATAATTGATATTCCACGATAGGATAAATTTAATATATTTAATATTTTTGTATGTTCGTTATAAAAAAATTTATTAATAATTCAAATTTTTAAATTTTATTAAAATAAATTATTTCAGATCAATATGAAATTATATATTATAAGTTTTTATGAGTTACAATTTAATAATTAATAGATATAATTAATTTTTAAATAATTTAATTAAAATGGATTTAATAGTAATGAATAAAAATAATTATTTATGAATTTAGTTTTATAATATGTACATATTGCCCGTCACTTCTAGAAATAGGATAAGTCGTAACAAAGTAAGTATACTGGAAAGTGTACTTAGTAAATAAATAGGAATATAGTTAATTTATAATATTTATTTTGCTAATAAAAGTTATTTTTGTAAATTATTCTTAATATTAAATTAATTTATATATTTTTTATTTATGTTATTTAAATAAATTAAATAAAATAATATTTAAAATTAATTAAATTATTTAGTATTATTAAAAAAAAAATGTAATAATTTTATATTTATAGTATTGTAAAAGAATAAAATTATTGTAATAAAATAATTATTAAAATTATTTACCTTTTGTATCAGGGTCTATTAAATTTAATTAATATATTTTTAATTTCTCGAAATAAATTGATCCATTTATTTATTATAGTTAATGTAAAATTATTATTATTAATAATTAAATAGAAGTGATAAGTCATTCATAATTTATATATCTAGTTATTTTATAAATAAATTTAATTTAATTAATATTAATAAATTTATATATTTAATTTTTAATATATAAATTAATGTTATTAAAATTATTAGGGATAAACTTAATAATTATTTTAATATTTTTAATACTATTAAATAAATAATTATAATAAAAATAATAATTTTTATTTATAAATAATTTATAATAATTAATAATAGTAATAAATATATAATGTTAACAATATAATTTAATTAAATATAAAATTATTAACTTTAATTAATTAAGTTAATTAATAATGATAAAATTAGTAAAAATAAATTTAATAATATCATATTATTATAAAGATTATTTTAAGGAATTAGGCAAAAATATTTATTCACCTGTTTAGTAAAAACATGGTTTATTGAATTTAATTATATAATAATAAATCAATTCTGCTCAATGAATGTATTTAAATAGCTGCAGTATTTTGACTGTACAAAGGTAGCATAATCAATTGTCTTTTTATTAAACTCTAGAATGAAAGAAATAATGAAATAAAAACTGTCTCAAAATAAATAAATTTTAAATTTTTAGTGATGCAATTAAATTATTTTCAAAAGAAAATTTTATATTATTAAAATCTAACTATTATTTTTATTTATTCAGTCCTATATTTAGAATACTATTAATATTACTTTTATGGAATAATATACCTATTGTTAGAGAAATAATTAATAATTATTTTAATATAATAATAATTTTATGTTTAATAAGAATAGGTGTCTATCCTATAATAATTGCAGGATGATCATCTAATTCTATTTATTCTATTATTGGTAGTCTTCGTAGAATCGCTCAAACTATTTCCTATGAAGTAAGGATAGTTTTATTAATACTAAGAATTTTATTAATAGTAGAGAGATTTAATTTAATATATATAATTAAATTTCAAAGTAATATTTTTTTTATTTTTTTTTTTTCCTTTAAGAGTTATTTTTTTTGTAAGATTATTAGCTGAATTAAATCGAACTCCTTTTGATTTTGCTGAGGGAGAATCTGAATTAGTGTCTGGATTTAATACTGAATACATAAGAGGTAGATTTGCATTAATTTTTATTGCTGAATATGGAAAAATTATATTTATAATGTTTTTATTTATTTTGATGTTTTTAGGAAATAATATTAATAAAATTAGATTTTATATTAATTATATATTTTTTTTATTTTTTATTGTTTTAATTCGAGGTACATTCCGTCGAATACGATATGATTTTTTAATATATTTAACATGAATAAGATACTTACCAATTAGGTTAAATTATATTATTTATATTATTAGGATTAAATGAATTTTATTTATTTAATATATATATATATATATATATATATATATATATATATATATATATATATATATATTAATTGGAAAGATATATTCAATTAAATTATTAGCAATAATTTTCCGCTATTTTGGATTCAATTAAATGAAATATATTAATTTTGAACTTCTAATTCAAAAATAAATAATTAACTTTATTTATATTTCTATTAGTAATATGTCTGAATTAAAGTAATAAATTGTAAATTTATTTATAGAATATTAATATTCTTGTTACTAAAATTTATAAATTAATCTATATTTTAAACTTTGAAGGTTTATAGTTTTAATTTAACTTAAAATTTTTTTTAAAATTAATTCTATTAATATTAATATTACTATTATTATTCATAGTATAATTATAACTTTATAATTATAAAAATTATTATAATTAATAAATTTATAATTAATTTTTTTAGTCAATGCATTGATTATAATATTTAAAAATAATATTCGTAAATAAAAAAATATTCTAATTAATGATCTAATAATTATAATAATTAAAGTAGTCAAAGATAATAAAGTAGATAATTCTTTAATAGCAATTAATTTTATTATAAATCGTAAAAAAGGGGGGATTGAAGCTAATGAAAAAATATTAAAATTTATTATACATATAATAAGAAATAATATTATATTTTATTATTTGTATATCTATTATATTATTTATGTTATAATTATTAAAAATTAACCACAATGATAATGAAATAATAAAATAAATAATAAAATAATTAATTCTTATTATTTCACTAAAAATTAATATAATAATTATTCATGAAATTTGAATAATAGATGAATAACAAAAAATAAATTTTAAATTTCTTTGTCTTATTCCTTTAATTGAACTATATAAACTAGAAATAAGTATAATAATTAAATTAAATAATATAGAAAATTTATAGTTTAGTAAATTACTAATAATAATTATTGGAATAATTTTTTGTATCGTAGATATTAAAAAAATATTAATTCAGTTTATACTACCTATAATTTTTAAATATCAAAAATAAAAGGGTGGAATTCCTAATTTATTAATTATTCTTAAATTTATTAATATAAATATAATGTCATTAGAAATATTATATTCTAATATTAATCTTATTATTAAAAAAATATATGAATTAATTGTTTGAATTAAAAAATAATTTATAAAAGATTCCTTTTTGATATTTTTATCAAAAATAATTAAACTAATAAATCTAATTATATTAATTTCTATAACTATTCATATTGAAAATCAAGAAGGTAAAATAAATATTAATATATTAGTAAGTATAACTATTGGAATAAAAAAAACATAACAATAATAATTCATTAATATTTATAATTTTTTAAAATTATATTAATAAAGTGCCTGAATTAAAAGGGTTATTTTGATAGAATAAATTATATAATATTATTATTACCATATATATATATATATATATATATATATATATATATATATATATATATATATATATATATATATATATATATATATATAAATGAATAAATTTATATTATTATATTATTAAGTCGAAATTAATAGCTAAAATTTTTAGCTTCATTTTTATAAGTTTAAATTAATAAAATTAATATTTTTAAATTTGCAATTTAATATTTTTAAATAAATTATTAAACTTATTTAAATCATTTTAAAGCTCCTTCCTTTCACTCTATATATAAACCTATTAATAAAATAATTATAATAATTAGTATATTTAAATAATTTAAATAATAATAATATTTAGATAAAAAAATTATTGGTAAAATTAAAGAAATTTCTACATCAAACATTAAAAAAATAATTGAAATTAAATAAAAAGATAAAGAAAAAGGTAAACGATTTTTAGATATTGGATCATATCCACAATCAAAAGGAGATATTTTTTCACATCTTTTATTTATTTTTTTTTAAATAATAAAATTAATTAATAATATTAAAATTAAAATAATTGAAATAACTAATGTAATGATTAATAAATTTAATATTATTTATACTATAATATATTTATAGTCTTATTAATTGGAAATTAATTTTACTTAATATAATATATAAATTATTAACTAGATCAAAAATAAATTAATAAATATAAAAATAATCATACTACATCTACAAAATGTCAATATCAAGCAGCAGCTTCAAATCCAAAATGATGAGCATTAGAATAGTTATTTATATAAATTCGAATTAAATTAATTATTAAAAATAATGTTCCAATAATTACATGAATTCCATGAAATCCGGTAGATATAAAAAAAATTGATCCATAAATAGAATCAGTAATTGTAAATCTAGAGTCTCTATATTCTTTGTATTGATAAATTGTAAAAATCATTCCTAATATGATAGTCAGAGTTAATCTAATAAAACTGTTTATTTTTATTTTTATTAAAATTGAATAATGACATCAGGTAATTGTTACCCCTGATGATAATAAAATGATAGTATTTAGTAAAGGAATATAATAAGGATTAAAAGTAATAATATTTTTTGGAGGTCAAATTCTACCAATTTCAATCCTTGGGGATAGGAATATATGAAAATAACATCAAAAAATTCTAAAAAAAAATAATACTTCTGAAGTAATAAATAATAATATTCCTAATTTTAATCCTAATGTAACTTTTTTAGTATGAAAACCTTGAAATGTTCTCTCTCGAATTACATCTCGTCATCATTGATATAATGATAATACTACTAATAATATTCTAAATAATAATATAAAATAATTTAAATTATTAAATAAGTTTATTAAACTAATTATTAAAATTAACAGATTAAAAGATAATAATAAAGGTCAAGGACTTAATGTTACTAAGTGAAAAGGTTGATATAATTTTTTCATAGTTAATTTGTTTCAGTTCTATATAATAATCTTAATACACTAAATACATAAGCTTGAATTAAAGATACTCTTAATTCTAAAATAATTAATATACTTTGAGTTATTAATATAATAAATAATATTAACATACTTAATTTTCTTCCAGTAGAAGAAATTAATGTTATTAATAAATGTCCTGCAATTATATTAGCAGATAAACGAACTGCTAAAGTAATTGGACGAATAATATTCCTAATTGATTCAATTAAGACTATAAAAGGTATTAATAAGTTTGGCGTACCTTGTGGTACTAAATGAGTGAATATAAAATTAGTATTAATTATTCATCCAAATAATATTATTATAATTCATAAACTTATAGATAATGTTATTCTAAAAGTTAATTGTCTAGTAGAAGTATAAATATAAGGAAATAATCCTATAAAGTTATTTAATATAATATTTATAAATAATCTAATAAATAAAATTATATTAATCACATTAATTTTTTTACTTAATAATATATAAAATTCATTAATTAAATATTTTAATAAATTAATATACATAAAATTTCATCGAGACGGAATTAATCAAAATAAATTTGGATAAAATATAATAATATAAATAGATCTAATTCAATTTATAGAAAAATTTATTGAAGTAGAAGGATCAAAAATAGAAAATAAATTTATTATCATTTATTAAAAAATAAGTATATAATTTTATTTAATTTATTAAAATTAACTTTATAATAAATAATTAAATAATATATTATTAATATACTAATAACTAATAATATAATAGTATATATATAATGTGAGTCATATTATTGGTCTTAACTGTGGTATGAAAAAGATACTAAAAATTAATAATTTTAATTTGACAAATTAAGATTATTCTTTATAACGGTGTGCTGGGTGCAGTTGTTCAGTTTCCAGTTCCGCTATAATCAAGGTCCGTAGACCTCGTTACTCTCGAGGAAGAGAGTCGTCGGGATAGCACCTAGTGCTGAATAGGTTCCGGCCAGGCCAGTTATGCTGCGATCTCGTACATATACGAGACGCAAGCCCGCGGAGGCGGCTGGGTCGGTGATGGAGCGAGATACAAGTGTACGCGTAGGAACACGCAAAATAACGACTACCGAGATTGTTGAGGGACTGTCACAGCGTTTATTGACAAACTATATACAGGGCTTGCATGCGAGCAAGCGAGGTCGCAGGTACGAGGGAGGATAAGGAGAGCCCTGGCGAGTGTAGCGTGAGAGAGAGAGAGAGAGAGAGAGCTGGCACTTACAGTTAGCCGGTATTGCCCTGATGTTCACTGTCAGCAGTCGGAACCCCGTCGGTGCAGTTCCGGATGCGGTAGCGAGACGCAATGTCGTATACGCACGCACACTCACACACTTCAACTTTCACTCTCTTAATAGCTATCTCCCGAGAGTACTGAGCGCCTCGCGAGGAGTCAGTTCAAAGGTCGGATCGTATCTGGCGGCACGCGTCTCAGTCGCGTGTCGCCGAATTTTCTCTCTCTCTCCCTCTCTCTCCGCCTCTCTCGCGTCGTCCAGCGGCTCTCCCCGCCTTGCCAGCGCTGGTACCTGTAACAGTGTGGATTTAGTACAAGTCTTTCTTCTCGCGGCATGCTGAGCTTATGACGTGCTAATATCGCCCGTCATATCTTTAACTAATCTTTTACTCAATTGATATCTTAAAGTAAGAATTGATTTTTTAAATCAAAATATAGTAATAATTAACTAATTACTTCAATTGAATTTTATTTATTATTAATTCAATTAATAAATATATTTATTTTAGTAGATTCTAATACAATAGGTATAAAACTATGATTTACTCCACAAATTTCTGAACACTGTCCAAAAAAAATACCTGGTCGTTTTATTATACATCTAATTTGATTAATACGACCAGGTACTGCATCTACTTTAATTCCTAAGGAAGGGATAGTAAAAGAATGAATTACATCTGATGAATTAATTAATATTCGAATTTGAGTATTATAAGGTAATACTATACGATTATCTACATCTAATAAACGAAATATATTATTATTTTTAATTATAAAAGAATCAAAATTAATTATTTTAAAATCACTATATTCATATCTTCAATATCATTGATGACCAATAATTTTAATAGTAACATTTGGAAAATTAATTTCATCAGTAAAATATAAAATTTTTAAAGATGGTATTGCTAAAAAAATTAATAAAATAATAGGAATTATAGTTCAAATAATTTCAATTATTTGTCCTTCTAATAAATTACGATTAATAAATTTATTATTTATTATAAAACCAATAATATAAAGAATTAAAGAAATAATTATTATAATAATTAATATAGCATGATCATGAAATATAATTATATTTTCTATAATTGGTGAATTAGCATCTTGAAATATAATTTGACTTCATAAAGAAATTTTTAAAAATAATTTATAAAATTATATTTATAGAGTTTAAATCTATTGCACTATTCTGCCATTTTAAAAATTTAAATAAATTTTAGGAATTTCACTAAAAGAATGATATCTAGGAGGATATGATATAATTCACTCAATTGAATTATTTATATTTTTTGTAAAAATAACAATTCGTTGAGAAATAATTCTTTCTCTTAAAATAAAAAAAAATATATTGTTCTAAATATAGAAATTAAACTTCCTATAGAAGAAATAATATTTCAACAAATATATGAATCAGGATAATCAGAGTATCGACGAGGTATACCCCTCATCCCTAAGAAATGTTGAGGAAAAAAAGTTAAATTAACCTCTACAAATATTATAATGAATTGAATTTTTAATCATTTTTGATTTATTGATAACCCAAATATTATAGGATATCAATAGATAAATCTTCCAAAAATTGCAAATACTGCTCCTATTGATAATACATAATGAAAGTGAGCAACTACATAATAAGTATCATGAAGAATTTGATAAAATAATTCCTGTTAAACCTCCCACAGTAAATAAAAAAATAAATCCTAATAATCATATATTAGTAACATTAAATTTAATTTTCATTCCATTTATAGATGTCAATCATCTAAAAATTTTAATTCCTGTAGGAACAGCAATAATTATTGTTGCAAATAATAACATAGTAATTGCTCCTGCTAAAACTGGTAAAGATAATAATAATAAAATTGCAGTTAATAATATAGACCAAGCAAGTAAAGGAATATTTTCAATTTTATAAATTTTTATATTTAATACTGTAGTAATAAAATTAATTCTTCCTATAATTGAAGAAATACCAGCAATATGAAGCGAAAAAATAGATAAATCTACAGATGGGCCACTATGAGATATAAATTACCCAGATAACAGCACGTGCCGGCACAACGTGCTCTTGACGTGCCGCACGTCGTGCTGTCACTGTGCCGTCCAGTTGCTGTCTCGACATGCGTCCTAGGGCGTCTGTACGCGACGGCACAGAGACTGCACAGCGACAGCACGCGTGCCGCGTGCTCAGAATGTTGCATTATTAATAATTATGGACTTTAATTAGTAAAGAGCATACATTTATTACTTTTTTTATTCTCTCCAAACCGAATTACATTTAAACATTATTTTATTACATAATTCTAATTATTAGCGATGATTATTAGGTGCAATTGTGCATCAAATTGTAAGAAGAGTTGTGGCTCAGAGGCTAGAGCTTCGGACTTCTGATCCAAAGATCGTGAGTTCCAGCCCTACACCCGGCAGATTTTTTTTTCTTACATAAAATTTTTTTTATACTATATAACAAAATTTATTAATTATTTATGATGTAGATGCTTAGTTATGCGTTCTAACTAATTTTTATTTAGCGTTGTTGTTATCTATGGGTAGATGATAAGGGTGGGTAAACAGTTCAACCTGTACCAGTTCCAGATCCAATAAATATCCTTGAAATTAATAAAATCTAGGAGGTAGTAATCAGAAACTTATATTATTTATTCGAGGGAAAGCTATATCTGGTGCCCCTAAAATTATTGGAACTAAATAATTACCAAATCCCCCTATTATTACTGGTATAACAACAAAAAAAATCATAGTAAATGCATGAATAGTAACAATAGAATTATAAATTTGATTATTACCAATTAAAGATCCGGGATTACCTAATTCTATTCGAATGATTATTCTTATAGATAGTCCTAATACTCCGGATCATATTCCAAAAATAAAATATAAAATTCCAATAAATTTATGATTAGTAGAAAAAAATCATATTTTCATATTTATATAGTTTAAATAAAAACCTTATATTTTCATTATAAAGATAAATAAACCGTTAAATTTTATAAATATTATATATTTATAAATATAAATATTATCTTAATATCTTCAATATTAAATTTTAAAATAAACTATATAAATTATAATAATATTAATATAATTATTAATAAAAATACTATATTCAATATTATTAATATTATATTATTATTATTATTAATAGAAATATCTAAGTTATTTAATTTATTTATTTTTATTATTAAAGAATTTTTAAAAAATATTTCACTTCAACCTTTATCATAATTATTTAGATACTTATTTGAAAAATTTAATGGAATAATAATAAATAATGGAATAAAATTATATAAAAATCATATCTTACCAATAAAAAACTTTAAAAACTATATAATTTTAAAATTTATAATTTTATTTATTAATTTATTAATAATAATAAAAATCCTACAAATTAAAATAATAGAAAGCTTTTCTATATAATTTAAAAATACCACCTCAATATTACTAAATATAAATAAGTTCATTAAATATCCATAAAAAATTGATATAATTATTAATATAATTATAGAATAATTTATTAATTTATATTCTTTAATATTATTAAAATTATTAAAGTTTAAAGTTTTAAATAATAAATAATAGATTAATCGGATTCTATACGATACAGTTAATCCTGTACTAATAAGTACAAATAGATAAATTATTAAATTATTATTACTGATAAATATATTTTCTAAAATTTGATCTTTAGAATAAAATCCTGATATAAAAGGTATACCACACAAAGATAAATTTGAAATTATTAACATTCTAAAAGTTAAAGGTATAAAATATTTTAATTTTCCTAAAAATCGAATATCTTGATAATTTAATATCCTATGAATTAAAATTCCCGAACATATAAATATTATAGATTTAAATATTGCATGAATAATTAAATGAAAATATGATAATTCTCAATTTTTAAAAGCAAAAATTAATATTATTAATCCTAATTGAGATAAAGTAGAAAAAGCAATAATTTTTTTTATATCATATTCAAAGTTAGCTGAAAATCCTGCTATTATTATTGTTAATAAACTAGTTACTATAATAATATTTAAAATATATTCATTTTTATAAATTAAATAATGAAAACGAATTAATAAGTATACCCCAGCTGTTACTAATGTTGAAGAATGAACCAATGAAGAAACAGGAGTAGGAGCTGCTATTGCTGCAGGTAATCAAGAAGAAAAAGGAAATTGAGCTCTTTTAGTAAATGCTGAAATTATAATTATTAAAATAATTATTCAATTAACTTTATTTATAAAAATAAAATTTCAATTTCCCATAGTTAATATTAATCTAATTCTTATTAAAATTGTTACATCTCCAACTCGGTTCAATAAAATAGTGAGTATTCCTGAATTAAATCTATAATTATTCTGATAAAAAATTACTAAACAATAAGAAATCAATCCAAGTCCATCTCATCCAATTAAAATACTAATAATATTAGGGCTAATAATTATTAATAATATTGATATAATAAAAAAGAAAACTAAATAAAAAAACCGAATACTATTATATTCATGCGCTATATATTCACAACAATATAATATAATTATAATTCAATCTATATAAATAAAAAAATTTATATTAATAGTATTTATAATTATTACATTTCATTCTATAAAATAAGTTACTTTATTTAACAATATAAATATACTAATTATTATTATTATTCTTCTAACAGTTAAAAATAATATTCTACTAATATAATATAATATGATTATTTAAAGTAATTTAATTACAAGTTTGATTCCACAAATCAATATTTTTATTAAATTATTTAAATAAATAGATAATTCAATTTTTATAACAATTAAATTTAAAGGTACTCAATGTAATAATAATAACAAATATTCATATTATTAATACTTATTTTATTAATTAAAGAATTATAAGTACCATGTTGAGAGTAAGAAAATATATATAGTGAATATATAGACCTTAAATATATTCTAATTATTAATAAATAAATAGAATTAATAGAACAATTTAACATAATATTAATAATTATAATTTCACTTAATAAATTTAAAGAAACAGGAGAAGATATATTACAAATACAAAATAAAAATCATCATATTGATAAAGTAGGGAATATATTTATTATACCTTTATTAATAAGTATATTTCGTCTTTTTGAACATTTATAAGATAAATTTACTAAAATAAATAAAGCAGAAGAACACAATCCATGAGCTATTATTATTAAGTATCCACCTACTACTCCTCACTTAGTTAAACTTATAGTTCCTAATAATATTATTCCTATGTGAACTACTGATGAATATGCCACTAATAATTTTAAATCATATTGACGTAAACAAACTATTCTTAATATAAATATACCTGATAAAGAAATAATAATAATAATATAATTAAAATACTTACTATAATTTAATATTATTATTATTCTTCGAATAATACCATATCCACCTAATTTTAATATTACTCCTGCTAAAATTATAGAGCCACAAATTGGTGCTTCTACATGAGCTTTAGGTAATCATATATGTAATATAAATAAAGGTAATTTAATTAAAAAAGCAAAAATTATATATATAAATATATTAATAATTTTAAATAAGTAAATTTTATTGTATTATTTAAAATAATTAAATAATTCAATCTATTAAAATAACTTAATAAATAAAATACAATAATCATTAAAGGTAATGAAGCAAATATAGTATATAATAGTATAAATATTGATGCATTAATCCGCTCAGGCTGATATCCCCATCCTATAATTAATAAAAATGTAGGAAATAATCTAATTTCAAAATATAAATAAAATATAAAATAATTAACTGATATAAATCTCAATATCAATGATATTAATAATAATAATAAAATAAAACTAAATATTTTAATATTTTTAAAATTTAATCTTACTATAAATATTAATATAATAATTCATAATGATAATAATGATAGTATATATCTTAATAAATCTATTCCTATTCAAGAGTATAAATTTATTCAATTTTCATTGAAATTAATGGAATAAGTAAATATTAAACTAATAAATATTAATATTATTACTAATAATTTTCTTATAATTTGTTTATTATTAATTATAATATTAAAATTTAATATAATAATAAAAATTAATACTTTTATCATTTACTTAAATTAAGTAATTTAAATCTATCATTACCATAAGAACGAATTAAAATAATTAATATTGATAAACCTAAGACTCTTTCACATACCACAAATACTAAATAAAATAATACTATAATTATAGAATTATTTAACATTATTAAATTTCTTAATAATATTAATAAACTTAATATTAAAAATTCTAAACAAATTAAATTTATTAAAATTTTATTATATAAATATACAAATATTAATATTGATATGATAAATATAATAATATAAAAATAAGTATTTAAATAAATAACTATTAATTTAATAAAAATATTAATTTTGTAAATTAATAATAAGAAAAACTCTTATAGTTATTCAAAAAAATAATAAACATTATATCTTTAATCTCCAAAATTAATATTTTCATAAACTATTTTTTGAATAATCTATGATAAAAACAATGATTACTATTCAAATTTATTATATTATTATAATAATTTTTATTAGTATATTAATTATTTCTCTTCCATCTCATAATAAAAATATTCATCCTTTAATTTTTTGTTTATTATTATTATTATTAACTATTTCTAATTCTATAAATATCAGTTTATTAAATTATACCCATTGATTTTCTTATATTTTATTCCTAATTATAATTGGTGGAATGATGATTATTTTTTTATATTTTACCAGATTTATTAATAATATAAAAATAAAAATTAATTGAATAATATTTCTTTCTTTACCGATTAAATTAATAATATTACTAATATTTATCATTATAATATTATTAATAAATGATATTTTTTTACCTTGAAATAATAAAATTATAGAATTTTTTTTTATTAATAGAATTTATAATAATATTAATTATATATTTATATATAATAAAAATATTAGAATAATTATTACAATGTTATATTTATTAATATGTCTAACTATAATTGTAAACATCACTATTAATAATAAATTAACTTTACGAAAAATTAATTAAAATGAAAAAATCAATTTTTAAAAAATATATATTAATAAACATTATTTATAATTCTTTAATCAATTTACCTACTCCAATTAATATTTCTATTTGATGAAATTTTGGATCTTTATTAGGTTTATGTTTAATAATTCAAATTATTTCAGGATTTTTTTTATCTATACATTATACACCAAATATTATTATAGCATTTGATAGAATTATTCATATTATTCAAGATGTTAACTATGGTTGATTAATTCGATTATTGCATATAAATGGAGCATCTTTTTTTTTTAGTTGTATATTTATTCACATTGGTCGAGGTTTATATTATAATTCATTTACTATAATAATAACATGAATATTAGGAGTATTAATTTTTTTATTTACTATAGCTACTGCATTTATAGGATATGTTTTACCTTGAGGACAAATATCATTCTGAGGGGCTACAGTCATTACTAATCTAGTGTCTGCTATTCCTTATATTGGAGAATATATTGTTATATGATTATGAGGGGGATTTTCTGTTAATAATGCTACTTTGAACCGATTTTATTCATTTCATTTTATCCTACCTTTTGTAGTAATGATATTAGTAATTATTCACTTAGTTTTTTTACATGAATCTGGCTCTAGTAATCCTATAGGATTAAATAGAAATATAAATAAAATCTCTTTTAGTCCTTATTTTATTATTAAAGATTTAATTGGATTTATTATTATACTAACTTTTTTATTAATAATTTGTTTAATAAATCCATATATTTTATCTGATCCAGAAAATTTCAATATAGCTAATTCTATAATTACTCCTATTCACATTCAACCTGAATGATATTTTTTATTTGCTTACGCAATTTTACGATCTATTCCTAATAAATTAGGAGGGGTAGTAGCATTATTAATGTCAATTTTAATTTTATTAATTCTACCTTTTAATAAAATTTATAAAATAAAAGGATTTAAATTTTATTATTTTAATAAAATTATATTTTGAATATTCATTAGTTTATTTATTTTACTTACTTGAATTGGAGCTCGACCGGTTGAAGATCCGTATATTTTAATTGGACAAATATTATCAATAATATATTTTTTATATTTTTTTTTAGACCAGTAATTGCAAAACAAACAGATTTAATATTATATAATTAATTATTTAGCTTATTAAAGTTTATGATTTGAATTCATAAGAAAGAAGTAAATTCTTCTAATAATTTAATAAATATGTTTTTATTTATTATAATATTAAAAACTTCCACCACATTCTGTACACACCACCGATTTCGATCACAGATCGACGGAGTGAACAGAGTGAGTGGGTTGACGAGTAGTATTAAATGTTATTCCATCAAAACCTACGGGTAGATTTGAAATACTACGAGATCCGTACCAAGCTTAATTTTATCAATCCTGATATTATGAATACTACTGTCACGATCGAGTAAACTTTTTGTTTAAAAAAAAAAAAAAAATCGAAGAAACCATGCACAATTAAAAATATAATAATCTATCTTATAAGGACTAGATACAATAAAGTCCCCCTTCAACAATGAGAACAATAAATTAAATAAATAGAATTATAAATTTAAAAATTTTAATGATTTTGACATTATTTATTCAAATTATGCTAAATTGATAAATTAATATATTTAATTTTATAATTTGTCGTTACTAGTATATATATATATATATATATATATATATTTTAATATAAAATATTTATCATTAATATTATTTATTTATATATAATTATTTAATTAATTTTATATATATATATATATATATATATATATATTATGTACAGGCTTTGCTTTTTCAGAAAGAGTACCAATCTCAGGTAGCACTTAGTGCAAGCGCTCCTGTTTCCCCTTATTGACTATTGCTCTCTTGTATACTGTGACCTGACGCAGGAACTCGACTTAAAACTACAGAGGCTCGTGAATACAGGAATTCGTTACATCTACGGTGTAAGGAGAGATGAGCGCATCTCCCCGTACAGGCGGGAGTTGCAGTGGCTAACCACTGCAGGACGCAGGAGGTATTTCACTGCTTGTTTCTTACGAAAGATGTTTAACACAGCCGTACCATCATATGTACTGGCATACTTCGACTTCCGCGTGACACTCCGGCCTGTTAGGGGGGAGGTGACACCTCTGGATATTCCTACCTTCGCGACGGAGACGCTGAGGAACTCGTTTCATATCAGCGCCTCATGCCTATGGAACAACCTACCAACACACATTCGTAATACTGCTTCTATCTCAGGTTTCAAGAAACTAGCTAAAGAGCACTTCTTCGAACTCGAAAACACATGAACATCATGTTCACACTCATGCACACGCACACACTCACACACTCTCGCTTAACTCATTCTCACCTTATCATCACACTACACATCTACCACAACAGACACCTTTTACTATTATTATGCCTGTACTCTTACTACTCCTGCTGTACATAATTGATCGTACAACACATTGTACGTAAAATAAAACCAATTAATCTAATCTAATCTAATCTCTGGCGCTGGTGGTAAGCTAAGCACGCACTCTATTTCGCTCTGTGTATTAATACTAGTTATTAATATTCTTTTCACTCTTTCGAGTAACCTTTTACAGTGGAAGAGTCTTCCCAACGGCTCCTAAGCGTCAGGCAAAAAAACTGCAATCTTTTTGCAATTTTAAGAGCCGGGAAGGATTTCCGCAAAAAGTTGTGCTACATAACCTCAATCATCCAGAGACGTGCTTTACTATCGTTGTCCTCCGCCAATCTCCGACTCAGTCATCCGCATCGTACCTGCAAGGCACAAGCTCAGTATTTTTAATCAGTACAGTGTTGTGAGTGGAGTGAAATCGTGCAGTGCGGTGTTTATAGACTACGAGAGCAGCTATAGCTATAGCTATATCTCTATCTCTCTCTATTCGTCACAGCGTTGCCAGTCGTTGTCGTTGCTAAGCCGGAACTTTATTTTTCTGACACCAGAGGGCAGCACTCTCCGAGCCAGCGAACTGCAGTATAGTACAGCAGCTCCACCGCCAGGTGGCCCCGACACGGCGTACGCAAACACGCACCCAAAAGAGCGTCCTGAAGGCTCTTATACAGAGACTACTCTGGCCACCGCACACCACGGCCCTCTTCACCTTATTTCCTGCACCACTTGTCGACTGAGCCGAATTACCTCCCGTGGATAAAGTCGATTGCGTCATTTGTTTT
This sequence comes from Nasonia vitripennis, assembly GCF_009193385.2. Classification (NCBI taxonomy): domain Eukaryota; kingdom Metazoa; phylum Arthropoda; class Insecta; order Hymenoptera; family Pteromalidae; genus Nasonia; species Nasonia vitripennis. The sequence continues at coordinate 2,929,373 of NW_022279643.1, read as the reverse complement.
AAACACTATGTTGAAAGCTGAGGGAGATGACGAACAACTGTTGGTGCATACATCGTGCAAGACTTGCACTGATGTCATTGCTTTGCGTAATAAGCGCAAATGCGACAAATGTGGCTGGTACTACCATCCTAAGTGTACGCCTATTCAGGCAATTAAGGAAGGTGGCAAGACTATACAAGTCTGCATGAACTGCTTGGTAGCTGCTAATAAAACTCCACGCAGCACCTCTACCTCTTCTCCATCTTCACGAAGCAGCAGCCCTCTGCCCCAACAACAAACACGCTACAGGAAACCGGTTTCTGCACCACCATCGCGCTCTTCTAGTCCTTCACGTAAAGAAGATCCCGTGCTCAACAAAATACTGGACAAGCTAAATAAACTTGACAACATAGAGAAGCAGCAGAATGCATTGAATAACCAGCTTTCTGAGAGCAAGAGTTTTCTGGAGAAGAGAATGACAGCCATTGAGAAGTCCCTGGAGCCGCTGAAGGAGATACCGGCGCTGATTAACCGTGTAACGGTGGTGAAAGGGGACGTGGCTGCTTTGAGGGCTGAGCAGGAGGAGATTAAAGCTAAGCTTGAACAACTGCTGGCGAGTGGTGCTGGCTCTTCTTCTTCGTCTCCATCAAATGCTCCGGCGCTGTTTACCGAGACCACCCAGCAGCTCCGTGAAGCCAACACAAGAATCCAGGCGCAATTGGATGACGTTATGTAGTCCCAGGCAAAGCTCTCTGCAGAATTAGTCATAACCGGCCTGAACTTTTTGGAGATGACATCCTTAAGGCACCTTGCCTATGCAGCTCTTCGGCCATTGGACGCTGAGCTAACTGAGAGAGACATTATCTCTGTGCGACCACTGGGAAGGGTGAGAGTAGTCCGCAGTGACACTGCGGACGCTTCTGATGCAAGCCCTGGAGCAGTCAGGTTGCCGCTCTCAGTCTCACTATCCAGGACGCTCATGCACTCGCTCATCTCTGCTAAAATCAAGATTCGGAAGCTAAATACTAGGCAGCTGTCTAGCGAATTGCTGCATAAGGCCCGCGTTGCACTACCGCTTCCGGATTCGTTCATCAACGTCAACGAATTGTTGCCGTCTGATGTCCTTCGGCTCCGCAAAACTGTGAGGGAGGCTATAAGAGAGCACGGCTGCACCACGTTTGTGAGGGATGGTCGAATATACATCAAGCTAAAGAAGGAAGATCGTGCTGTGAAGATTGCGTCGGATGAAGATTTGAAGAATTTTTTAGCGTCGATCACAGCCAACTGAAGTACACACCCCTCATTCCACGTAGATCACCATCATCTGAATCGTCCACCACATCTTCAATCACTCTTAAGGTAACTCTGTCTGAGGGTCTAAGAGTCTGCCATTTCAATGCGAACTCTCTTACGGGTCTCATTGAGATGGTCAGGATCTTCTTGTCCACTCGTCCCCTCTTTCACGTGATAGCTGTGACGGAAACCTGGCTTGACGAGAAGGTAACTTCTATCCCTTGACTGGAAAACTATACGCTCTACAGACGTGACAGAAACAGGAACGGGGGAGGTGTGTCCCTCTATATTCATCACTCACTGACTGCAAACGTATTATCATCATCTGATGGAGCTTGGTCGGGCAAGCGAGGCAAATCGGAGTACCTTTTCTGTGAGGTCTCCGCGAAGGGAGTTTCACCCATCTTTGTGGGAGTGGTGTATCGTCCACCACATGCCCCTTTTATTCAGGATAATAACTTCATTGAACAGCTGACTACTTTTATGCACAACTATTCCACAAAGGTCATTATGGGTGATTTCAACGTTGACCAACTCTCCTCATCCGAATATGCCAAGTTCATCACGGCCTATATTGAGGAAAACTCCTTATTGTCGGTCCCTTATGGTGTCACGCACCATAAACAGGACTCCGACACCTGGCTTGACCTGTGCTTAATTGCTGAGCAGGATCGCCTGCTATCACACTACAAGACTGATACTCCTTTCAACAACGGACATGACCTAATCACTGCCACTCTCGACGTGCAGATCCCACGCTACGTACCTAAAGCATACTCTTACAGAAACTACAAGAGAATCTGTGCCGAGAAGCTAAGGGACTTCCTTGGCACATGTGACTGGTCATCTCTCGCTACGTCATCACTCGACGAATGCATCACCCTTCTTAACGCTAACTTAACGAACGCCATAAATTATCTCGCCCCATCACGGACTGTTACTTCAAGACGTAAACGTCACCCGTGGTTTACCACGGCTCTTCGTGACCTCTTGACTGAACGGGACATACTTTAGAGACGGTTTCGCAGAACTCGTCTACCTTGTGATCGATATTATTATAGAGTAGCAAGGGACGACGCTCACAGACAGGTTGAGGAGGCCAGGCTGAAGTATTATTATTCACGCCTGTCAACCCTAACTGATGTCGCTGAGATCTGGAGAGAGCATGAGAACCTTGGAATCACCACCTCTAAAGCACCATCACCTTCTCGCTTCTCTACAGATGACCTCAACAAACACTTTAGTTCCATCTCAAATGATCCACTGGCTCCTGCAGTTGAGGTTTTTCTGCGTACCCTCGAGAGTCTAGACTTCCATGAGCATTTCAACTTCAAGGTTATTACAGAATCAGACGTTTTGGCTGCTGTGTCGCACTTCCACACCCAGGCCAGAGGCAACGATGGCACCCCACAGGTTGTAATTTCAAAGGCACTATCCGTACTCACTCCTTTACTATGTCGGATTTTCAACCTGTCCTTAAGCGAGTCACGTTTCCCCTCTACCTGGAAGATGTCTCTGGTGCAAGCACTGAACAAGGTCAGTTCACCAACAGCCCTGACTGACTACCGTCCAATTTCTCTCCTCTGTTTTTTATCAAAGGCGCTGGAGAGGCTGGTGCACAGGCAAGTCTCGGAATATCTTGAATCAAGACTACTCATTGACAACCTACAAACAGGCTTCCGCACCGGTCACAGCACACAGTCTGGCTTAATTAAGCTGACTGATGATGTCATGCTTGGCATAAACAAAAAGAAAGTCACGCTTCTGTTTCTATTTGATTTCAGCAAGGCGTTTGATATGGTGTGTCACGTCAGGCTCCTGAGAAAGCTATCCTCTTTCGGCTTCTCCAAGCAGGTCATCCGCTGGCTTGCATCTTACCTTACGGGAAGAAAGTAGGCCGTTATTCGTGACAACGACGAGCTCTCCACCTTTCGGCCCCTGAATACCGGTGTCCCGCAGGGATCGGTTCTAGGTCCCCTGCTGTTCGCGTTGTACATCAATGACATTGGTTTTTGCCTGGATTCAGATGTGTCCCATCTAATCTATGCGGATGAGTTGCAAATATACAGCCAATGCCACCTTGAGGAGCTCGATTCTCGTTCTGACAAGATGAGAGCTAATGCCGAAAGGATAATGGGCTGGGCTGCACAAAATCACCTTAAACTTAATGTCCTGAAAACTAAGGCAATTGTCCTGGGCTCTCCCTACTACATTAATGCTTTACCGACTGTTGCTAACACCTACATCAACATAGGGGGAGACTATGGATCATCCGTGCGCAATCTGGGGTTGGTGCTTGACTCCAAACTAACGTGGAAAGAGCATGTTACACAACTATGCAAACGTGCTCACTCATTAATGTATAGGCTTTACTTTTTCAGGAAAAGTACCAATCTCAGGTTGCGTAAACATCTCCTGCAAGCACTCCTATTTCCAATCATCGACTACTGCTCATTGGTATACTGTGATCTGACCCAAGAACTTGACACAAAACTCCAGAGACTCGTAAACACGGGAATTCGATACATCTATGATGTAAGGAGGGACGAGCACATCACCCCCTATAGGCGTGAACTGCAATGGCTTACAACTGCCGGACGTAGAAAGTACTTTGCAGCCTGTTTTCTACGAAAACTGTTTAACACAGCTGTGCCTTCCTACATCTTGGCCTTTTTTGACTTTCACGTCGCGCACAGGCCTATGAGGGGGGAGGTGACGCCTCTGGACATCCCGACTTTCAAGACGGAGACGCTGAAAGGTTCATTCCATATAAGCGCCTCATACCTCTGGAACTCGCTACCATCACGCCTTCGCAACACTACATCCATGTCACACTTCAAACAATTAGCTAAACAATATTTTTATGCACTTGAAAACTCATAATCATCTCATAAACACTTACACTCCTCCACTCTATATATATCATTTCACATTCACTCTATATATATCATCTCACACACACACACACAAATTATAACTGGTTTTACTTTATACCGTTATTTTTGAATTGTACAACATAATGTACAGAAATAAAACTTATTTAATCTAATCTAATCTAATCTCTCTCTTCACGCTCAACGTAAACTGAATTCAACTTAGGGACTTGAATTAGTGCAAAACTGCAGTGTTGTGTGTAAGAGTGAAATCGTGCAGTGTCTCTAATCGACGAAAGTAGGTATAGCTATAGCTATATCTCCATCTCTCCCTATCTGTACAATTTTGCCAATCGTCATCGTTGCCAAATCAGAAGTTTTTATTTCTGACGACAGAGTGCAGCACACTCCGAGCTAGCAAACCACAGTACTGCAACTCTACCACCAGGTGGCCCCGACACGGCGCACGCAAACGCGTATTCAAAAAAGCGACCTAAAGGCTCTTATACTGACACCCCTCTGGCCACTGTACACTAACTTTCACGGTTTGTGTCGCAGCACTCTAATGCTTAGTACACGTAAGCTGAGTACATACCTACACTGCACTATACCCGCAGCAAATTAAAGAGTATCTCCACTTCTTGCACTGAATCAAAAAAGGTGGTTTTCCACTGGCTCTTCGTTCCACTAGATCGTCTTTTCTTTATTCAATTTGCCATGATAAATGTCGGTGCTTCTATGTCAAATTAAGAAGAAGAAGTGGAGGAGATACTTTAGGAGACACCTTAAGATCAGCTGATGGCAATGTCGTATAAAGCTTGCACAAAAGTTATCGGCAGAGGCGAGTCGAGTAGAACCTGTGATAAGTGCGACTGGAACTATCACGTTAAGTGCATCTAAATACATGCAATCTGGGAGGGTGGAAGAACCATCTCTGTGTGTATGACCAATCTGGAAGTAGTCAATAACCCTGCTATTCGCTTCTCTTAATTTGCACCAGTAACTCGGAGTTCAAGTCCACTGCCACCGTCATTAAACACAAATGACACACTCACGCAGATCCTGACCAAGCGAAACAAGCTTAATAACATAGAGGCTGTGCAAATAAGCATGCAAAAGGTGGAGCAGTCGTATGTCAGCGATCGAAATCTCGCTTGCTCCGCTCAAGGATTTGGCCTGCATTGGCCACGCGAATCGAAGTAGTGGAAGTTGGCGTAGCAGCTCTGAAGTTGGAACAGGAGGAGATCAGGAGAAAACTGAAATCTCTCATTGCTACTGGCGCAGGATTTTCTACCACCTCTGCAACTGCTGACACTGAAGCCATTAAGCAGCTTTAAGATTCTAATGCGAAGCTTCAAGCCAGATTGAGGAGTGTAGAAGCAGCTCAATCGAAGATGTCATCCGTATTGGTTGTTACGTCCTAACGTCGACGCACGATGTAAAATTCTTCATTTCGAGTCAGCTTCCGCTAAACTTGGGATGGAGTCGATCCCTAATTTATTTCAATAACCCGCATAAATTTATAAAGATTCCAACCCAAACTAACGAACAGATCTCGTAGGACTGTAGGTCAAAAAGCATCCGACAAGCGAAGTCCAGTCAACCCTCCAGGCAACTCGACAAGTTCTCCCAAAATTATTTTATAAAATGAGCGGCAGCGTTCAAAGCCTGCTCACATTACAAATTTACCACCCTTTAAATATTCTTTAATGTTTTAGTTTACTTACTTTTTGTTTTGTAGCTGCTAACTGAGAGTTTACTTGAGCGTAAACTCCTTCCTTCTTATTGGACTTGAAATTTGGTTAAAATAAATGAAACTAGACAAATTCTTATTCAGAACACACAGCCACCACGGCTTGGAAATACAAAATTATAAACTTAGAAGTATACTTGGGAGCAGCCACCTTGGCTGAACTACTCGACGAGACTCTCACCAGACTCTGCTTTCCTCCGCACGCTTTTTCTACCTTCGCCCCTACGTCGCATCTTTTCCCTTTCCAAACCGTTTTTTCCCATAGGTACATCCCTTTGGGTCCGCATCTACGCCCTCTATATCGGTCATCGACGGTCATCGCCCTCTATATAGCGTCGCTCCTTTCCGCTTGGATAACGCCTCTTCCGGTCTCCTTCCGCTCCACCTTCGGCCCCTCCCACGCTATTTTCCGATCCTTACCGATTTCCCGCTAGATGGCTCTCCTTCTACAATTTCTAATTTTCTTAAAGTTTAATTCTAATTAATTCTAAATTTTACAATATTTCCTTAAATAATAATTATTTACTATGCTTCTAACTTCATATCGCGATCAATTTATATTTTTATTATAACTTTATGTTTTAAACTTTCACTCTTTATTAAAAATGCTTAATATTATTCAAATTTAATATTATTATTATTACTGGGGGGGTGTACACCCTGCTCGCTTCGCTCGCCAACCCCCTAATTTCAATTTTCGTTTTTAATTGTATAATTTTATAATTTTTAAATCTTCTCATTACGATTTTGATTGTTCATTCCAAAATGAATAATTTTTTAATTAAACTCGCTTCGCTCGCCAACCTCAAATTTGAAAATAGGTAGTAATTTATAAGTTGAAAATATTTTTACTGCAATTTCTATTTCAATTGTATTTGATATTCAAAAAACTATTATGTTTAAACTTGCAGTGGTTACCTATAACATAATACATAGCAAAAGTATCAACAACATATAACAACAAATTCTTGGAGGCTTTGTATTCACGTCGCGTCAAAAATTTGGTTACTATTCACTTGAATTCGAAGTTTTACTCGCGATTTTTTAATGCTATATGCACAAATAGTTGGTTATTCCTATAAAACTGAATTCAAAAGTAAATCGCGAGTTTTTATGTTTAAATTATTGTGCGGGATACTAAATCCAGGCTGCAGTCATTTGGAAGAGAGAAGGAGAGAGAGAGAGAGAGAGAGAGAGAGAGAGAGAGAGAGAGAGAGAGAGAAGAAGAAGAGCGAGAAAGAGAAAAAAGAGATAAAGAGAAATCATACTCAACATTGAAAGTTATGTATTTTTAATCTATAAAATTTTGACATAGTAGATAGACAGAATATCCAATAAAATGTCAGAATGTGAAATAGAACAAAAAATCCTTGAAGATGGCAATTGCTTATTTCGTTGCTTTTCGTATTTTTTGTTTAATACGGAAGAAAATCATATGAAAATTAGAGCCAAAATTGTAAATCATGTTTATGAGAATTGGGAATATTTTGAGCCATTTATCGTAGGCGACGAATCTTTAAAAATTACTGATAGAAGTACTTATAAAATGCATATGTCAATGAATGGTACGTTCGTGTATATTCTGGAGAATGTTAAGGTGTTAAAATTAAAGATAAATATGAGATCATAAAATATTAATTTTTCATCCTTTATTTCAAATATTGGTGATGGACATATTGACAGTTTTAAGATTCCAGACAATTGGAAAACTAATAACATATGCAATAAAATTTACGGTTCAGTTATATCTGTAAATGATGATCTTTTAAACGGAGTTATTTTATCGCCCCATAATCAAGATATTTACAAAAAATATGAAAAAATATTGAAAAAAATTAATAGCGAGGAAGTTATATATTATAGTATCGATTACGCTAGACTTAAAGGTGTTGGTGAAACTCATAGTAATGCTGAATTAAAGTATCCAACAAAATATTGAAATTCTCTGAAATTCCCAGGTTTCCCAGTACATATATTGACTTTTAAAAAAAAGTAAAATAGTCATGCTCATTCGAAATATAAGTATAAGTGACGGTCTTTGCAATGGTACCAGATTGAAAATAATTAAATTGTTCAAACATAATATCAAAGCTGAGATTATTACAGATGATAAAAAGGAAACTACTGCTTTCATTCCAAGAATTATTTTAGACACCGGTGAATATACATCTTTGCTTTTCGTATTATTCCTTTCATAATTTCCTTTAATTTTCGCTTTTGCCATGACTCTACGTAACTCGCAAGGGCAAAGTTCTGACACAGTTGGTATTTATATTCATAAGCCACTTTTTACTCACGGTCAGTTGTATGTTCCCCTTTCTTCTTTTTTTTTACGTGGCATTTGGAACTCAAAAGTTCATCGCCTCATCTACGCAACCCTTCCACGCTGTCCTATCTTGTGTCAACCCCACCCAAGATGCACCTCTCCGATCGACACCCACCCGTCCTATTTCTACTAGATCCGCTTTTACGTTGTCCTCCCATCTACGTCTAGGTCTACCTAAAGGTCGCGTTACCATCGGCCTGCCCTTCATGACACGCGCTGCCGTACGGTTATCTCCCATTCTCGCTACGTGCCCTGCCCATCCCAATCTGCGCGATTTTATTATTCTGTTAATATTTGGTGACGCGTACAGATTGTGTAACTCATCATTGTGTAGTCTCCTCTATTCCCCGGTTTCCTCATCTTTATTCGGCCCGTATATTTTTCGCAAGACTTTATTTTCAAATACCCTAAAACGGTTGTCCGCCTGCTTAGTGAGAGCCCACGTTTCGCACCCGTACAGAACCACCGGCAGTATTATTGTCCTGTATATTTTTATTTTAACGTTTTTAGACAACAGCCTCGACTTAAGTAAATTACTCTAGCGAGAGAGTGAGTCTAGCTTGTATTACGTTTGACAGAACTTTGTAGCACGTTGCTAAAAGTGAGATACCCCTATAGTTATTGCAGTCTGTCTTATCCCCCTTTTTAAAAATCGGTATAATGATAGATTCCTTCCAATTTTTGGGTATTGTTTCATTTTTCCAGATGGCACATACTAGTTTATAGATTTTGAAAGTGAGCTCGACGCCCCCATATTTGAGTAACTCAGCTGGTATAGAGTCATTTCTCGCGGCTTTGTTGTTTTTTAGTTTTTTAATCGCGGCCTCTACTTCTTGATAGCTCGGTTCCTCCACGTGGGGTTCAGCAGTGTGAATTTCGTCCCCTAATTCTTCGCTATTTTCGTGCACGTTTAATAATTTATCGAAATAATTTTTCCACAGCGACAGTAATTCGTTGTCAATTGTTACCAGGTCCCCGTTTTCGTCCTTCATCAATTGCGCTCTACTCCTAAAACCCTTTCTGATGGCGTTAATCCCTCTGTACATTTCGCGGGGGTTATTTTCCTTACTATTAGTTTCTATTCTCATAATAAGATTCTTTTGATACTCCCGCTTCTAATTTCTGTAGATCGCGCTCGTCTGTTTCCTTACGTTAGAATACTCTTCTACGGTCCTATCGCTTCTATTTTGTAAGCTATCTAATTTAGCCTTTTTGCGCCTTTCAAACGAGAGTTCGCACTCTTCGGCAAACCATAGTTTGCTCTTTGGCTTTTTCTTTTTACCCAGTACTTTGTTCGCGGCCTCTTTTACCGTTTTTTCGATGTCCCCCAATAAGCTATTCGGTTCGTCATTCCCCTCCGGCGATGTGTTTGCTTCTTCAAGTGCCTGAAACCTGTTATTGATTTCTATCTGGTACCTAATTCGCTCTGTTCTATCTCGTAGCTTCTTAATATCGAAGCTTTCTACCTTGTTTGCTCGCTTACTATTTTGATTCGCTACTAGTCTAGCTCTTAATTTGGGTACTACTAGGAAGTGGTCCGAGTCGCTATCTGCCCCTCTGTAAGCCCTTACGCCGAGAACGTTAGTATGACGTCTTTTTTCAATGAGGAAATGATCAATTTGGTTCTGTGTGGCCCCGTCCGGCGATGTCCACGTTGCCTTGTGTATGTCCTTGTGCTTAAAACACGTAGTTTTGATTATAAGATCTTTTGCCGCCGCGAAATTTATGACCCTAATACCGTTATCATTGCTGGCTTCGTGCAGGCTTTCCTTCCCTATAGTAGGCCTAAATATTTCCTCCCTACCTATTTTACCATTGAAATCGCCTAATACTATTCTTGTGTCGCAAGACGCGAACTGGTCGATTACCTGCTCTAAAGTTTCGTAATAGAGATCCTTAGCTTCTTCTTCTTTGTCCTCCGTAGGGCAGTGTACATTAATAAATACATATCTATACCATTCACCTTCGATAATGATGTACGAGAGCCTATCATTGACGGATTTGAAACTTTTAACTGAATGTATGCTTTTGCTTACGAGAAATCCGGTGCCTAGAGATCCCCTAAATTAATAGATAATAATTCATCATAGCATATTATATCCAAATAAGGCCCACGCGGGGAAGCCTGACACCCCGTATGTAGCGCGTCCCTCGGGTGGCGGATGGGGGAGTGCTCGCCGAGGCACACACCTCGGAGGGTAAAGCAGAAATAAAATATGCTCCGTGGACTAAATTAGGCCGCGTTTGCCGTGCGGTGTGACCCGTAAGCTGCCGAAAGGAGATCCTGGATGAAGAGGTGATCTAACGGTCTCTCTAAAACCCGCGGTTTCCTGCCGAAGTGACCTGAACCATCTTTGGCTCCCGCTGACAGCAAGACGGGAGGCCGGTTACCAAGCTAATATCGGTCAACCGGCTTAAGCGAGTGCGTGATAGTGTGACATCCGCCGAAAACTCTCCAGAAAGCCGAGCACCTTTGTTCGGAGTAGGAGGCTCAAGAGAGTGGAGGTGGGCTAGTGTGATAGAGCGTGCTATACCCTGACATGATGTACCCAGTCTGGCACCGTCTACAGTCATGTGTTGGGGCCATGTCAGCTGCCCCCATAGATGGGGGGATCCAGGGGGTCGGACACATGCCGGGATGAAGAAAATGCTTATAATATGGGAATCACAAACGAGCTCGGGGAAAACTCACAGGAGAACCTGGAAGTTGAAACCATAAGGGTGCCAACAACGCAAGACGGTGGATATCCAATCCACAAATCAAGCAGCAGCAGTACCAGTATAGGTACCATCAGTGCTGCAGGATACCGATACGACAGTGGAACGGTAGGTGAAAAGAGCCAGACCACAAGTGAATGGCTACAAGCACATGCCAGCTTGCGTGACAAAATAAGGAAGGTGAGAGATATGACCAGGCAAATGACCAAAACCCTGGATAAGCAGAAGGACGTGAACTCCAAGATTAAAGATGGATTACCCTTAATCGGATCAATGTTGATCGAAACTGTCACGCTTCTTGACAAGATGGAGGATGTTGTAAAGAGACAGTCCCTTCAACAACCTAGAGTGGACAAGTCCCAAAAAACGGCAAAGTCGAAGAAAAGGGTACGAGCATTATCCGACGAAGGCGGCGGTACCCCTGCCAAAAAAGACAAGAAGGGTGCAAGTGTCCCCTCGACAAGTAGGGACAGCTAGGGAAACGGACAGACTTCTCATGGACAGATACAATGGAAAGTAGCTGCTGGCAGGAAGGTAATAAAAAAACAGAAGGACAAACCGGAGCAGATCCAATCAAAGAAGAGAGAAGAGAAGGTTTCACGTCAGAGGACAGACGCCATTCTGATAACGCCGGAGAGTGGCAAAACCTATGCTGACATTTTGGGTCAGATGAAGGCACATGTAAAGCCAGAAGAACTAAACACAGAGATCAAGTTTGTCCGTAAAACAAGACATGGTGGCGTTCTAGTGATGGTAGGTAAAAGCAACGACAAAATGAAGTCATTGCAAAATGCTACTTAAGACACAATCGGACAAGTAAGCACGATTGAGAACAAGATCTCCAAGATAACAGTAGAGATCAGGGACATCGATGGACTTACGACAAAGGAAGTGGTCAACAGTGCTATCGCGGTCGTGAAGGACTGTGGCGAAGAGGATGTTAAACTCCATCTGTTCGAGTCAAACACGAAAAAGCAGAGAATAGCAGTAGTTAAATTGGACCAGACCAAGGCCGCCACCCTGCTCAAAAAAGGAAAGATCGGCATCGGTTGGGTAAACTGCCAAGTGCGGGTGCGAGCAAGCATCACGCAATGCTACCGTCGCCTTGGCTACGGGCACGTAAAGGCCAAATGCAAAAGCCCTGACAGGAGCACTGGCTGTTGTACGAGGAGAAACCATAGTCGAGCGCCAAGATGGAACACCCGAGGCATGAATCGAGAGACACTCGCGGAGTTAATTCAAAGTGCAAACCTCCCATCCAAAGGGATCTCACACGAATTAGGCGGACGCGAAAGAGCAGAGACAATAGTCGAGAAAACTACTAATCTGATTACTGAGATCTGCGATGCGACTATGCCCAGGGTGTCTACCAGCCACCAGAGAAGTCCAGTGTACTGGTGGACAGACAACATTGCGGAGCTTAGGGAAGAAAATTTCCATGCTAGAAAAAGGTCTCCAAAAGCCTGGAAACAGAAAAGTCCTGAAGCCCGGGACCTTTCCAAAAGACAGGACAAATTGCGAAAAATTCTCAGAGACGCGATAAAAGAGAGTAAGCGCCGCCGCTGGACAAAGATCATCGAGGACGTTGAGAAAGTCCCATTTGGCGATGAATACGCGATCGTTACACGAAAGATGGGCGAAATGAAACGCACGGAACCTATGGAAGCAGAAACGATGGAAAAAGTAATCGATGGACTGTTTCCCACACACCCCATCAGACCCCAAACAGAAGCGGCGGAAATACCGGCAGACGAGATACCTCTTTATACAGAAGGTGAACTTATCTCAGCAACTTCGTCCCTTAAAAGAGGCAGGGCACCGGGACTGGATGGCATCCTTGCGGAAATGCTCAGGATCGTCGCGTCGCAACGGCCTGAGCTGCTCTTAGAGATGTACAACCAGTGCCTGGTGCAGGGAGTTTTTAGCTTGCGGTGGAAAAGAGCAAGACTTGTACTGATTAAAAAACCGAAAAAAAAGCGGATACGGACACTTCCTATAAGCCACTGAGCCTTTTAGACACAATGGGAAAGACGGGGGAAGCACTGGTTAAACCGCGAATACTAAGGGCTGTAAGCGAAGCGGGAGACCTTTCCGATAAACAGTATGGCTTTAGAAAAGGGCGATCCACCATAGGAACCGTTAGAGAGGTAACAGATACAGTACAGAAAGTATAAGAAGTTAGACTCGTTCTAGTTACGTTAGACGTAAAAAACGCGTTCAACTCGGCAAGATGGACCGACATACTTGCTGCCTTAGAATCATTCGGTATGCCGCAATACATTATGCGTCTTTCGAAAGATTATCTGAGGGACCGGATTATCGAGTATGAAACGAAAGAAGGGCATAGATTAAAGACCTATAACTGCAGGAGTAGCGCAGGGTTCGATTTTGGGTTCAGACTTCTGGGGTATCTTGTACGACGGACTTCTAAAATTCGAAATGCCGGGGGACGTGATGCTCGTTGCATATGCAGACGGTGTGGCCGCGGTTATAACAGCACGGAATGTGGGCATTGCGCAAGCGAAGTTAAACGTGATCATGAGCAGTGTGCTATGGTGGATCGCGAACTATGGATTGACTTTAGCGCTTGATGAGACCGAAATTGTCCTATTGACAGAAAAGCGGATACCGACCATCATACCTATGAAGGTAGGCGGCGAGACTATAACGACGAAACCATCAGCCAAGTATCTAGGAATAACTCTAGACACAAAGCTGAACTACGGGAAACACCTACATCGCGTCTGTAAAAAAGCCACGACTAGGATAGCGCAACTTAGCTGACTCATGGCTAACGTCCGTGGGCCTAGGTCAACAGTTAGGCGGCTACTCATGGCGACCACTAACTCCTGTTATATGAAGCAGAGGTGTTGGCCGACGCTATGACCATGAATAAGTATCGGAAAAAGATTATAACAGTACAGCGAAGGGGGGCCCTTAGAATAGCATGCTCCTACCGGACGGTCGCGGCCGAGGCATCGATGGTAATCGCGGGGGTAATCCCCGTGGATCTTCTTGCGATCGAACGCAAGCGGATCTACGGAGCTCGCTTAGCGTCGAGTAGCATCTCGATTGCCGTGGAAGAAAGAGAAATAACAATGCGCGATTGGTAGACTAGGTGGACCGATTTTTTACCGTTACCCAATTTTTCTTCGGTCACGGATACTTTAGGAGCTACTTTTTCGGGATGAACAGGGTGGCAACACTGGGGTGTAAGTACTGCGGTGACGATCGGGACGACGTAAGACACACGTTTTTTGACTGCCCCCACTAGGCTAAAAAGCATAGAGTATTGGAGCTGACGATAGGGGCGTTCACGCCCGAGACTGTAGTCAAAACGATGCTTGGCAGCAAGCAGAATCGGGGCGAGATAACGTCGTACGTGGAGAGACGGTTGTTTACAAGACTAGTTGACGGCTAGCATAGGTTAAGACAGGCGACCCCCAAAGAAATCCGAAAGCGGATACCGGGGGGGGGGGGGGGGGGTTTCGCAGCCCTATAAGAGGTGGAGTTTTAGTGGGTATGCCTGATGATAGTCCCGCGTCAGGGAAGTCCCACACACGGGAAGTCTCGCACGACTCCTGACATGGTGCTTCAAGCATTCCTTCAACTCTCTGGATAAACAAGAAAAAAAAAAGAAAATATATACATATTATGGGCCGCCTAAATAAGAGGAAGTTATAATGAAGGCAAGCCAAAATAAGAAGGAGGCCCAATGAGGGAGCGCCAAAATGAGGGGAGCTAATAACCCAAAATGAGGGGATGCCAGAAACAGTAAAATTACGTAAAAATCATTCATTATTAACCCAATAACGAAAGTTAGGTTAAAAATAACGTAAAAAAGGCATAATTTTAACCCAAATAGAGGGGGAGTCCAATAACCCAAAATAAAGGGGAGCCAGAAACAATAAAATTACGCAAAAATCGTTCATTACTAACCGAATAACGAAAGTTAGGTTAAAAATAACGTAAAAAAGGCATAATTTTAACCCAAATAGAGGGGGAGCCCAATAACCCAAAATGAAGGGGAGCCAGAAACAATAAAATTACGCAAAAATCGTTCATTATTAACCGAATAACGAAAGTTAGGTTAAAAATAACGCGAAAAAGGCATAATCTTAACCCAATTACCCAAATTGAGGGGGAGCTAATTTCTGAAACGGCGGCAGCAGCGGCGGCGAAGATTTTATATTAATATAGAGAGATAACCTAGTTACTATTTCTAACTAGTTTTTGATAACTATCTATTAAACTAAAAACATCGTAGAACCTGTACGAGTCTAAATTTCTTTCTACGCTACGAATACGAATTCTACATCTTTGAAATAAATAAAATATGCACGGTTGCAGCTTATTATTTTTTAACTGTCCATACTTTATATGAATCAGAATTTCTCTTAATTTTATTATAAATATTGTACTATTAAAATTTAAAATTTGCTTCGCACAGCTTCGCATTTCGTGACGCAAAGACTGAAAAACTTGAGGCGCCAGATTGTCGCTCACTATTTCCCTGGCTACCCACAATTCTTAAGATAGGTACGCTGCCCGCGATATACCGATCCCGATTGCTGTACCTGTGCCTGTTCTTAATGGCTATTTCTACGGACTGCCTAATTGCACAGTCCAGACTGTAAAGGACAATGCTGGGATTTGAATAAGAAACGGTGGTTATTGAAACCACAACTTTAATAGATGAAAAAAATTATAACGACGATTACCTTATTCTTTCAGCGATGCCAGAGGTCGATTGACTCGAGCGCGTGTCGCGCTGACCTTTTAAGCGCTTGCCCGAGATAACCCCTCTGAGGGTTTTGTTTCGCAGAAACCCCCGATCATTGTGCGATCACATCACCTCCGAGCCACCGCCTATTTTCACGTCAGCCTTTTGGCCCGAGTCCTGACATTTGTCAGCGGGTTCCTGGCCCATATTTTCTGATTTTGAAAACCAGAGATTTTGCGCCCGGGAAACCACCCTCGCGAGACTACAGCTTTTGAGAACCATACGTTCTCCCGGCACGGCACGGTCCGTCTCGCAAGGGTAAATTTCCTGGATCACGGAAAAACCTCAGGTTTTCCCGGCACAGCACGGCATATTTTTGGCGCTGGCTCGGAGCGCATTTTCTAATGTCGTTTTCCCCCGAGTCTCTTGCGTCGCTTTACATAGTTTTCAAGATATTATCATAATTAATTTAGCTTAAAATTAGATCGAAAAAATGCGCGCAGCGCTAAGAATATTTGCCGTTATTGCAAATGTCGTACGAGAGGCTTTGTCTGCCTCGAGTCGACGTTCATATTCACTAAATCTCTTTCGGCTTTGTCTTGAGTCTTTCACAGCTGAGCTTGTTTGCATCTCGGGACTCGATTCGCGATAATCGGTATTTTGATTCGCGAATCCATACTCGACCAGCGCCGACGTGCGCCGCTGTAAAGTATACATTTACACTATTCTATTATAAATTCAACGCTTAAATAAAAAATCCAATTGCGCACGCTACGCAGACGCTCGCCTGCTCTTAAGCTCTACGGAAAATACTTTTTTTTTCACGCAGCTGCGTCTTCATTTATTTTATTAAAATTTTTATATATATATATTTTTTTTTATTTAACTTATGACATAACGTGGTGTTATTTGATCTCACACACACGGAGAGCATCTCACTAAGATCTCTTGCATATACTACCCTAAAGCTCCTAGATGACAATCTAACCGAACGTGACATAGAATCTGCCAGATCCATGGGCAAGAGGCGTCCTGCTGAAGAGACAGCTAAAGGTGCTACTGCTGTTTCCACTGCACCACTGGCAGTATCTCTGTCATCTAGAGCACTGATGCGCTCCTTGATTAGTGCTAAGATTAGACATAAAACGCTGCATTCTAGTCAATTGAGTGGAGAACTTTTTGACAAAGCACGTGCTCCTCAGCTATTACTACCCTCACTTATTAATGCAAATAAGTTGCTGCCTGCTGATGTTCAGCATTTAAAGATTGCTGCGTGGAAGGCAGCTAAGGCTCGAGGTTTCTCCTTGTTCGTTAGAGAAGGCCGGGTCTACATTAGGTTGAAGAACGTGGCACGTGCTGTACCCATCTCCACTGAGGAAGACATTTAACGTTTTTTATTAACCCTGAAAATCCCAAGAGAATGATCAACTTGATAGCCCCTCTTCCCCAACTAAACATCATCAACTACAACACTGCAGTCTCACATCACCTACACCACCACCATCAGCATCGATTACCACATCTTCATCTAATTCCAAGGTGAATCTGTCGCAGGGTCTTAGGGTCTGCCATTTTAATGCGAACTCTCTTACGGGTCACATTGAGATGGTACGCCTCTCCTTGCCCACTCGTCCCCTCCATCACGTAATAGCAGTAACTGAGACCTGGCTTGACGACAACATAATATCCATCCATTCATTAGATAATTATACATTACACAGACGTGACAGAAACAGGAACGGTGGCGGTGTGGCCATCTACATCCATCACTCATTCTGGAATGAGCACATCACCCTTTTCAGGTGTTAGCTGCATTAGCTTACCACTGCTGGACGTAGGAAGTACTTCATGGCCTGTTTTTTAAGAAAACTTTAACACGGCAGTACCATCCTACATCATTGCCTACTTTGACTTGCACGTTGCACTTCGTCCTACGAGGTCTGAGGTGACACCCTTGGACATCCCGACCTTTGCGACAGAGGCGATAAGGAACTCATTCTATACTAGCGCCGCATACCTTTAGAACACATTACCTTCACTTATACGCATTATTACTTCAATCTTACTCTTTAAACAAAACGCCAGGCAATACTTCAACAATCTCGAAAACACATAATCATTTCTCATCACTTTTATATAATCACACGCCTCATACCACAATTCATCCTTCATCCACCGTATCATACACTATCACAAATTTTACAAAATGTATTCTTTAAATTTTATTCTTTATAATTTATTTGTACAACATAATTTACAGTAATAATAATAATCTAATCTAATCTAATATATTCTCTCTCTCTCTCTCTCTCTCTCTCTCTCTCTCTCTCTCTCTCTCTCTCTCGTTGACAGCCTCGTTGACATCAGGGGTATACCATCATCAGACAGGATCGTAATGTTAATGGAGGCGGTGTCGCCCTGTGACAGTGCACATGTATACACACTACTCAGCATGTGCCCAGCGAAGTACTCTCGCAACAGCACACTCACTGACACATACACTCATGGGCGACAAGACGATGATTAAGGCGGCAGGAGCTGCACGCGAAGCATAGAGGTAAGGTTAGGCTCATAGAAAGAGAGAGAGAGGGAGAGAATTGAGAAAGCAGCGCGACAAGAAAGAGCGCACTGACCATTGCAGTGCCTATAGAGACTCTGTGAGGAAGAGAGACGGGCGACACAAAGGAGATCGAGAGAAGGGGAAACGGGCAAGATAGATCAAAGCGGAGAGATTAGAAAGGCTCTCTCCGATTCTAGCTGCGCTAGCGAGCGAACGTGGCTGAAGCCACCGGCTAATCTGCAAGCCAACGGACACGTTCTGTTCAGCGGCGTGGTTCGACGGCGATCGAGATCAACCAGGGCGAAGCCAGCCCGATCATCAAGGCGCAGCAGCGGGGCTACTGCGATCAGCGTGACCGCAAAACCGAAAACAAGAAGAGAGCGTCAGCCATTAACCCGACCAGGCATCAACGAACAGTACAACGACCGGTGCATCGTTCCAGTGCCAGCACATCCACGACATAATGCTAGTAAGTCCGCCGTGCGTGTTAGAATCGAGCTAACTTAGTGCTCTCTGACTTTCTCGCGAAAATCAGGGTAAATAGCCTGATAATTGGCTAGATTTGGATCGCGGGAATAATTGTCTCATAGAAGTGACGGCCGATCTTGACGATCGTCTCATCGTCAAACACGCGGGTAATAAACGCAGCGCGCGACACGCGATTCAAAGAAACATTGTTATTTTAAGTCGATAAACGTTCAGTATTCAGAATCAGCCCGCCTGAACTTACCGTGCAGTAGCCAGCTAGGTTCCCGTAACGGAACGACCCCGCCTAGGTTATAATAATGTATTTTTTCCTGCTAATTCGAGGGTGGAGTGTAAAAAAATGGCAGGTTATTTGTTATAAACAATTTTCCAGAAAATTGTTGCAAAATTTTTACTTTTCCGTACTAAACAATATTTTTTCAGATTCCTTGTATAAATTTGAGATGAAAGTGTTCCTATACATTTTACCGTACGGAAAAGTAAAAATTTTGCAACAATTTTCTGGAAAATTGTTTATAACAAATAACCTGCCATTTTTTTACACACGACCGTCAAAATTCGGATTCAGCAGGTAAAAATACATTAGAAAAACCAGGATGGAGTCGTTCCGTTTGAAATGGTTATGGGAACCTTGCTGGCTGCCGCACTATTACGGCATAATAAATCTGTGTTCGTCCACACATGCATGCCCTGATTCCTATAAACATTTTTAGTCAAGCATAGAAGGATTCCGCCACCCTCCGCGGGCTGCTTAAGCGGCGAACGCTGAGTAGCCGAGGCTAGACCTTTTTCGTCACCAAGGCGGCATTTTGTCGACTGGGAAAGATCCGCGTGACAGCCCGTCGCTTGGCAGGGCAAAGAGAATGAACACTATGCACCGGTGGATAACACCCATGTCACAGCCCTATTCGTACGCAACGGATTAAAAATCAAAAAGCTTGCTTCATGTGACACTTTGGGTCAAGGTAAACCAGGAAATCCAGAGTAGCATTTTGTAGTTTAAAAAGGGGCGACTTACCTTCAGTATTGCTGGACGTTATTTACAGGCCCCCAAAAATTCCGATGCAAAAGGACTCCAACATTCTTAAGTGTTTTTTAGGATCTATGTGGCGATTATAGTCATAAAATTATAATGGGCGATTTGAATTTTAACCTGCTGTCTGATTCAGATGACGCTGTCATCATCAAGCGTCTGCCTCTTTTCAGATAATCCGAATAAACGACCTGCATAATATACTCGACAGTACTACAATTAAACATCTCTTTTACGTGGACGACCATCAGATTTATCTACACACCAGCAAAGATAATTTTTGGAAAGGCGTGGTTCGGCTAGCTGAAGCAGCACGGCTGATTTCTGACTGGGCGAGGAGCTCCCATCTGAGACTCAACTCCCGCAAAAACAAGTCCAGTTTTGGGTTTTATAAGAAATGTTAATGATACCAAGTCATGATAACTGCTTGGGGTTTTGTTGCCGGACGGAGTGATCGTCCCATTCAGTGAGACAGTCGTAAGTCTTGGTGTTGTATTAGATTGTAAATTTACTTGGAAACCGCAAGTGGACGCTATCACGAAACAAGTCAACAAAGCCCTGTATAGCTTGCGGTTTATTAGAAGCTTCACCACTGACACTCTTCGCAAAAGACTAGTTGAGACAGTTATGTAACCACACTTACCGTACTACTACTAACCGGACTACTGTACTGTGACCATACTGGATGCCTCGAATGAACAACGAATATGGTTACAGAGACTGAGTATTTCTTGTGTGAGATTCATCTTCGGGGTTAGAAGGGATAAAAATACATATCAGTCCATACTGGAGGCGTCTAGAATGGCTGCGTACCGATTCCAGAAGGCTCTACTTAGAGACCATTTTATTATACAAGTATACAAGTTGTAAATACAAAACGAGACCCTTCAGCAGGTTGCTTTTTTCTGGAACTCTCTCCCTTCTAAACCACGAAATCTACCATCCCTTGCCCCTTCTAAGGGGGCACTGCGACGGCACCTGCTGGCCAATGAATCTTAACAACTTTGAACCCTTCGGCGCTGCGTTTTTATTCTAGTCTGACTCGGCCTTTAATCCGTAATCATTCTTCGCAGTATTATTTCTTTAGATATTGAATGTGCAAAACAGTTGCTCTATGACCAAACTTCATGAGTACAACGTTAAGATAGAAAGCTTTATTGTGACAACCAGACGGTATTTTTATCAAAATATTATTCTAATCTGCGTAAGACAATTAATTAACATTTTATAAAGCTGTTATTATACATTTTATACGTTTTATAGTTTTTATGCAACACAGTTGCTCTTATATGATCACAACAAAATTGTAATATTTTTTGTTTCAAGCAAATAAAGATCTATCTATCGATTTAAAACAGTCTTCCACACCGGCTACAACACACAGTCCGGCTTAATTAAGTTGACTGATAATGTCAGGCTTGGAATAGATAAAAAGAAGGTCACTCTTCTTCTTCTATTTGACTTCAGCAAGGCGTTTGACACTGTGTGTCACGTCTGGCTACTCAGAAAGCTATCCTCTTTCAGCTTCTCCAAGCAGGTTATCTGCTGGCTTGCATCATACCTCACGGAAAGAGAACAGGCCATCATTGGTGACAACAACGAACATATTTGTATACGTGTATACATTACGGAGCACAGGTGAAGCACATACATAGAGCGTATCTGTACTAGGCGAGCGAATTTGTACTAGGGAGCGCGCAATATAGTTGCATAGCATAGTCTCATATAGGTTTACTCTGGCGAAAAAGGGCTATAGGAGCATTTTTGCAGAGAATAATTGCAAACTCGCGTAAACACTGATCATTATGATTGCCTTGGATTCACGGATAAAAAATAATAAATTAATGTATATTATTGAAACGTTGGATTCTTTTTTTTCTTTTTCTAATGCAATAATTGTAGCAAAGCAAAATTCTTTTTTTCTAAAACTTCAACAAGCAAAATAGAGAAGTGAACTCTCAGTTATGCGAATCGCTCTACATAAATAATTAATTTATTGCGAATAATTTCAAATCCGTAGAAGCAAGGAATTGTTTTTTTGTGTGTCCTCTTGTTCTTTTTGGTTTTGGTTTTTGCTGGCTTTCCATTATGCTAAAAATTTCTTTTTAAACTGTACAAAGCAAAGTGCAGATTTGGTGGCGGTTGCAAAACTAAGAGCGACGTTAATACAACTAATAAACAATTACGATTTTTTTTGGCTTATGATACTGAAAGAAAAGAAGGATTTTTTGTGTTTTATTTTCTTTTTTTCTCTCTTGTTTCGCTACGTAGCTTAAAGAATTTCCGTCTATCTTTAGATTTCTCATTCGGACGAAAGATAGCGAAATACCGGCCAAGAAAATGGAAAATCAAGAAACAGTTCAGCAAGAAATAGAGATTCAAACATTAGACTTGGTATACAGTTTAATAACGTACGCGATAAAAGATCTTCTCACTAGTCTCGAATTGAAACTAGATAATAGGCCATATCAGAATGTAGAGAGGTTAATTAGATGACTCTATGGCAACTATACTGCAGATTTTGTAGAATAAATACACCCTAAAGACATAATGTTCTAGAAAAAAGAAGCAAAAGTGCAAGCAGCATTGCTAAAAAATAGATCGTTGACGAATTTGCCAGCTACGACCAGAAGGAAAACGCCCTAATTTAGAAAGTAGCTCCGATGTTGAACTTATCGATGCGGCGGCTAGAGGTAATATTGACCACAGCTCGCTAAGGCAGGAGACAAAGCGCATACCTTCCACCGGGAATGTCCTACCTAGTAGAGATACAGGAGCAGCACAAATCTCGAGCGACGATCGCTGGGGTTTGAATGTACCGGTCAGCCACACAAGCACAACGACTACAACAGCAACAGCCAAAGGCGCAATCTTTAGGGTAAACAACAGAAGCCAACGGCAGATGATGACTACAACAACAACAGCTTAGGGCACACTTTGAAAGGCAAACAACGTAAGCCAACAACCAACAACGAGTACAGAAACGAACACAGCCAGAGATGGCCTAGAGCAATGGCAGACAGCACCTCCTAGCGATGCAGAGAAGCGCGAGGCGTACATCAAGGACTTAAAAAAAATAATTCAAGAATTAGTGGGAAATAGTCAAGAGACGACTGCCTCACTCCTAGAAACAGCGAATATGCAGTCCAACAAATAGGTGCATTTTTAAGACACCTTTGATATTTGGCATATCCAGCCGAAAGCACACAGCACACATACACGTACAGGTATGAATGCATGAGCTAACGTATTCTAACCTGGAGCAATGGCAACCACCAAAAATGCGCAAACTGGAGTTTGTCAGCAACATTCGCAGCTGCAGGAAGATCCTAGGAAGAGAAAAGAATCGCCCTTCAGGTAAGAATAACCCATTTCTAGAAGACAGACAAATACCAGCTTATGGCATCTACCCTTTTACGTGTCCAACTATGCCAACTCTGCCAGTCTAGGGCGGCTCACGCTACAATATTGGCAAGATTGCCAGAGAATGGAATATTAGATTGGACCGTTAGGAAGATAGCTGCATCAAACAATTTATTCAGCGAATGGAACATAACAACAAAGGTTTGTCTAACAAAGTTAACGCAGAAATATTTCGTAGATGTAGGGAAACCCGAACGAATTTTGTCTGACCACGGAACCCAATTCACTTCTCCGTCGTGGAAGGCGAGTCTCGAGGCAGTAGGGATCCATGTGTTGTTTTCGTCTATACGTCATCCCCAGTCAAACCCGGTGGAACGTAGCATGCGCGAAATCGGTCGAATTTTTCGCACCTACTGTGCAGATCAACACACAAAGTGGGCACGGTACGTGAACTTCGTGCAGCAGTGTATAAATCTAACGGTCCATCAGAGCACGGATTACACGCCCTACTATTTACATTATAATAAACAGCCGAAAGAAAAAATACTCGAGATATTCCCCCTTTTGAGCGAGATACCACACGCGCGCGAGTTTCATTTGGAGCGAGCGAACATAAATTTGAAAAAGGCATTCGAAACACGTTGTAAGGCGCAGAAAACAGTGTCAAGGATCAACATCGAGGTCGGGGACGAGGTGATGCTTCGCGTACCCCATTTGTCCGATGCCGCGCAGCGTCAAATCTCCAAATTTTTTTATATCTATGAGGGGCCGTACCGGGTATCACGGCTAATGGGAGAAAATGCGTATGAGTTGGTAATGTTTGACGATCAGGCGGTCGTAAAAGGTACGTACAGTCGGTATAATTTAAGAAAATATTATAAGCCGTAAACGAAAGCTATTTGAGCGATGAGATGCGCTGTCTTAATGATCCACGATAATCAATAGATGTTTGTAAATAGATCCGACGAAGCGCGAGGCATGTGCCGAGAAGCTTGTACATGTAAATAGAGTATTAGCGAGATCATAGCTTGTAAGTTTGATGAACAGATGATGTAAATAAACAAGAGAAATTGAGCAGGCTTCGCAAATGTTAGTCTCGACTATCCGGCTTTGTGAGTTGAGATGAATATCGGCGAAATTTGTTCGAAAAAGAAAGCAAAGAGTGGAAGTCGATGTACGTCAAGGACACACATCGGGGGGGTGTTTGTAACGGTCACTTATGGGTCGGGGGAAGTTTTAAATTTCGCGCTGCGACACGGGCGACATTTTATAGGGTAGATTTGGCAAGCGTCGATTTGTATGTGTGTGTGTGTGCGGGAGAGAATACGAAGCGCCGGATCGCCGGGCAAAGCAGAACGCTGCGAGAGGTCCAAGCGATCGGTTGGACTCTGCAAATTTATAATACAGTCGACTCGAGAGAAATTGCAGAAACCCGAGAAGGGGTAAGCCGAGTGAATACCGTGATAAGAATTTAAAAGTAGATTTAATTCTAATTGGTTCCGATTAGTTTTTGTATCAAATCAAAAGTTCGCTGCTCTGAGGAGGCGATCAGGGAGTCGTAGCCCTGGAAAGGACATCGTCAACGTGGCCGTCGAGACGTGGCTCCGATTTCGACGTACCCGCAATACAGATCCTAAAGCCATCCAACGCGCCAACGCCACTACTCCGAGCGCAGAGCATCAGTGATCGACGCATTGTAAGCGAACGAATTTGAATCGAAGTTATAGATATCGAGCCGGCCATTCAAATAGTAGCGGAGACAAGCTTGTCTTTTAGAGCAAAGCCACATTTAATTTGTTGACGACGATAGCGCGCTGCGCAAGTCAAAGCATGTATGTGAGTGTGTGTGATTTGATAAATGTGCATGCGCGCATATAATTTTTTTTTAAGATTAGTTCGACGAACGACGGTATCCCAGTTGTGCCTCGCAGAATTTTGTACTCAAAATAACAACGTACCTTATTTTATTTGAAATATACATATATCTATTCTCCCCATACATCCATTTTTTACAAACTTTAAAATATTTACTTCAAAGAAAGTTTATTAGTATAACATCACTCCGAAAAACAATATAATAAGCTAAGTATCTTTTAGTATAAATTTAAATATTTTCTACGAGCTATAAATTTAGGAATAATTATTTATATTTATTGTTTAAGGCTACCTGATAATACTTAATTATTAATTCTCCTTTAATTATTCATTATTTATAGAGATATTTATACCTGATATTCCTTTATTTTATTTATTTAAAAATAATATTTAATAAATTCATTTGTATTATATTGTATGAACATTTATTCAGTATTTTCAAGGTCATTTTAACAACTTTCATTTTTGAAATAGGAACCCTATTTTTTTATTGCGGGAAAGGAAAGAGCGAGAAATTTTACGTTCTGAATGGTATTTTTGTTTGCGGTACCAAAGGTCATCTCAAGGTCATGCGGCCAGTTCAACAAGATCCACCTGCGTAATTCTTCTGGCAACGCCAGAATCAAAAAAATGGTAGAGACATAAATTGTACGATATCAAGGGGGTGCGTAACTGCGACCTCGAATTTGACCTGTCCTTAAAGGTCATTTCAAGGTCAAATTGATTTTTTCTTTTTTCAAAGAGTTCTCATATTTTCGACTCCGGGTTCTGAAAGCCCGTGAAATTTTGCATTTTAAACAAAGTCGTCTTAACATCGAAGAAAGGAATTTTAAGATCTAGCGTACGATTTCCTGCCATTACCATGACCTTGAAAATCGATCTCAAAGTCAAATCCAAGGTCACCATCAGACTTCTCCCTTGATATCCTACAACTTTGATGTCTACAATTTTTTTGATTTGGGCCTTGCCAGAGGAGTTACCCTGGTGGGTCATGTTAAACTGGCCGCATGACCTTGAGATGACCTTCGGTACTGCAAGAAAAAATACCATTCTGAACGTAAAATTTTCCGCTCTTTCCATTCCCGCAATAAAAAAATAGGGTTCCTATTTCAAAAATCAAAGTTGACCTTCAAATGACCTTGAAAATCGATCTCAAGGTCAAATTCAAGGTCACCATCTGACTTACCCCTTGATATTCTACAACTTTGGTCTCTAACATTTTTTCAATTAAGGCTGTCCCTGACGAGTTATTACCGGTGCCCGTTTAAACTGCGTCACCCTGTATATATAAAAATTGATATAATTAATTTTTCAATCACACATTTTTTGATAGAGTTGAAAAATATTAAATAATCAATATTAACTCTTATAATCCAATTATTGTTAATATTAACAATAGCCAAATACCAAAATGGAAAAAAAATCCAGATGGTAACTGCTTATTTAGAAGTTTTTCATTTGCATTATTTAATACTCAGGACCAACATGAACAAATGAGAAATACAATTGTCGATTATGTATTTAACAATTGGGAAGAAGTACAATATACTCTGGCAGCAACCGATATTTTTTATAGATACAAAAATAAATATGATTATCGTCAGAGAATGAGTAGATTTGGTACAATGGGAACAGATTTTGTAATAGGAATGTTTGTGAGAATTTACAACAGAACTGTGTTTTTATATGAACTTGAAAATGACTAAATAAATTTAATATTTAGAATCAATAACAATGAAAACAGTGACATAAATACTGTACAATCACTATTTTCAGGAGATAGAACTGCAGGACACTTCAATTGTATAATAAATAATGTACCTATTAACACAACATCTTTAACTACAAATATTCGGCATACAAAACTTGAACAAATGATAGAAAAATCACAATTAATATCTGCAAATGAATTAAATATAAAATGCAAAAAAATTAAATAAAAAAATATCCTTGTTAAATCATTAAATGATGAAAAAGAACAAGCAAAAATTATTAAATAAATCTTACAAAAAATGATACAAATAACTGCTTTAATAAAAAAAGACTTATTGAAAACAATCATAAACTTGAAAAAAATAACAATTCTCCTATAACAACCAACCATATCACAACAATTGGTTTAATAAGTATAACAGATGACATGAGTTGTATAGATACAAAATCAAAAAAAAGAAGTGAATTTCAACAGCTCAAAAAACCACAACTAGATAAATGTTATGACAAAAAATTTAGAAATTATGGAGGAAAAATCAGATCATATTAAAAAACAACTCCTTCAAGAATAACATTGGCAGATATTGCTAAATCTGAAATTCGTATGTACGATCGACGATGCACAAAACATACACCACTCATATTTATTTTCACACATTCAAATTAATTGAAGAATGAAAAGAAAAGCTAATAATGTTACAGCACGTAATATTATTAATAATAATTTACTAGACAAATTAATACAAGATTATGATTGCTTTAGAATCCTAAAATGCGATAGATCCAGTCCTTCCTTTTGGGAACATAAAAAAATGTTTTTTATTTTTAATACTATCAGCTGCAGAAACGCAATGGTTAGATCTCATTTGCATACTTGTACACATTTTAGAGAATAAAAATATAACAAATGAAGATGCCGAAAAATTGACTTGGCAAGAAAGAAACTAATTCAATCAGATCCAGTTACATGTGCTAGATATTTTGATCATAAAATAAAATGTCTATTAAAAGTTTTAAAAGCAGAATCTGGACCGTTTAAAAATCATCCAATTACAGACATGTATCACAGAATCGAATTTCATCATCGAGGAAGTCCTCATGTTCATGCCAGGATTTGGTTAAAAAACGCACCAAAATACGAACCAAATAATACATTATCAAAATCTTTAGTTGAAAAATTTATTGATCAATATATTACATGTGATTCTAAAAATGAACTAGTTCAAGATTTTATAAAAATCAAGGTCATAAACATTCAAAAACTTGTTAATGTTATACCAATATGCCGATATAACATGCCTGGATGTCCAATGAGAAAAACTACCATCCTAGAACCACTTGAAAATTTTCAAAATAATAATAATAAAAAACAATTACAAGAACAATATGTAAATATCAGAAAATACTTAGATGGTCTAAGTAAAAATATTACGCAATTCAATAACATGACATTTGACGAATTTTTAAACAATTTCTCTATATCAGAAGAGGAATACTTGAAAACTATACAATATCACATAAAACAACCAATACTTTTACTTAAACGTAATGTTTGTGACATAAGTACTAATGCTTAACCCTACAATAACCTACAATATTGCAATAACCCTACAATATTAAAATTACATCAGGCAAATATGGATTTACAAAGCATATTAACTCCATATGGTTGTGTATCTTACGTTGCCAACTACATTAATAAATCCCAGCGATGTATGGCAAGCACACTAAAACAATGCGCTGATTTAATTACAAAAGGAGATATGACAACTAAGCAGCAATATTACGTACAATAACTAATTGTTTTATAAATAAAAGTGAAATTTTAGCATAAGAAGTGATATATCATTTATTGTCCATGACATTATCAAATTGTACAAGAAATTCAATTTACGTAAATACATCTCCCGTATAAGAACGTACAAAAGTCGAAACAAAAATACGAACTGTATCACTGCGTGTACTTGATCCAGATTCTACAGATATAATTGTACCAGGATTATTAGAACACTATCAACAACGGCCTTTAGCCTTAGAAAATATTTGTTTGGCTGATTTCGCAGCTGAATATGATTACTTTAAAAGTAAACAAAATCGAATTGAAGACAACAACAACGACTTTAATAATGAAGATGATCCAGGTCATGAAAATAATGAAGAAACATATCTGACAAAAAGATTACCATTATTAGACAATTCCGGATTTATAAAAAAGCGATCAAAAACAAAAATCATTAGATACAGAAAATATAATATACATCAAGATGAACCAAAATAAATATGGAGAACAGTTAATGTTGTATAAACCATGGCAAGAAATTGAACCCGATATAATTAATGCTAAAATTTTGTATAATGATAATATAGATTTAATACAAGAAAATAGAAAAAAGTACGCGTACGAAATTGAAATAGATTATGATAACATTTTAGAAAACATACAAATAGATGAAGAAAATGAAAATATTACTCATGATAACAGAGCATCAGAATTTCTTATATTTGAAGAAGCTGAAAATGAAACTGATATAGCAATTGATATTCTGAATGAACCCAGTAAAAAAGCAGAATCATTTATTGTTCCGAAACTCACGACAGACACGGAATACGGTGAATTAATCAAGAGCTTAAATAAAGAACAATAGGAATATCATATAGATTTATTACACAAATTAAAAACGAAGAATCAACAATTCTTTTTCGACCATCGAAAGATTCTCGGAGGGGTTTTCGACGATCAAAATATGCTCTGAGTGCTTTTCAACGATCGAAAGATGCTCTAAGTACTTTTTGACCATTGCAAGATACTCAAGTGCTTTTCGATAACCGAAAGATGCTCTGAGGTTTTTCGACATTTGAAAGATTCTCCAAGGGTCTCCAGGGGCACAACGAGCTTTTGGGTTGACAATTTGCGACTGCGCGCGTATGTTCGTCGGGGCCTGCACGGGCACGATTTCCCATATGAGATCGCATAACCTGCACGTAGCAGACGACGCACTAACCTCGAGTCACAACAGTACGGAAGTACGTCGCATGCCGCCATCTTCGGTTGCCCCGCGAAATATTCCCTGTTCAGAAATCAATTTTAAAAATTGATTAAAAATTGAATAAACACAAGATTAATAGTATAATCGCTGTTTTAAGCATTATTTGCCACGACCTATCGAATGAAAGGGCTTAGAGCACCTTACCTAACTTATTTTTATGCAGCATTGTATTAAACCTAGGGCCATAAAAAAACCTTACAACTTAGGGAAAAAAGGCTACGGTAACTTTGTAGAGCGTGATTTGACCTTTAATTATCTCCCCTAGTTTTATTTGCGCACGCGCTATTTTTTTCCGAATCACCAAAAAGAAATGTGTCTGCTTTATCTGCGACATAATATATATAGTGAGTTTGAGTGCAAAAAGTTCGTTCAAGAAAGTATGAAGTGTAATCTAAGATTATCTTGAAAATTTAGTCTAGGTGTCGTGAAAAATATCGTATATTTAGTATATATAGTGAGTTTGAATGAAAAAAGTTGATTCAAGCAAGTAAGACATGTAATATAAGGTTTTTTAAGAAATTAAGTATCTTGAGAGTTTTTCTAGTTGATCAGTATATAACTTAACTTTAAGTTAAGTAAGCCCTTTATTGACAAAAAAAAAATTTGTTGCTTTATTATGATTAAATATAATAAACTGGACTTTGGTTGATTTATCTCAGTTCTTTTTTATCTGTTATTTCGTTGCGGAACATATCAAACTCGCCTAACCTTTTACTTTTTTAAAAGTTAATTTTTCGAGATTTCATTACTTTTTAGTATTAGTAATTTGTTTAAGTATTTCATATTTCTACTTTTGACTATGGTTTTTTTTTGTAACATTTTTATCACTTAAATGAAATCACTGATTGTTCTGATACACTACCCTCGAATGATTTCTACACCAAAACCATAAGTAAACTACCTATACCTCGTCATCGACCAGCCTGTTCACCTAGACGCCGTCCCCGTATGATTTATTTACCTTGACACCAAAAACCACGGAGCGCACCAGCTAGACCTCGTTATCGACCACACTATACATCTAGACGCCACCCTTGAATTATTTGTACACCAAGACACAAAAAACCATGAAGCGCATTACCTAGACCTCGTCATCGGCCATCCCGTATACCTAGACACCGCTTGCTGATTGAAATGACGCTTGAATGATTTTTACACCTAGACACCAAAAACCACGGAGCGCACCACCTGAACATCGCCATCGGCCACCCCGTACACTTAGACACCACTGCCCTCGAATGATGTATTTACCAGACATAAAAAATTACGGAGCGCACCACCTAGACCTCGTCATCGGCCACCCCCTACACCTAGACACCGCCTTCGAATTATCTCTACACCTAGATACTAAAAACTACATGTGAGCGAGCATGCAGAAAACTGATGAGAAAGCAATATTCATCTGTGTATAGCTGTGCGGCCAACTTCACGGTCCTAACACTTGTTGCAGCTAACTTAACGGTACTAACATTTTTTGATTTGATTTGAGCATTTTGTGAATAACACACTCGTGTATTATATCAAAGGTAATTTTTATCAATATTTTTGTTGAAAATCATAGTTAGGCATAATAAAACATGATATAAGTATATATATCAAAATATATAAGAGACAAGAAAGAAATGCATTTATTTCTTTATAATGAAAAATGCGACGGGTACCGCGGCTTCGTCTGCTTTTCAAACTCGCCTTCGTGGTGCTACCGCGCCACTTGATAATAGAATCTACTTTGCGTAACTGTTGAGAACTGTTGAAAGCTGGTACCATCCGCAGTAAACTAAAAAAAAAACTGAATAAAACCAATAATACCTCTAAATAACTTGACTGTTGACTTTGATCAATTCCGACATTTTTCTGCTGAATATTTCTGTTTTGTTCAATTATCTTCTGTTTTAGTCTAAAATCTTCAGATAGAAACTGTTATGTGCAGAATTTTCGTTCCGCTAAGGGTCAATATAAGTATGGTAAATTATGTAATTTTATATAAAATCATATTTTATTTCCTCATATAAAGATAAATTCATTTTATTATTATTTTATTTAATACTTATCTAAATTATTAAATAAGACAGTATTTAAAATATATTACGATATAGTATGCGTAAAATGCACTATTACGCACGCTCCGCGTGCGTTTAAGCACATGCAAAGAGTTGGTTTTTTAAATTTTATAAATATATAAAATTTAGTTGTCAATATTAGAATGACACTTTATTGATTGTGGAATGTATGCAGAAAGCTTCAATGCATCTATTTTTGAATACAGTTTTACTATTTAAAAAATAATTTTTAACTATAATAAACTTTAGAGTATTTTAGAAGTAAACCTAAAAGAGCAGTATATCTAATAGTAGAGATCTCATTTGAGATTAATCAATAGAAATAACTATAAATAATTCATGAAAACGTTAATATATTGAAAATTCACATCAGCTTGAAGTATGCAGTAAATTTGTATAAACTATATTTGAAAATTTTAGTAAACATTAATAATGTAATACATTAATGAAAGTATATAATTGATGGTAATGTTTGTTTAAAACATCTATTTGATTATAAGTTACGGTTACTTTAACAAAATTTATATTGTTTAATATTAATTTATCTTTCTCTACTGATAAACTCATTTAAGTGCTCTTTATATAAAGAAAATAATTACATAATGATTTTTGTCATTTCATATTCACAAACACGTAGCTTTGAAAAAAGGATCATATCTGCAGAAATAATTCTTCGCAGCATCCCATTCATCAGGATCAAATCTGCAGATTACATCTTGTGATATGCATGAATGCATTCAGCATAAGTCATTTTATATTCACAAACAGATAGCTTTGAAAGGAAGATCATAAAAAAACCATAGCTTAGAAAAAAGAGCATATCTGCACAAATAATAGTTTGCAGCATTCTTTTTTTCTCGACTAAAATTGCAGATTTTATCTTGTGATATGCATGTGCCTCATTTCATATTCACAAACACATAGAATGAAAAAAAATTATACCTGCACAAATAACTATTTGCAACATCCCTTTGATCTCGACCAAAACTGTAGATTTCATCTTGTGATATGAATGAATACATACAGTATTCATCATTATATGTCACGAACACAAAACTTTAAAAAAACAATTATACCTGCACGAGCAATTATTTGCAGCATTCCTTTTATGTAAATCGAATTTGCAGATAACATTTTGTGATATGCATTAATACATAAAGCATTCGTCATCTCATATTCACAAAAAGATGGCTTTAAAAAAACAGCATATCTGCAAAAATATTTAATTGCAGCATCCCTTTCATCTGGACCAATCATAAAATAATCTTTATGCATATATATATATATATATATATATATATATATATATATATATATATATGTGTGTGTGTGTGTGTGTGTGGCATAATATATGTCAAAAATAAAAATAAATAATTAATCAATTACGTCTATTTTTGCTTCCTCCTAGAGGAAGCTTTGTAATAGTAAAATTTTGAGTTTCGTCAAAACTTCTAGAAAATACTTTAACCTTTCCGACGAGCTTCGGCGACGGGATCAGGATTTTCTGTCCGAGAGACAACTTCGCGAGAACCTTGAGAAGAAAGTGAAGTACCTGGTTGAAGACAACGAGAGACTACAACGGTCAAACGAGGCATTACTCGCAGAACGGTCAGAGTGGACAAGGAAACAACAGGATCTCGAACGTCGATTAACTGAGCTAAATCGTTGAAATATTTCTAACACAAAAATAAACACAAATTCTACTATAGCGGCTGGCACATTCGATAGGTTAAGGTCTAATAACATACACCCACTGGACACTACACAATCAACAGAAAGTATTAATTTAGGTTATAATCTCAAACCGGATACTTATGATGGTACCACACCACTGCGTGAGTTTTTGAATCAATTTCAATTAATTGCTAGAGCAAATAATTGGGATAGTGCTAGGATGACGATTGCTTTAGCTGCTTCTTTACGGGGAAAAGCTAAATCTGTTCTTGATAGCTATAAAGATACTGATCCAATAGATTTTGATAAGTTAAAATCAAGTTTAGAGTTACGTTTTGGTGATGTACATTTTGCACCAACGTATTATTTCCAATTTCAGAACAGGCGTCAACAACGGGGTGAAGATTTTCCAACATTAGCTGCTGATTTTATGAGATTAGCTGGAATGATTTATCCTGATTGTCCTTTTAAAACTCAAGATAAAATCGCCTGTGCTCAATTTGTAATTGCTATTTTCGACAATTCAATTCGGAAAATTATTCAATTAGAAAGAATTGATTCGTTTCAAATTGCTTTGGCAAGAGCTATGGAAGTTAAAGTTATTGAAGATCAGGACAAGCGACTTCAACATCTAGCTCAGAGAAATAATTATACCTCTTCATCATTTCCAAAGAATGTTAGTTCATCTAAGCCGTCATCTCAGCCGTCAGGCAGACAGAATTTTCAAGATTTTGGAAAAGGAATAGAGTGTTGGAATTGTGGTAAAAAAAGGACATTTCAAGTCTAATTGTCCGACTTTGTCAACCCATCAGGGAAACTAGGTTATGTTAAACTTTCTGGAGCGAGTTTAACTGAACTTGACAAGACTCCAACAAACTCTCACTCTTATCGGATTGATGTGCCATGTTGGAAGAATTGATAGGAACTCTAATAAATTTTATTTTGACGGTTTAATTAATGACAAAGCTTGTATTTTCAAAGTAGATTCTGGTTCTGATGTGACTATTATAAATCCAAAATTTGTTGAATCAAAAGATATGAGAATTCCTATTAATTTTACAACACTGAAATATCCAACTGGAGAAAAGGTACCAGTTGAATTTTTGATTTCAGCGTCGTTAAAATTGGGTGATCATGTAGCTAATTTAGATGTTTATGTCGGAAATATTATTGATGATTGTATACTTGGAAGTGATTTTCTTGATGCAACTGGTATTACAGATTTAATTACTAAAATTATTTTAAATACTCCAAGTTCAATCATTAATAAACAAATTTCAAGAATAGTCGATTCTAGTAAGGTTGTACCAGACTCATTACAAGAAATTTTTGACAAGAACTCAGAGAACTTGGATCAAGATCAACGTCGGGAGTGTGCGGATCTTCTATACGAATTTGAAGAAATTTTTCAAAACGATGATGTTACTGGAAAATGTAATTTGGTTGAACACAGAATTCAATTACTCCATAATCAACCAATTAAATAACCTATTCGAAGACCCCCTATTCATCAAATTAAGGAATTAGATGAATATATTACTGAGATGCATTCTCAAGGAGTCATTGAAGAATCAGATAGTTCGTATTGCTCACCTGTAGTTCCCAAGAAGAAGAAGGATGGAAAAATTCGTTTTTGTATTAACTTCCAAAAAATTAATGCAATTACGATTAAAGATTCGTACCCTTTACCAAGAGTTGATGATACTCTTGATAAACTTGCAGGATATTCATGGTTTTGTACATTGGACTTGAAGAGTGGATACTGGCAGATCAAGATTCGACTTTTCAACGTTTGATGGAAAAGTTACTCAGAGATTATCTTTCAAAATTCTGTTTAGTTTATTTAGATGATGTCATGGTATTAGGAAAGTCATTTAATGAGATGATATCCAATTTTAAAAAGGTATTTGTTCGTTTTCAAGAAGCAGGTTTACGTCTAAATAAGAAGAAATGTGTTTTCTTCAGCAGGCAAGTCGAATATTTAGGATACATTGTTTCTGAAAAAGGAAAATCAGCTGATCCAATGAAAATTCAATCTGTTGTAAATTGGCCAATTCCTCATAACAAAAAGGCTGTGTTGAGTTTTGTGAATTTCTGTGGTTATTATAGGCGTCTCATTAAAGGATTTGCTAATATAGCAAAACCTTTGTATAAATTAACTGAAAAATCGACTAAGTTCTTATGGTCAGAAGATTGTCAAAAAGACTTTTCAAAATTAAAAGAGGTTCTTACAAAACCTCCAATTTTGGCATTTCCTTCTCTTTCTTCTGAATTTGTTTTAGATACTGACGCTTCTGATCATGGAATTGGGTCGGTTCTTTCTCAGAAGCAAGATAGAATCGAACGAGTCATAGGTTATTATAGTAGGGTCCTTTCGAAACCGGAGAGAAATTATTGCGTCACTCGACGTGAACTCCTCGCTATTATAGAATCGTTAAAACATTTTCATCATTACCTTATCGGTAAACCTTTCATCATTAGGACTGATCATTCCTCTTTGACTTGGTTATTATCGTTTAAAGAACTAGATGGACTAGAATTAGCTCGTTGGTTAGGGAAATTAGATCAGTATGACTACAAAATTATTCACAGGAAAGGTAATTTACATAGAAATGCTGATGGATTTTCAAGACGCCATTGTGAAGATTTTTCATGTAAATATTGTTCCAGAGTAGAAGAAAAATTCAATGAAGAGACTATTTGCCGTATTATTTTTGAAGAAAATACATCGGAAGATTGGAAGAAGAGTCAAGCTAATGATGAGGCTATTTCTTTTATTTGTCAAACGAAGGAATTACAGAAAAAAACCAGCATGGCAAGAAATTTTTTCGATGGATGAATTCACTAAAATCTATTGTTCACAATGGGATTCATTAGTGTTAATTAATGGAATTTTGTATATAGAATGGGTTTCAACAAATTTAGATCATGAAATTCGTCAATTGGTTGTTCCTATAGATAAAATCAAAAATATTTTAGAAGAAGCTCATGATTCACCATCTGGAGGACATTTCGGAGTAAACAAAACTTTAGATAAAATTAGAAAAAGATTTTATTGGGCTACTTGCAAGAGAGATGTAGAAAATTGGTGTAAATCCTGTGAAGTTTGTATTGCAAAGAAAGGTCCTCTAGATAAAGGCCATGGTGAGATGAAGATTTACAATTCAGGAGTTCCATTCGAACGACTTCAAATGGATACTTTAGGTCCCTTTCCACTTTCTTCTTTAGGCAATAAATACCTCTTAGTTGTGACAGACTGTTTCTCGAAGTGGGTTGAAGCTTTTCCTCTCTCTCTAATATGAGAACAAAAACAATTGCTGAGATTTTCGTTGATCAGATTGTCTGTAGGTATGGGGTACCTTTAGAAGTAAATACTGATCAAGGAATAAATTTCGATTCGAAATTGGTTAAACATTTGTCTGAGTTATTAGGAATTAAAAAGACAAGAACATCCCCATTACACCCACAATCAAACGGACAAGTAGAAAGACAACACCAAACACTACTTCACTATCTCACAAAATACATACACGACAATCAGAAAGACTGGGATCGCTGGGTTTCACTATTTCTGTTAGCTTACAGGTCCTCCAAACATGCGACGACCGGAGCTACTCTAGCTGAGATGTACACCGGTTTTGATCTGAGGCTTCCTTTGGACTTAATTCGAGGGTGTCTACCACAGGAGGTCGAGATTAAAGGAGACGGAGACTACGTACACAAGCTTCGGAGGAAATTCAGCGAGATCCATAAAATAGCACGAGACCGGATTAACTTACAATCAGAAAAGACGAAGTCTTGGTACGACAAATGAGCTCTCAACGTTGAATATTCCCAAAGACAAAAAGTTTGGTTCTTCAACCCTCGAAGAACTAAAGGAAAAACACCAAAACTACAGTCGAATTGGGAAGGACCTTGGGAGGTTGTGAAAAAAATCAATGACGTCGTCTATTGTATTCGTCGTTCACCAAGACATAAATCCAAGATAGTCAACATCAATCGTCTTGGGACTTACACTGAGAGAGATACCCATCAATGAAGACTGCTTTGCTCGCGGTTCTTTTGAGTTATGGTTTTTTTCCCGTGGGCGTAAAGGTAAATACCGGAGCAGGGACTTGAGGTGAAGTTCCACGGCATGTCAACTTCCCCCCTCATGTCTGAAGACCGATTTCGACCGTCCCTATGATGAGATAATAAGAAGGATGATTGAAGTAGATTGTTTTCAAGAGACGGGTCCGTCTTAGTTCTGTTAAGTGACGATTGGAATGGCATCTGTAAGCATTCCTCGGTAACTTGATGCCTAGGATGGGTCAAGGTAGAGGATGTTGATGTCAGTTCCTGTAAGTCATCATTGGATTGTAAGAGGATCAACTCGCTTGAAGGATGGATGGTTATGATTGTCGGGACGACAATCTGAAAAGAAGAGGGCAATGTTGTGACCGAGCCTGAACGTTGCGCGATTCGAACACCATGAATCGCGCATAGCTACCCTTAGCAACGAGATCAACGACGTCGCGGATGTTGTTGTTTAGTTAGAGTCTGGTTCTGTCAGCTGTTGAGAACAGTTGTGTTTACGTTCGAATAAAGAGTCCGAGTTAAAGAGTGATTTTCTATAAATAACGTATTGTTATTTTTATTACCCGAACCCGACCATAACAATATACATATACCACTTTACAGTAGAACACGAACGCATGCTTATTTATCCCGTGCTCTCATAGCGTCCTTCCGACGAATCCGGTAGAATAAAGCCGGTTACATCGCGGCGCGGCTACAGGGCGCGCACCTAGCCGGAGAACTCTATACGCGAAGAAAGCGCGACGAGCTTCGCACGCCGCGCAGTTGTACACTGAGGCGACCCGGCTGCATCGTACGGAGTCGGCATTGCACCGACGGCTAACGTCCCTCGTCGGCTTCAGCATCATCGAGGGATAGTCGTGCGGGAAGTAAAGAGTGAGTAATCCCCCTCGTTGATACGACAGCACCTTCGCAGCTGTCGCACTAAAGCCCAGTTGCCCCATGACAGTACATATACATATATTTTTTTAAAACGTATTTTTCGGACTCAAGAAGCCCGCGTCTACTCTTTTTCGCTTTCCGACTTGTCTCCACTCCGTCCGTTACACCCCTAAAATGTTTATAAAATATTTTGAAATATTTCTGAGAAAATGCATTATAATCTCATAATTTTAATGTTGCTTCTGCCAAATAACAAAGGTATCTGCATAATATTTATAAAATATTTTAAAATCTTGAAAAGAAAATGTATCAAGATCTCGTAATTTAATATTTATTTGAAGTATTTTACTAGCCTTTTAAAATATGTTTAAAAAATATTATTTTTAAATGTTTTTAAATTTTTTCTAATATTTTATCTCAATATTTTTTGTAAACAAAATTAAAATGTCTTCCAGCAATTGTAACGGGGTTTCCGGGAATTAATTCGCACAAAAGTAAGCGACTAGGAAGATTCGACCCCACGTCCCCGAGATCTCAAGGCGCGTGCTCTAACTACTGAGCCAACGACGCACTACCCTGCAATCGCGCCGACTGGCTCTTACGGGCGCTATCCCCGCCCGTTACAGTCTCCCTTATGAAGTGGCCAGGCCAACTTCACCTTCTTCATACCGATTCCCCAGCCACCCAGCCTTGCCAGCTGAACTCCTGACTAGTGACGCTTCAACCCAAGACTCGCCTGACTCTGACTACAGAAATCTTCCTGGGGCTTACCGACTCTCGAACCTTGTGGGTTTTTGAGTTGGGCGCCATGTAACGGGGTTTCCAGGAACTAATTTGCACAAAAGTAAAGCGACGAAGAGGATTCGATCCCACGTCCCCGAGATCTCAAGGCGCGTGCTCATCAAACGAAAATATATTTTGAAAAAATATTTTTTAATATTTCCTTTACAATATTTACAATAATATATTTTAAATATATTTAATAGATCTTTGGGTCATATATTTTCTGAGGATGTTTATTTCATAGTTTTAAATTATCTTAAAAATGT
The DNA here is from genome assembly GCF_009193385.2 of Nasonia vitripennis. Taxonomy (NCBI): domain Eukaryota; kingdom Metazoa; phylum Arthropoda; class Insecta; order Hymenoptera; family Pteromalidae; genus Nasonia; species Nasonia vitripennis. The sequence goes on along the minus strand of NW_022279643.1, from coordinate 2,889,889 downwards.
TCCTTTAATATTTTAGAAATATACAAATCTTTTAAAATATTGTGCGTATTAGGGAACTACCCTGGTAGAAAATTGAGCTGTAAAACTGGTGAGCAGACTAGTGACTGGCTAGTGCTAAATGGCCAGTTCGAAGTACATGTCACTGGCTAAGAACTACTAAAAATAATTTAAACAGATCTATCATAGATATAAACAGATATAATACGAACAATCAAAACATATTTAGTAACGATAATTATTTTTAATTAAAAATCTACTTAAATCTACCGTTTACCCAAATAATTGTGGTAATTTTTCAAATGTATATACGTGTTAAAGAAGCAAATAGTAACAACTTAACCTAGTATGATCCGTGTGTATAGTGTAGGTGATACATGATGTCTGCTTATAGCTTACTTATATTTATATAGCAGCACAGGCAGTACCTCACCGTACACACACATACATACAATTATATACCACGTATAGTATACATATTGTATTTTATCTGCTATGCTATACAGCAGAATAGTAGATACACTATACACAGTTCTCACATTCTTAGCCAATGTTAAAAATGATATAATGTACACTTACTCAATTGTTGTTAATTAAGTGTAAATTATAAAAAAGTGTCATATATATGCACAAAGTTACCAATAATGAGGTCTGAGAAGTGAATTGCACAGATATTTTCATCTCATCAGTATGCGAGCCAGTGACTGTCAACGTTCGAATCTGTCATTAACATGCTAAATCGATAATATTGAAGTTCAATGACTGTTCATCCGCGTAGAGACTTGTTAAATTATTTAAAAACAGACGGCTATGTGAGTTCTTACATAACCGAATTGGTTCGGCTTTTGATCTTGAACCTTTTGGTTTTGGCGTTAAAATATACAGATAGGTCTATACATGAAAATTAAATTCATATCAGCTAGAATGAATTAAACTCAATATATTGTGTCAACATAGAAATACGAATGAAAATGTTAAATTACAGTCCTCTAGGTATTATAGTTGACAAATTAAAAAAAACTTAAAAACCTTGTAAAAATATTTTAAAAATAATTTAAATACTAATTTAATAAATGTTTACAAAAATATTTGAAATTTTGTATGGCATTCCGTGACTTGAATCAACATTTAAAACAAGCTTACTCACTTGTATCAAAGTATACAAGAAAAAGTTGTAATAAAACTATTGAAAAATAGTTGGGCTCCATAAACACGAGTTTAATAACAATAAGCTCCATAAACCAGACTTTTAACTCAGACTCTTCTAACGCTTTTTCGCAACAACTCGATAAATAATATATATATATTGCGACGCTGTGCCTCCCAACACAGGTGCGCAACACCTAGAGCCTCGCATGCACTAGGATTTTTCTAAACGTAGGATTTGGCCGCGATCATCACGTTTGGGAGAACGCTAGGGAGAGGGGAAAATGATCACACACAATGGTTAAGTTTTATTGCACATGTATTTCGCCCAGCCCTTCCCTACAACACGGTGGCTGTAGTGCCTCCCGCGCACAATTTGGCCACGCAGGGCTTACGCTGTGACGCTCAAACACGAGCCACGCTCGTGCAGCAGACGGCGGGCCACAGGCCCAGGTCCAGTCCGCTGACGGCTGTCTCTCTCTCTCTCTCTCTCTCTCTCTCTCTCTCTCTCTCTCTCTCTCTCTCTCTCTCGCGTCTGCACGTTAGCCCCCAAGCCGTAGCCTGTAGCGTCACGTGGTACGCGCTCGCGGCCTCGCTCGCACACGTACGTGCTCGACTCGGCTCTCGCCGGTCGCCGCGCGGCCAGTGTGATCTCCCTCTCTCTCTTGCGCGCGCGCGGGCTATGCCTCCCGCTTGTGGCAAGCCCGACCTGCTGCAGCCGCGCAGCTATAGGGTTTTCTCTCGCGCTGTCTCTATCTCACGCACACGCGTCTCCTCGCACTGCTCTCTCTCTCTCTCTCTCTCTCTCTCTCTCTCTCTCTCTCTCTCTCTCTTTCTTGCGTGCGCTGGCCAGACGCCTCTAGCAGAAGACGTCTTGGTGTGCGCCCGCACTGCACACCAACACCCTGGTCTCTCGAGTTCTCTCTCTCTAGTGTGCCCGCACCACACTCGCCTCACTCTCGGATCTCTCTCTCTATCTCTTTCTCTCTCTCTCTCTCTCTCTTTCTCTCTCTCTCTCTATCTCTTTCTCTCTCTCTCTCTCTCTCTCTCTAATACTTTCTTACTCGCTCTCTCCCTCGTCGGTGCTCCCGCCGGCGCCTCCCTGACTCTCGTGGACCTGGTGACGGCTAGCTTCCTCGGCTCTCCCACGCCAAGGCTGCTGGTTGCTCTGGTCCTCCGGACAATGATGGCGGACTGGCTAGCTTCCTTCCCCTCGTGCGGATGGTTGCTGGCTCGTCCGGGCGTCAGCACTTGCTCGTGCCAACGCGCTGCACCTGTGACTCTCTCACACTCTCGCACACTCGCACAACCTCGGGAGACTCTCCCAATTCTCCTCTTAACAGAGGAGGCCACATATCTCTCTCGCACGTCGACGTACTCCGTCGACAGTCGTGAGAGAACTCTCCGATTTCCCGCTCGTTCTCGCGCTCACTCTCCACTCGCGCTCGTCGGGCCCGCGCATCTTCCTCGCGCCTGATTGGCTGGCAGTCTGCGCGGATAGCGAGTCGCACATCGGCGCCCGCTGATTGGCTCGCGACATGCGGAGGACCAATCAGCGCGCGCGCCGTCGAGGCTCACTCTCGCGCCAATGATGCTCACTCTCACGCTAACGTGGACGGTTAGCCGGCCCGTTCTTCGAACTCGAGGTCAGGCCGGCACCGACAACAACAATCCAACTCGCTTGTTTCTTCCGCGCACTCAGAGCTTGGCCGCATCGAACGAGATTCCTCGTATCGACGCGGCTGCGACGTTTGCAACGTCGCAATATATATATATATATATATATATATATATATATGATTTTAAAGGTATTTTTATTGAAAAGGTAAGAAAAATTTACAAAAAAAAGTATATTCATATCTATAGTGAAAAATGCCCTAAAGAGCTATGAATTAATTAATTTGTGCTAACGACCCTCTTTGGCTCCCTACAATTTTAGTAAAGAGTAAGAATGTTATTATTCCCATCCATATTTTTAGAATAAAGTTTTTGGATGGACAAAAGTGGTGAGATAAACCTGGTTTCTCGAAAAAAATTTTTTTTAACTCAAATTCATAAATAAACGGCAACAGTTCGTCCCTGGTGGGGACCTCTTCAAGCCTTTATTAAAACAGAAAAAATTATTTTTACAAAATATAGAAATCATTAATATAATTGTTGCACAGCAGTCGAAAAACTTAATGGTCATACCATAATAATTAAATAAAGAATATCACAAGAGACAAACGTGTCTCTCTTGTCGTAAGTGTTATCAGTCTGTGGAAGCCGTATAAGAAACACAAGTATATACAGAGTCCGTGCGGCGGAGATGCCCGAAGTTACCCGAGCTCACTTATTCACGCATACATAGACGGCCCATGCTCAACCCAGGGAAATTCGAAAAAGAGAAAAGTTATACAGTAATAGAATTTGGTTTATTTAAATATATATTTAGTTTATTGTATTGTTTACCAATCGTGTTAAAATCTTCTTGCTTATTAATATTGTTCTCGTTAATGTTAATAAATATACTCTCAGATATTAATCTTTTAAAATTATTTTGTTCTTTGTCTAAAATTTTAACATTATCAAAATCAAAACTATGTGAAAAATCAAACTTCTTCAAACTTCTCTTGGTTTGGCCTACATAAGTAGCATTGCAATTATTGCACGGAATCTCATATACAACATTGGTCTCGCACCATTTATCAAGCTTGTCTTTACCTAACTTAATAATACTATTCAATTTATTTGACATACAAGGAACCACAGTAAACCCATATTTTTTGAAAGCTGACTTACTTGTAAAAAATAATTTTTCATGATACGGAATCGACATAACATTTCTGACTGTAGAATCATTATTTTTAATTTTTGAACTTCCAAAGGTGTGATATCTACTCTATAACGAATACAACTATCAATCAATTTTTCGGGGTAATTATTTTCACTAAGTAGTTTTTTGACTCTGAACAAATTTTCATTATGAAATTGATTGTGTGAGAGAAGAAAGGCTCTATCTACTAGGTTATAAATAATGTTGCGTTTTAATTGAATTGTGTGGTTTGAATTAAAATTTAAAACTCTATTAGTATTTGTGGGTTTTTGGTACCAATTTGTAATAATACTATTATTATTTATTGTTAATGTGACATCAAGAAAAGAAATCATGTTATTATTTTGTAGTTCATGTGTAAATTGTAAGTGTCTATTGTAACTATTAAATTTGTTTAAAATTAAGTCTAGCTCGTATTCTCTCACACAAAGAATTGTATCGTCAACATATTTAAAATAGAACAAAGGTGAGACATTATAATTATTTTTTAATTCACTGCAGTTTCTAAGTCCTCCATAACAATATCAGCAAACAACGGAGAAATCGGGAGCCCATGGGTGTACCAAAGATTTGTTTGTAAATTATATTGTTAAAGTGAAAATATGTATTCTCAAAAAGGAATTTGACTATGGTTCTTATATTGTCAAACGGAATTTTTGAATTACTTTGTATATTATGAAAACGTTTGTCTAAACTATATAACACTAATTCTAACGGTATGTTAGTGAACAAAGAGGTCACATCGAAAGAAACCAAAATGTATCCATGAGGAATGTATATATTAGTTACTTTTTCTTTTAAAGCAAAACTATTGTCGATATGTGAAGAGGGATTTTTAAAAACAAGTCTGAGAGTTTTATCAATGATATTAGCTAAAAAGTATGTCGGACTATTGACAGTTGAAATAATTGGTCTTAAAGGTACATCTTTTTTGTGAATCTTAGGTAATCCATAAGCTCTGGGAAGAACAGTATTAGTTTGTGTTAATTTATATCTATCATATTTGAAATCTAAATAATCACTATCATTTAGATCAGATAAAATATTATTTAGTAAAGAATAATTTAAAAATCTGAAAAAATTCAGGTGCATTGGAAACTGTTTCTGGAACATATTAACTGTGGGTTGAAGAAGAAAAAAAAATCTTCGATTTGACAGAGAACCACAAATATATATATGATATATTGCTTCTTTAATATGTTATGATTTACAAAACTCACATTCATTATCTAATATATATATATATATAAGATAATGAATGTGAGTTCAAAATCACCAATTTCTCGATTTTTCTTATTTTTAAAATCCTTATGTTTATGTAAAATGTTTAATCTAAATTTTGAAAGCAAAAGAGAAAGAAAAGAGCTACAATTTAAGCCCCGGGTGGTCGAAATCGACTGCTGGGATCAAAAGTTATAAGGATTTTAAAAATAAGAAAAATCGCCGACTTTCGTAAAAAATCCAAGTATTTATGATTTTTTGCTATGTTTAAGCCAAGACAACTTTTTCCCTAGGCAACCATTTTTAATCCAACAGCCCTCAAATTGAAGCTCTCTTCTGATACTTCAAGCCGAGTAATACACATTTTTGGATTGCATTTTCATACACTGAGTGGATACAGTTGAATCGTGGCTTGTTTTCGATAATTTTTCCCGTGTTAAATTCCTATAAGAGAAAGCACCGCGGCTAACTCGTAGCGGTGAGTACCGCTGCGCCGCGCCGAAATAGCGTAGAGTCGCGCACGCGATAATAAACACGTGCGAATTCGGCAATAGGCGCGAAAGAGATATAGAGAGCGAGTGCGTGGGCTAATCCTTCAGGTACGCGCTAAAATAGCTCTCGGCCTTCGGAAGGTAAACACGGGACTTCGCTAGTACAATTCAAAAACTTTCGTGGTATCGTGTGCTGTGCTGTGTCCAGTGGATCGAATTGTACTTTGTGCGAATTTACACCCCGTTACATTGGCGCCCAGTTCGTGGGTTACTTAGGAAGGAACGCGCAAATATTGTAATTTTCGCAATTTTCGGCGCGAGCGAGAAACCGTTGCGAATTTCAGAAGGTCGCGCGAGCGACGTAAACACGAGCATCCCCGTGTTGTTTACGTCGCGCTCAAATCAGGCAGATTTTACCGGCGTTCGAATTTATTCGTGCGGCGTATACGAATAATTCAAACGCAATTCACACGAGAAGTCTGTGAATAATAACCGGAGATTTTTTTGCCAGGCCGAGAACAAATATCTACCGATATTATCACACGACGTAGAATTATACGACTCGGAGCAACGAAACTTGATCATCACAGCAATCGAGCACCAAGAGTCTAACCTAATCATCAATGCACCAACCTTTTGGTTAATTCACAATCTCTTAGCCACTCCAAGCTCAGCACATGTACTGCTTACAAAGTCATTTTTCCAATGCAGCTTCTGTTTCTGTCCTGATATTTTTAGCTTAAAGAAGCTGCTTTAGCCTAATCACGATACACAGGCCTAAACCGAGTCATTGAACATCTTAATAAAGCCTACTACCGCATTAACCTTAATAAGACTTCCAAGGTCGTCACCATAGCTTCGTTCTAATTAGAACGAATCCAGACAAAAATCCCGGGTGCATAATATTTGCCTTCATTCTACCCGAATTGTCCACCAATCTCAGCTGGCTCTCAGTAGCCAAGTTTCTAACTTGATTCATGTCTTTTTATTCAAGATTTTTTATTTGCGGGGAGGCTGTGAGGGGGAGAGTATACATATATATGGGACGTTCCACGTCAAACGTAACAAAGCTCTGCCCAAAATTCCTTTTGATCTAAAAATTTTAAAAATATGGAAAATTTAGCATTTTTTATGTACTTTCAATTAGTGAGGGGCGTTTTTAAAAATGTTGTTCCCAGACGGAGCTACGCGTTCCCTAATCTTAAAAAATTACTACTTTACGAAATGATCAAGCTGTCAGAAATCACAGGGGCTCAGAAAAATTCTAAGCAACGACTACTTTCATGTATTTTGAGCTGCTGAACAAGAATCCGACAGTATTTTGTACCGATACCTCAAGCGTTCGTCCCTAACCTCAAAAAACACCCCCCAAAATTGCTTTTTCACGCACTTGAGAGGTTTATCCGGTGATCGACGGAAGGAAAATTATTGACAGAGAGTATTTTTTTATGTATTTTGTGCTGAACACGAAACCGGCCGTCTTTTTTACTGATACCTCAAGCGCTCGTCCCTAACCTAAAAAAAACCATCCAAAATGTCTGTTTTACGCGGTTAAGAAATTTACGTCTAGAGGAAAATTATTGACGAAGGCTATTTTTATGAATTTTGGTCGACTAAATTTGATCACGAAGCTAAATTTTATTTTTTTACTTTTACTTCAGTGCACCTAAATAATGTAACTGATTACTCATAATATGGTGTATACTGTGCAATTTTTTTATTGATTCCTACAAAAGCTCTCTGCGTTTTACAGGGTTGAGACTGTCTTTATTACAAAGCCTGCATTATTTTCTTTTTTTTTATTTTTTTAAGTTTTTTAATTATTACTTTTATTTTTGTATATTTGTATTATTTTGTTGAACATATTTTAAATTCAATTATTAATATTGTACTATTGATAATGGACTTGGTGAATTAGAGTATCTAAACACAGTAATTTTTTTGTCAGGAGAAACTAAAATCGCATGTCCTTCTGAAATTTTTGTAACAGACGGTGCAACCGAGAATCTTTTCTTTAGTGATCTTGAGGTTTTTTTGTAATCTTTTTTGGAATAGTGAAAGAATGTTATTTTTCGGAACTTTTGTCTCGCCCAGTCATAAAGTAGTTTTGAATTTAAAATCGCTTCCGTAGCTTTGGCCTGCAAGCTGGTACGAGTAGCTTCTCTATTTAACACGGCTCCTACTCCGTCACATGAACCCTTTCCATGAGCAGTAGCATGGAAATGCCAATCCGCCATTATTTGGAAATCTGACTCATGATTAATCAAGTTTGTTTACCTCTTTAATTGTAATTTCAGGTAAACTTTTCTCATTTTTCGGATCAGGAATCGCTAAGATACCGAATTCAGCATTCAAATCTCTTGCCATTTTTGCAATTCTTAAAGACATTAAACTCTGATTCAATGTCGCGTAATGTCCAGCATTCAGGTGCTATTGTCAAAATAGAAACTATCAATGGATCATTTGAAGGTAAAGAAGATAACTTACTTTTCAGACCATCCAATATTTGTTCTAGTTGAGCTTCTCTCGACAGACGAATTCTCTTATTTTGTGGTCTTTCATTTTCTTCCTCACTCGGCTCATTTAGAGAGTTTATTCAATAAATTAAAATTTACAGAAGAGTACGACTTTCTACAAGATGACCAAATTATAGCTGTTTCAAGTATATCTGATGTGACGAGCGAACGCGAATTCGTATTTCGCGCGCTCGCCGCGTTGCGCGACCATTTCATGCGTGATGCAACGTTGCCAGCTCGGCGATACTCGGGAAGCGCGCGCAGACTCGGCGCGCGAGAGCAGATAGGCAAACGCGTGAGTACAGTCAAGACGTGTGAGATCTTTGACCGGTACATCACCCGAGATTATCTATGAGCACGAGACGAGAGAGAGAGCAGCGACAACCCGAGATCCGCTGGAGAAGCATACCCGAGCCATCATCATCTCGAGCACCCGGGGTACCCCAGCACAGCATCGCTCAGCCAGGAGGCACGCCTCCCGGCCACCCAGGACTTTTCCCCGTCGGCAGCAACAGATACGCGGCGACCGAGCATCCAACGCGCGCGTCGAAACTGTAAGTTCATCACCTTAGCTATTGCGCGATTTATATATTATCGTGTCGGTTACAGATGCCGAAGCCGAGGCTCGTTGCCATCGAATCATCACCAGCATCTTCGCGGCTGTCGCGCTAAAGCCCAGTTGCCCCGTAACATTGAATAATCTAACAAAAATTTTTATGAAAATTTGCGAAGATCTTTACCTATATGTCCATTAATATTAAATGGACTAATACATCTGTCAACATGAACTGTTGGAAAAGAATGCTTTGCAGTAGACTCAGACATTTAAAATATTTTAGATGCTTCAATTAATCATGGACAAGTATACAAAAGCTATATCAGCTTAAAGGATAATTGTGTCTGCTTCAAACTAATTTTTCTGTCATTAAAATTACCACGTGGAAAGTAACAGCTAATAAATTTTGTAGAATTTGAAACAAAACTAAACTATAGAGAAAGATTCTGGACTACAACAGTATACAGAATAATATTATTTTAAATATACTTGAAATCAAAATTTAATAAATGAGAATAATAATCTAAACTTTGATTTAAATATTTTAAGAGAATTCTAGGTAAAACAACAATTTTTACTAAAACTTTACCGTCAGTAGCGTCTGCAACGTTTACACAGTGATAGCAAATACAACTCAATTAATATCATTAAAAAATTATAAACTTAGAATAATTTTTAAAGTTTAGAATCTTTGTTGGTTGCATTGGACAGCAGATGAAGTTGTTTCAATGAGAAGGTTTTGTAACTTATATTTCCAAATAAACATACATAGCAACGAAGTATCAAAATATTATCATAGTTTGATAAAACGCGTTTTATGCGAAACATATTTTAAATATAATAGTTAAGTAATTCCTACAATAGGTAACATAATTTAGAAATATTTTTATATTTTTTATTATAAAAATTCTGATTAGAAAAATATGTTTACCGCAAGCGAAGCGAGACCGAACGTGCAGGTGTCATGAAATTATCTTTTAACTTATATTCGTTTTTTTAACAAAAATGATATTAAGAGAATAAGATTGTAATCTAAAAAAACTTACGTATAATTTTACTATAAAAAAACAAATATATATTGTGCCGTATAATTCTACTCTCAAAACATCTTGCATAGGGACAATTCATAGGGAGGGACTTTAATGACGTGCAACGAAACCCCTATAAGAGGAAGAAAAAGTTATAAGAAAAATCAGTTTTTACATTTTAGCTCTTTACTTGAGAACCGATCGACGAAATCGTTTAAAATTTTAGCAGCAAATAGCTTTTTTATGGTGAATCAGCAAATACAATTTTGAAGCATTTGCCTGCATTGTTTTAGAGATATAAGGAATCAAAAAATTTTCAAAAAAAAAATTGAAACCTTGGTATCTTAAGAACCATAGGGGTTTGAAAGCTGTTCAATGAACTTAGCCAAGACATATAAAATATCTACTTTTTCCCAAAATCTCAAGTGCAATAAAGCCTTTTTACTTCCGTAATCGAGGCACAAAAAAACTCATTTTTTCCAGTTTTCGATTTTTCACTGAAAAAAATAAGTAGTCAAATCACTTGAAATTTTAATGGGATATATTTTGACACGTGACTCATTGACATGATTTTTTTCGTGAGGTTATGATGTTTAGTTCCAGATATATGAATTTTTAAAAAAAAATTACCTTTTTTATTTTATCTGCCGAACAAAGCGGTCGATCCCGAGGACCAAACGGGGAAAAGTAGATAACTTTATTCTCTTTCAAATGCATATTAGCTGAATTGTTTGTAACGATGGGATGATTGAAAAAAACGCAAAATAGTGTTTTTCAAAAATCAAGAATCGGTCATAAAAAAAATAGTTAGAAAAATAAAAAATAAATGTTTTTCCCGAATTCAGAATCCAAAAATATACATGCATGTCAAATTTTAATGATATTGACGGAGTAGTTCCAGAAATATTACGGTATACACACACACACACACACATCCATACGAACATTTTCTAAAAACACGTGATTTGCACTTCTAACACACCAAAAAGTATTTTCTAGAAGTTTTGGCGAAACTCAAAATTTTACTATTACAAAGCTTCCTCTAGGAGGAAGCAATTCTCATTAGCAAGTATCAAAATATTACCAAATTTTGATAGTATTAAGTATACTGCAAACATAATATCTTATTGGCAATAATAATGATAAAATAAATAATAAATATGTTTAGTGAATGTTTTAATGTTGTCCTAACATGAAACGGTTCTAAAAACATTTTAAAAACTTTTAATACCACACTTTAAAACGCTGGAATGAAAGTTTAAGAAATATTGGAAAAAACGATAAATAAACGATCGAATGTCCACACTTTTTGGATTTTATTAATTTGATAAAACGTTTATTTAATGTTATAAATTTGTACACTATAAATTGTTATAAAAGATTGTTTGTATTTAGACTATGCTTTACAGTTTTTTACAGAATCATACACTTTTTACATTTTTTTTTATATTTATTTTTATTATCATATTTTTACATTGTTTTGCAGTTAATAATAACATTTCTAAATTTGATAAATTTTAAACTTTAAAAATGTTATAAACTGCAGAAAAATAAAAAATTAGAAAAGATGTTTGATTGTACAAAATGTGTAATACATAAAAAAAAATATAAAATATAAAAGGGTAGAAATCTGTAAAATCTTGTAAAGCATGCTTCTTTACGGTTCTCTACTATTTTTAGTATAATTTTATAGCTAAACAGCTAATTTCTTTTTTATTTTGGTAATTTTTAGAATATCCCAACTAAGGCTTTCAGAATAAATTCAATTACAACGCGGGCTTTGTTCTGATTACTTATGAAGTTTAGTAATATTTGGTCATTATGAACGCCATATGGAATTGACGTAATCGAGTTAATTAAATCAATAAATTTTCTAAAATGACAGGTATTTCAATCGTTTTCCAAAAGGAATCAGTCCATTTCATCTATTTATTTCTTTGAATCCATGAATCAGTATATACGACCAAAAATGTTTTTAACAGGTATAAATTAAAGGTACGTCCATCTAATTATTTAGGTTTTAAAGGCATTTCGTTTTAATCGAATGTACTTAACTAATAGAAACCAAAAGATATAAGCTTCGTGTTCAAATTCAGTGGCTCAAAATTCATAAAAATAGCCTTCGTCAAGAATTTTCCTCTAGACGTAAATTTCTTAACCGCGTAAAACAGACATTTTGGGTGGTTTTCTGAGGTTAGGGACGAGCGCTTGAGGTATCAGTAAAAAAGACGGCCGGTTTCGTGTTCAGCACAAAATACATAAAAAAATACTCTCTGTCAATAATTTTCCTTCCGTCGATCACCGGATAAACCTCTCAAGTGCGTGAAAAAGCAATTTTGGGGGGTGTTTTTTGAGGTTAGGGACGAACGCTTGAGGTATCGATACAAAATACCGTCGGATTCTTGTTCAGCAGCTCAAAATACATGAAAATAGTCGTTGCTTAGAATTTTTCTGAGCCCTTGTGATTTCTGATAGCTTGATCATTTCGTAAAGTAGTAATTTTTTAAGATTAGGGAACGCGTAGCTCCGTCAGGGAACAAAATTTTTAAAAACGCCCCTCACTAATTGAAAGTACATAAAAAATGCTAAATTTTCCATATTTTTAAAATTTTTAGATCAAAAGGAATTTTGGGCAGAGCTTTGTTACGTTTGACGTGGAACGTCCCATATATATGTATACTCTCCCCCTCACTCCCCCCCCCCCCCCCCCCCCCCTCGCAGCCTCCCCGCAAATAAAAAATCTTGAATAAAAAGACATGAATCAAGTTAGAAACTTGGCTACTGAGAGCCAACTGAGATTAGTGGACAATTCGGGTAGAATGAAGGCAAATATTGTGCACCCGGGATTTTTGTCTGGATTCGTTCTAATTAGAACGAAGCTATGGTGACGACCTTGGAAGTCTTATTAAGGTTAATGCGGTAGTAGGCTTTATTAAGATGTTCAATGACTCGCTTTAGGCCCGTGTATCGTGATTAGGCTAAAGCAGCTTCTTTAAGCTAAAAATATCAGGACAGAAACAGAAGCTGCATTGGAAAAATGAATTTGTAAGCAGTAAATGTGCTGAGCTTGGAGTGGCTAAGAGATTGTGAATTAACCAAAAGGTTGGTGCATTGATGATTAGGTTAGACTCTTGGTGCTCGATTGCTGTGATGATCAAGTTTCGTTGCTCCGAGTCGTATAATTATACGTCGTGTGATAATATCGGTAGATATTTGTTCTCGGCCTGGCAAAAAAATCTCCGGTTATTATTCACAGACTTCTCGTGTCAATTGCGTTCGAATTATTCGTATACGCCGCACGAATAAATTCGAACGCCGGTAAAATCTGCCTGATTTGAGCGCGACGTAAACAACACGGGGATACTCGTGTTTACGTCGCTCGCGCGACCTTCTGAAATTCGCAACGCTTTCTCGCTCGCGCCGAAAATTGCGAAAATTACAATATTTGCGCGTTCCTTCCTAAGTAACCCACGAACTGGGCGCCAATGTAACGGGGTGTAAATTCGCACAAGGTACAATTCGATCCGCTGGACACAGCACAGCACACGATACCACGAAAGTTTTTGAATTGTACGAGCGAAGTCCCGTGTTTACCTTCCGAAGGCCGAGAGCTATTTTAGCGCGTACCTGAAGGATTAGCCCACGCACTCGCTCTCTATATCTCTTTCGCGCCTATTGCCGAATTCGTACGTGTTTATTATCGCGTGCGCGACTCTACGCTATTTCGGCGCGGCGCAGCGGTACTCACCGCTACGAGTTAGCCGCGGTGCTTTCTCTTATAGGAATTTAACACGGGGAAAATTATCGAAAACAAGCCACGATTCAACTTTATCCACTCAGTGTATGAAAATGCAATCCAAAAATGTGTATTACTAGGCTTGAAGTATCAGAAGAGAGCTTCAATTTGAGGGCTGTTGGATTAAAAATGGTTGCCTAGGGAAAAAGTTGTCTTTGCTTGAACATAGCAAAAAATCATAAATACTTGGATTTTTTACGAAAGTCGGCGATTTTTCTTATTTTTAAAATCCTTATAACTTTTGATCCCAGCAGTCGATTTCGACCACCCGGGGCTTAAATTGTAGCTCTTTTCTTTCTCTTTTGCTTTTAAAATTTAGATTAAACATTTTACATAAACATAAGGATTTTAAAAATAAGAAAAATCGCCGATTTTCGTAAAAAATCGAGAAATTGGTGATTTTTTGTCATTTTCAAGCCTAGACAACTTTTGACCTAGGCAACCATTTTTAACCCAACAGCCCTCAAATCAATTCTTTTTTTCAATACTTCGATTCTATTGAAACACGTGGCATTTTTCTGATTTTCGTTCATTTTCCCCGTGTTAAATTCCCATAAGAGAATTAAATTGCCCGGCAAAAAATAGGTATTTTTTAATCTTGGGAACCCAAGGTTTTTCAGGTTTGAGTGACCTAAGGAACTTAAAAAAGTTGGTCTGGTAGGTGTGCCCTCAAATTTCAAATTTGTTCACTCAGACCTCCTGAAGTGTCCGGTTTTTTCTGGATTTGCATATATATATATATATATATATATGGGTGGTTCTCCGTAAAATTATGGATGAAAATTTTTATTTTTGCCCGAACTGTGTATATATATTGTAACGAGGTGCGAAATCGGGTAGATTCGCGCATCGTTGAAACGCGACGTTGCGCAAGCGCGAGGCAAGATTCGGGGCCTCGCGTATAAGTTGCGGTCCGTCGGACAAGGAGTTAGCTTCCGGCCATAGGTGCGAACGCATCAGCTCGCGTGTGAGAGACTGACGGCATCGAGCGTCGACCGATAGCGTGCGAGAGAGTGAGAGTGTGTGTGAAATCGCGAGAAGAAGACGTCCAAGTCAACTCCAGCTACGAGAAGCAAGGACGACCCGGGTATCGCGTCAGCGGTAGCAGCGGCTACAGCTTTGCGACTTGGTGCAGCGGCACCGAGTAACGGCCTTCTGGTTCGCGCTCGTAAGCTTCGCGAGATACTCTCCACGCCCAGTCGACATTGAGGTGACTCGGCGCACGTTTGTATAGAGAAAATATTGACCGCACAATATATCATTATTTTATTTGATTTTAATCGGAATTAGATTTATTTTCCCGGCTTGTTCTCTCCCGTTCCCTAAGTCCTCATCGCGAATACCGCCGCCTCCGCGGGCGTTGCAACAAGCGGTTGCAACGCAAAACTGAGAAGCCGGCTCCGCACAGGAGAGTGCGGAGAGGTAGCGCACGTGCGAACACGACGTTCGCGAAGCAGCTCTAGCGACGAGCTGCGTTGTAACGCGGGTAAATCACGGACGTTGAGAGAGTTCTCCGTCGCACCGAGAGATTCTGATCCAGTTGAATATCACCGAATTTTCCCCCGAAAGCGAACCCCGTTACAATATATCTTCCTATGTTATATAGTTATTTTGGCTATACTCCCCCCCACCCCCCACAAAATAACGTAATAATCGTTTAATTTTATGTTATTTTTAAAAATGCGTATGTCCTCCCACAGCCCCCCCCCCCCCCCCACAGCCCTTTACATAGCAATAACACGAATTTTGTAGAATTAACTTACTTAAAATGTACTGTTAGTTAACTGTCAATGTTTATGGTTTAAAATTATATACTATATTATACAGTTATTTTGGCTATACTTATGAACAGTAAAAAGATAACCAACAATAGACAGTTTTCCACATCACCCAAGGGGTACTGTCAGAAGCACATTATTTCAGTCATAATACAATGTACTTTAGGAGCGTTGATTTTTTTTTATTTTATTGTATAAAAATTACCAATAATTTAATATAATTTTCTGACATGATCAAATTATACTAAATTATGGTTATTGTTAAAAATGAATGAATTTTGTTCTAAAGATAATGCATTTAAAAATAAAATAATTAATACTGATTCATTTTTATACAATAATCAAAAGAAAAAAACGTGGAATCATCGCCGAAAGCCCTATAACCACCCGAAATTTTTTCTGAAAAATTAATGAATTAATTTTATATTATCAATTGAAAATATTATCAATTTGAGAATCATGTTCAATTAAACCCATGGCAATAGCAGCGTCTTTAAATGTACTAAAATTTATATTTTAGTATGTTTTTAAATCTTCAAATAACGTTGCGCCTTGTATGATTTAATAGTTTCTGCTATATATACTACTATTTTTTTAAATAAAAATAATTTTCGGACAATTTGCTCCTATAACTATATTATTTTATTTCCAAAAGTAATTTTAACCTACAGATCAAATAAATAAAATTTTAAAAATCAAAATCACACAAAAACTGAAATGAGGGGTTAGCGAGCGAAGCGAGCAGGGGGGCGAAGCCCCACTAGTATATATATATATATATATGTGTGTGTGTGTTCTATATGTTGTACCTGACTCCCAAAACAAATTTCAGCGCGATTCCTTCATTTGGCTTCGAGTTCTAGCTAGTCAAAGTTGAGGTTTCAAGTAATTTTTGCATTTTTTGCCTATTTTCAATGATTTGTCATTCATAAGGGATGCATTTTTAACTAAAACTATCCAGATACTTTTGTTGTGAAATTTTCTGAATTTTTTAATAAAAATACTTTTAAAGCCCTATATATATGTTAAGGCTACCTTATTCACATTTTAAACCTTAAAATATAAAAATCTAAATGTTTGATCCGGACTCCGACAACCTCAATACAGTAAAAAGATACCTTTTTATAGCAAAAAAGTAGCCTGACCTCTAGGAGTTATGTAGAAAACAAACATGATATAATGGCTAATAAGTTGTTTTACATGCAAATTTGACACTTATAACCTAGTACATTTCATTTCTACCGATCCATCAGTATGATTCATTCAAAATGATAAATACAATTATTAGTTGTCTTATCGGCTAAACTTATTATTTTATTATCTACTTTATTTCTTGATAGATTTTTAGCAATTACTTTTTCTTTGTATTGGCTTCTAAACGAATTAAGTAAAAATTAAAAAACTGAAATTAAACAATTTTCAAAACGAAACTGTGAAATTCAAATATTAGGAAATATAAAATAATAAGAGTTTAGAGTATTTATATTTTAGATTTAAAATTTAAAATGTATTTGTTTGACTGTCATAGTTCTTTAATATTTTCAGTTTTTAAATTTTACCTTCCCCCTATTAGGAATTGACATTAGGAAAAAAGATCTTAACAAAACTTGAATTTTATCACTATTGCAATATATATTTTAACCGAGCGACGTTAGGAGTGATCGCGCTAGTTAATACTAACAAGAGGTACGATAGTTAATTGTTTAAGAAATTTGGATATCGATGGTGCCTTTTGTACTGGAACGAGAATTATTATTAAGGATGTATAAAACTTCTATTAGTTGGACAAATCATTACTGGAAAATATTCTGGTAAAATTGTCTTTTTGCCACGACTTGATCGTGATCGTTTTTGCCAAGACCATCGTTAGATGAGATTAAGTTTTGCTATGACTATAAACAGATCTGAATGTAAATCTTTAGACAAAGTTGAAATATATTTGCGCACTACAGTATTCAGTCATGGTCAATAATAATATGCTGCTTTGTCAAGAAACATCGAGAAATAACTCAAAGTTATTTTTAAGCAAGGTCGAGTGTATTTACTATTAAATGATAAAGATAAACGAAGAAAACCGAACATTAATACAAAAATATAATATAATTAATTTGATTTTTCACATGATAAATTATATTCGATTTATTTATACTCTGTAATACAATAAATATAAAAATATAATTATAACTAATCTTTAAAATATTAAAATAATAAACACGATTAACTTGTCCAGTTATCGCCAATGTCTACAAATATTTCAATAAAAAATAATCAAAAAACATAAATAAATAAATAAAGTCTTATATATACTGTTCATATTTTGACTTAGTCATTGCCATCATTAGTTCTAAGTATACATATAGATGGCCTTATTATAAATAATAATTGTTTAGCTGAGTTATGGCCATTTTTTTATTCCACATATAACACTAAGCGCTTGATTAAGATCAATTCAAAAATGTATTACCTGCAATAGTTATAATATTATCTGTGTTATTATTATTATTCACATTGATCTTCTGTAACTATAAAAAGCTTTAATTTAATCTAAAGTAAGTACTGTATATTATACTGTAAATTTACTTAAGAAAACTTGTATCTTCTTGTAGACGATGTCTAGAAGTAGTAAGTAAGCCGGTATGGGGAGACATAACAAATGACGTCATCACTGGCGCATCCTTATCTTATCAATGTAAACAAGTAATAAAGATAAGGTATCATGTTTATACAAACAAGTAATTAAAATTATCTTTATTACATGTAATATAGATAATTTTAATTAATTATTTATGTAAACAAACAATACCGTAACTAAATTATTTGTTTACATTGATAAGATAAGGATACAATAGTAATGATGTCATTTGTCTCCACACACCAAGTTAGTAAATAAAAAAATCATTTCTTACAATGTATAATGGTTTTTATTATAAAAAATATTATTATTCGAATTATCATAAACAATATAAATCCAATCACACATGTGTACACATACGTACACTTACGCGAGCACACACGCACACACACACAAAATGTGCTGTCGTATCGTCTGCTAATGCACGAGGGACACTAGCTTCTTACACTGCGCTCTCTCTCTCTCTCTCTCTCTCTCTCTCTCTCTCTCTCTCTCTCTCTCTCTCTTACTCACACGCACACACTCTTTCTTACGCACACGCTCTCTTTTTCTCCCTATCTCTTTCTCTCTCACACACAAGCTTTCCTTCTCTCTCTCTCTCTCTCTCTCTCTCTCTCTCTCTCTCTCTCTCTCTCTCTCTCACACACACTCTCTCCAGCTCTCCTTTCTCCCTCTCTTCTTCTATCTCTCACGCACAAGCTTTCCTTCTCTCTCTCTTACGCATACGCTCTTCCTCTCTCTCCCTCTCTCCTACACACACGCTCTCTCTCTCCATCTCTCTCTCTCTTTCTCTCTCTCTCTCTCTCTCTCTCTCTCTCTCTCTCTCTCTCTCTTACGCACACACTCCTTACTCTTAATTACTAATCTAGGCACACACACACACACACACACATACATGGGTAAATATAATTAATGATAAAACTTACGCGTTCACTATACACTCACGCACATAAACACAAAATTTCACGATCCGACGTCGATTGTCTCTTCTTCAGCACTCGCCTCTATCTTCACGATGACAAGCTTTCCCCTGTCAGCTATGTTGTCGGGAGATGCAGGCGAGTCGAACTGACAAAATTCTTCGCCTATATCAATCTCCGTATCGACTTCATCACCCTCCGCTACCTCCTGCTGCAACTCCGCTTCCTCCTGCTGCATCTCCGCTTCCTCCTGCTGCTCCTCTCTTTTCACAAGATCTAGCATAGCAGCATCTTCATCGGCATGCACCACCTGTGTAAAGATACACATAATTAATCTATTATGACAAACATAAGATATTCACCTTATTAACTAACTAACCTCATGCTGCTGCATCACCTCCTCAGCAACCACCTCCGTCTCCTCCCTCTTATCTGTTCCTACGCTGCAACACCACAGTTCTCTTCTGCTGCACGTCGTACAGCGTCGCGCCCTGCACTCCGTGCAGTACGTCCAGCGTGTGCGTATGGTCATACGCTTCATCACCCGCGCACACACTTCACATACATCCCCAAGCTTAGGGATGTAGTAATTGACGGGGCCGATGGAAGGTGAACTTTTCATGATGTGCAACGTGCATTTGATTTCTTCACGCTCCTCATACAGCTCAGCATACGTGTCGCGGTGCTGCTGTATGAGCCGCGACGTACGCTCCATTCGTGATTTTAGGAGAGAGCTTTTCTCCTCCAACTGACGTAAAACAACACTTTTCACAGACATCCTAGTGGAAATACGATCAACTTGGAACTGACGACTGTAGTCGAAGCAGTCATCTGTAGGGCCTAGGAGGAGAAGGAGGGACGAAGGAGAAAAATTTAGACTTGTGCTGATTATTGTTCGATACCGCACGTATGCTCGTACACCCGATACCCGAACGAGTTGGCTGACGCGTTGTGCAGCGAAATGCTTGACGGATACGGGATACTTTTTACGAGCGCAAGAGAGCATAACTTTTGACTCTCAAGTACTCTTCGCAGGAAGTTGATATTTTTTAGTATCCACTTGTCGCCATGAGTCTTAGCAGGCGATACCTATACAGCGGAGATGAATTAGTGTGACAAAACAACTATACATGTTTGATACTGCTTGCTGCTCGACGAACACGGGATACTTTTTTTACGATTGTGTGTGTGTGTGTGCGTGTGTGTGTGTGAACTCTCGACTGCTATAAGCGTGAACTTGATATTTTTAGTATCTACTCGGCGGCAAGAGTCTTTACAGTCAATACCTATGCGCGGAAAAAATGGATCAGTGTGACAAAACAACGGTTCAGAGTAATCTCAAATGTAATTAACACGTGGATTCTCGGAGCCGTATATTTGATACTGCTTGTATGAGAATCGCTATGGTCATCGCTTGCACAGGGAGTTGAATGCTATTAAATGTGATAGAGCATTGCTTTCAGCCGCCTTGTATCGTGCGAGAATCGTCGACGGTATCATTATTTCAGATTGTTATGCATCTTGGACCCGTGAGAGCGTAGGTAATATAATACCTATTAATCAGTCGATCCTCTTACCGTGTAAGTGACATTCGGCGAAATTTTGATACTCGCGAATGATAAAGCTGAGGCAAAACTTATCACAGGATGTTATTTTTTGTGCTTTATACTGTTGCGCGAGTCCACACATCCCCCCACTAGCAAGACGTTTTTATACTATATAAACCCTACGTTGACCTCAGGAGCTCAGTAGTCATGAGAGTAGTTGCATTAAATCAAGAGCTCGCAAGCATGTATAACGTAGCCGAGGAGTCTTTACGCAGTGTAGTGCTTCGCATCGCGGGCAATCTTCAAGCAAATAGTGTTGTTAGACGCAGGTGTACAAGAAGCTGGTGTCTACGCGTGAAACGCATGGTAGCGTGCCAATTATGCCGCGAGTTTTCACGTCTTTTACGATGCTGTGGGCCACGGAAAATTGCACAGCTTCATAGACACATTTTTAAAAAATGCAACTTAGCTGTGCGATGCGCAGCAGAATTTTGTATGCAACAGAATTTTGCGCATTTACCTGTGTTGACGCGGTTAATGACAGCATTCGAGGAGAATAATGGTGAGTACATTTTTATTGATTGCAATTTTTCTGCACTATATCGCGTTGTCATTAATAAAAATCAAACAGCACTTGTACTTGGCAACGAGGTAAACGCTGCCACAGCTGATAGCGTCGTCTGGTACTGCTGCTACAAGCTCTGTTTCATTCACTCACGCGCGCGCATACACACATTCGTAACGCAGTGTCGTCTGCTCTTGCCCTAGAACGCGTCGACTGCTACGTATGACGCCTAGTGTTTTCAAGTCATCTGCTTCAGCGCTAGGGATATTAGCTTCTTACAACTGTCATATTACATAGCATGCGATGCGTATCTCTTTATCATTACAGTAATATAACGTATAATTATAAAATCAAAGAATATACATCCGCTATATTCTATGACAGTGAGAATACTTTTTTAAACAACTGTTTTTCTCACTATACTTCTTGCTTTTTTTTATTAAAAAAATGTGTAATCAAATATCGGTTAATATTTTGTTTTAATTCATTCGACATCAAAGAGAATTTAATATTCATGTGTTGTATGCATCACTACCTTCGAATAAATATAACGTTTAGTATAAAAAGTAAGCTCTGTATTTTTAACATAAAATTGTTTTACATTTCAGCGTTAGAAAATTTGTGAGCCGACATAACCTCTGATGAAGATGATGATAATATTACAGAATACACATCAAGTGAATATGTTGAACCTACGTCATCGGATGAAAGTGAGGAGGAGGAGGAGGAGGAGGAGGTGGAGGAGGAAGAAAGAGAGGCAAGTGAGACGGAAGAGGAGGATGCAGCGCAAGCGCTGAATGCTATAGCTGATGTACAGTTTGTACCGGCTGAAATGGTGGGGGTGAGCGCTGCCGATGCACACGGAGAGGAGTTGCGGGCAGAGGAGAGCGAAGCCATAAGGAGAGAAGCAGCAGCAGCAGCGGTGGCTGCGGCGCCTGCAGCGGTGCGTCTTCAGGTGAATGAGGCGATGGAGGAGGAGGAGGAGGAGGAAGATGAAGCAGTAGAGAGAGCGCAGAATGAGCACGATGCTAGAGCGGAAGAGGCTGAAGATGTACCTGCCAATAGGGATTCTCAGCGCATGATTAATGTTGACCACCTTCTTGCCACATGTATAGAGCCAACAGCTGCTGCTAATAATATTCTACAGCGCTTGATGGAACGAGCAGCTGATGAAAGCGAGAATATTATTGAGTATGCAGAGCATCCATGTGTTAAAAGACGGCAACAAATGCTCGACTTTTTGGCCCGACCAGTAGAACCCGAAGAAATGCGGTACACAAGAAGAAGCGCTGGAGGATTGGTCACCGAGCATATTTTTAACCAGGGAAATCCAAGAGATCGTCAAATTAATGAACGTGAGTATTATGCTGTATTTAAATATACATTTTTCTTGAAATAAATTCTTATTTTTAAATATTATTTAAGTTATTCGACGTGGTCTCGAAGGATTTGCAAAGTACCCCAGGGCTTTGAAACAAGATATCATGCGTATCATGTATGTTCGAAGAGCACAAGAAATACGTTGGTTTTTCAATGCTTGTAAATATAAAAATTCCATACTGTTAGACACTAAAAATTTACCTGAAGTGTTTAATCGCCTGGGACAGAGTTTTTCAGGACCACCAGAAGAATAATTTAAAAATAAGAAAGTGTAAAATAGGGTATTCAAATATCTTGTATTCAATAAATTTTTTCAGAACATAATCACTCTGACGATTCATCTTGTTCTTCTTCTACAACCATTTTTCCCTTATCTACATCATCTTCGAACACCAATACTTCAGTAGAATCGCAGGATTACGAGGCCGATGAAAGTGATTTTTCTATTCAAGTTGGTAGAGGATAAAGAAGAAGAATTGAAAATTCAAGCAGCAATAATGATGATTTGTCTGACTACGAACAAGAGGATAATCAGCCCAGTGAGGAGAATGAGGAGGCGGAGGAGGAGATCAGCGAGGAGGATGAGGAGAGAAGCGAAACAGACGATAATATGAATTATCAAGGAGTCGACGAGGAAAGAGAGGATGAGGATATCCAGCCTCCTGGTAATCGTTTTGATATTTTTCAACAAAATTCGCATTATATATCTAAGTATAAAATAGAAGGTAGACGTATTGTGCTAAAAATAAGATCTCCAGCGAAGGATGGATCTATAAATCCGATAGTTTGGTTGGAGTTAGTTATTCGCGATATTTATTCTTATATAATTTCATTATGTAATGAAAACGACATGATTGGCGTCTCCGTTAGAAGTTTAAATTTTGCACGAGGCCCGGGTGGGTTATCGTTACGATTAGTAAATAATTTTTTTTATAATGATTTATGGAATTTAATAAGCGGATTAGCTCAGAGTAATGAGGATTTTCAAATAGATGAGAGCTTTATTCTAAAATTAACACTTGTTAATATACCTAATGGTGGCCGAGGTGGAAGTAGAAAGAGGATGAGTGTTGATAGCTTATCTCAGAGATCGGTTGTATCTATAAGAAATAACGATAATTTATGCTTGCCAAGAGCTTTAATTGTCGGGGAGGCTTTTATGATATATAAAAAATTCTTTTCAAGCGAAGCCATTGATACTTGGAATATTGTCAGAGATAACAGACGTGTATACGAGAAATAGGGACGTATCAGCGGTATTATGTTGCAAAAAATATCGCTATTGTAATATACGATAGTTTATCTTTTGGAAGTGGAGAACCGCCCTTTTACGATGGAAGACCTCTGTTAAATTAAAATTCTTTTGACGTTATAAATCTTTTGTACGACGCGCGAAGGCGTCATTTCGATACAATATTAAATTTAACCGGTGCTGCGCGCAATCGTTTTTTCTGCGAACATTGTAATAAAAGCTATAGATACGTAGATGAGCATAGATGCATAGCCAAATGTGACAAGTGTTTTTGTGCGCCAACGTGTAATTCTAATATAGATATTATAAAGTGTGTAGAATGCAACCGAGAATTTTACGGACAAGTATGTTTCGACCGTCACAAAATAGATGGGTCATACAAAAAAAATAATAAAAAAATATGCGATGTAGTAAAAGTTTGTAATATGTGTTGCAAACGAATTAATATCTACAAGTCAAAGCACGAGTGTGGAATCAATTGGTGCAACTTATGTCGCGAAAAACATGATGTAAATCAGCTCTGTTATATTCAACCCATTGGACGTAATGTTAACGCACAGATTAATCGTAAATCCCCAAAGAAAAACTTATCTATTTTTTATGACTTTGAGACGCGTCAAGATTCTGCTTACCGTGAACATACAGAGATAAAAATACACATTCCAAATCTATGTGTTGTACAACAGGTTTGCGATGATTGCATGGATGATGAAAATATAAATATACTATGCCATACGTGTGGTGTAAGAGAGCATATATTTCACGATGATCCAGTTAAACAATTAATAGGTATGACAGTACGCGAGAAAACTACCTTCGGTCAAATAATTTGTATTGCTCATAACTCTCGTGGGTTTGATGCGCAATTTATTTTGAGAGAAATCGTTGAAAATACCTCAATAGTACCGAACGTAATATTGAATGGACAAAATATAATTATGCTTCAATGCGGGCGAACAAAATTTATTGATAGCTTAAACTATTTTCACATGAAATTAAGTGCTTTACCACAAACCTTTTCTCTATCGCCAGCTAGTAAAAAAGGATATTTTCCTCATCTATTCAATACTTTAGATAATCAAAATTATGTTGGGGCTTTACCCGAAGCATCGTTCTATGCGCCTAACGCCATGTCGACGTCTGAGAGGGAAAAGTTTATTATATGGTATGAGGAGAACCGAAATGAGTTTGATTTTCAACGTGAAATACTCGATTATTGCCGTATGGATGTAGAAATTTTAAGACTTGCATGCATGGCTTTTCGGAAAATTTTCATTAAGTGCGGGAATATTGTCCGTTTACAGAGGCAACGACCATAGCTTCTGCATGCTCCATTGTGCATAGAAAAAATTTCTTACGCGAAAAAACTATCGGTATCATTCCAGCAGGTGGATATCGACGCGCTGATAATCATTCGCAAAAGTCAATACAGTGCCTGTTACAGTGTGAACGTGAGATTGGTCGGGAAATCATACACGCGGGTAGAGCACGTGAATTTATGCTTCCAGAAGGGTTTCGTGTAGATGGCTATTTACCTCTGGAAAATGATAATGCAAATAAAGGTATTGTCTTTGAATATCAAGGCTGTTACACACACGGTTGTCCTATTTGCTTTAATAAACGACGAGATAAAATAATGTCATACGGCAGAACTATGGATGAGTCGTACGAGAATACTTTTCGGAAAATTCAAAAAATAAAAGCCCTGGGTTACGAAGTTCGAGAGATATGGGAATATACTTTTGATCGGATAAAAGCAGAGAATCGCGATATCTACGAATATGTAACACAGCATCCTCTTATGAGTCGTATAACGTTGAATCCGCGCGATGCTTTTTTTGGAGGTAGAACGGAGAATATAGTTACTGAGTACACGATCGGAAATAACGAAAAAATTCAATATACAGATATATGCTCTCTTTATCCGTACGTGTGTAAAAGAGGTCGATTTCCCGTAGGACATCCGCGAATTTTAATTGGTGAAGACTGCAACGAATTAACGCAGGGGAATAACAATAATCTCAACAATATTGAAGGATTAGTTAAATGTAGTATCTTACCACCGCGCGACCTGCACATTCCACTCTTACCAATTAAAATGCACGGACGTCTTCTTTTTGCTCTTTGCCGCTCATGCTGCGAAGAAATGCAGCAGTGTGACTGCAATCACGAAGACCCAAAAATGCGTGAATTCGCGGGCACCTGGGTTGCTGATGAGTTGCGTAAAGCTGTTGAACTCGGTTACAGTATTACGAAAATTTATATTATTTGGCAATATGAGATGACACAATATAATCAAATTGATGGTAGCGGAGGCCTTTTTGCTGAATACGTAAATACTTTCTTAAAAATCAAGCAAGAGGCTAGCGGATGGCCCTTATGGTGTACTAATGAAACAACTAAATTACAATACATTGAACAGTATAGACTCGATGAGGATATAACTTTGGATAAAAATAATATCGAAAAAAATTCAGGGTTACGAGCTGTTGCTAAGCTCTGCTTAAATTCGTTTTGGGGTAAGTTTGGACAACGGAGTTATTTGAAACAAACTGAAGTTGTAAAATCACGTGAATCTCTTTTAAAACTTCTTACTTGTCCGGAAAGAGATGTTAATGATATACTAGCAATTAATGATGAGATACTGTACGTGAATTGGCAATACAAGGATGAGGCTGTCACTTCTGCCCCGCATACGAGTGTCGTGATTGCGGCTTACACTACTGCTCAAGCACGTTTAGAACTATATAATTACTTGAGAAGGTTGGATGATCGTGTTCTTTATTATGACACAGATTCTTGTATATTTGTTTCGCATGACGATGCTTCGGATGAGTATAAACCTTTTATTGGCTCTAAACTAGGTGATATGACAGATGAACTTTGTGGTTATGGTGAAAATACGTATATAAGTCATTTTGTTTCGGGAGGACCAAAGTTTTACGCTTACACAGCTGTAACACCCAATAAAGATGATAAAATTGAATGTTGTAAAGTAAAAGGTATCTCATTAAACTTCTCAAACGGTGTAAAAATTAATTTTGATAGCATTAAGAATTTGATTAACGATGCCTTTGCAAACGAAGATCACGAATCTGAAAAAATGAATGATGAATGTAGTAAAATACGCTTAAAATTCAAAGCTATCAGAAGAACTAAAATGCATGAAGTTGTAACGCGTGAAGAATCGAAAACATGTTGTGTTGTATTGATAAAACGACGATACCTTACGTCACGTAAGTCTCTACCTTTTGGATATAAGAATAATTAACTTTTTGGATGTATTTATTGTAAATAAAAATAAACACAAATTTTTATATAATTTCCTTATTATTCCATTTAAAAGATCCCTAACACATTTTTATATCCTCAGTATAGCTTCTGTCATCGAAGAGAACGCTTCTTATGGAAATTTAGCTCATTTTAACGCATAATTCAGTTTACTCGCGGTGTTATTTAGCTTGTTGGACACGAATATCAGCTTAAACAGCGGTAATAACAGCTTGTGATTCAGCACACGTAAAATTAGCTTATTTTTACGTGTGCCGCGCCGCCGCCGACCGTCCGCGTGCCATAAGCTTACTTTAAGGAAAATCTCTCGTGTGTATATGTGTGTGTGTGAGTACTCGGCGAAATGGATATGCGATTAGCGGACCCACAGGATGTGGTAAAACAGCTTTTGTCAAAAGGTTTCTTCGACATCTTCCACTCATGTGCAGTGTAACTTTTGATCGGATATTACTCTATTATGCCGAGTGGCAGTCTACGTATGAGACAGACTTTTTTCCAGGAGGCATAAGTAGGGAGAGTAGAAAAAAAATTGTTGAATTTCACGAGGGATTACCTCAGCCTTCAGATTATTCTCAAGACAACGAAAAGAAAAAATTATTAATTATCGATGATTTAATGAGAGAATCTTCGAATAACATTATTCTCGATTTATTTACAAAGGGAAGTCATCATAAGAATTTAAGTGTGATTTTTATTACACAAAATCTTTTTCACAAAGGAGCTGGTCAACGCGGTATCTCATTAAATGCAAATTACCTCGTTATTTTTAAAACTCCACGTGATCGTTCGCAAATACAATATCTAGCGCGTCAAGTCTATCCCGAAGACCCAACATTTTTACAAGAAGCGTATCTCGATAGTACGTCAACTTCTCATGGCTATCTTTTGTTGGATTTGAAACAGTCGACCGAGGATGAATTTCGTTTCCGTACCTCTGTTTTTCCCGATGATAAATTGAGTTACGCATATGTACCGAAGAAGAATAAGAAATTACGATAAAAGTAGAGGATTCTATGATTAAAGCTTCAGTCTGATTGAAACAATGGCAGGGAGAGGAGCGTCTGCGAGAATCGATAGTCGTAGACAGCGTAGAAGACAGCGTGGAGGTGGTGGTGCTGCTGCTGCTACTGAAGAAGAAGAAGAAGAAGATACAAGGAGTGGATGCCTACCAAAGCATTTTACAAAAAAGTGTGTTGCAGTATTGAATGCTCTTTGTCATGCAGATAGTCAACAGCGCTTAGCACTGTTACGTGTAGCTGATAAAAAACTCATTAAAAGCATATGCGAGTGCGTGTTAAATGTATTGCGCGGAGTCGTTAAAATAAAAAACTCACACAAGTCAAAGTTAAAAAAACATAAAAGTGTCTTGAGAGAATTATCAAATAAATCCAGTAGTAATAACAGTGAAAAAGAGTGGAAAAAAAAGAAACGCGTCCTTATTCAAAACGGTGGTGCTTTTTTACCAATGTTACTTGCACCAATTATAGGTGCACTTGTGTCAAAAATATTTGGAGTCTCTGGAAATTAAAATATGGAGCACGCTCGTAAAATGGTCATTGTACCAGTGGAAACGTACGAGAGAGTAACGAAGCAACAGCATCAACAACAACAACAACAACATATAGTAGAAGAGTCGAGTAATGCTTTAGAGCCAACGATACAGACAAAGGGTGATAATTTAAGTCGTCTCGATGCTGAGATGCACGATATACTTTTTTCAAAAAGTATCACCGATGAACGTGAAAAATGTCAAAAATATTTACAAATTTTAAGAAGTTATCTTCATTTTAAAAATTTGGAACGTCAGGAACTTTTATCAGATGCAAATATACTTGATGTAGAGAATGAAAATGAAGATATATCGAGTCCATTGTCCGATGAAGCGATACTTGCAAGCATTTCCAAGGGTTATGTGAGAAAAGCACGTTTATTGCTTCAACATTGGAAATCAGCATCGCATCGTATTAAATGGGATAATTCAGGTACAGTTAGCATTGATGATAAAGCACCACACTCAAATATTCTAGATTTACTAGAAGACGTGGTACGGAGTAGACCTGTTGAAGAACCTGTAGGAAGATTTCAATTAGCTAATTTTATAGCAACAACTGACACTCCACCCAAATTAATAAGTAATCCAGAGGTGATAAAAATTAGTGAAAGTTTGAAACGTGCATTAAACAAAATTCCTTCAACCAAGAGAAATAATTCCGAGAGCGTTCAGACTTTGGAACAAGGTACTAGACTCGCGGCCGCACAACGCTATAGTGCACGTTTGAATAAGAAAAAATCCATACCGCCAAAAGCATACAAGTGGCTGGCTTATAAAATTTAACATGTCTTATGAAAATCAATACTTTGACACTAGACACGAGACTGGATACGCTGGTGCACGTAATCTGTTACGAATCAATGGTAAAAATAAGAAGAAGAAAAGCGAGGTTAATGGTTAAGTAATCAAGATGCATACACACTACACAAACCTATTAGACGAAAATTTCCTAGATTGATGTACAATGTCACTAATGTGGATGATTGTTGGGAAATGGATTTGTGCGACATGCAATCTCTTAAAACGTATAACGATAATTTTGCGTATTTACTTGTAGTCATAGATGTTCTCAGTAAATATGCTTGGGTCGAGCCTTTACGTGACAAAAGTACAAAAAGTGTTGTAGCTGCTTTCGACAAAATCTTAAAAAGAGCCGATGGGCGACGCCCAATTCTTATTCAAACTGATAGAGGCAAAGAGTTTGTCGGATCAGATTTTCAAACATATATAAAACAACACAAGATTAATTTTCGAGTAGCACGTAATCCCGATGTTAAAGCAGCCGTCGTCGAGCGTCTAAATCGCACGCTCAAAGAACGTATGTTCAGATATTTTACTCACAAAAATACTCATAGGTATATCGATGTTATTGAAAATATCGTTTGCGCGTATAATCACACTATGCATAGTGGTACTAAAATGGTTCCGGTAGTTGTAAATATTCGTAATGCAGTTGTGGCAAGAAAAAATTTAGAAAAAAGAGCTCTTAGTCAGAGAAAAAAGTCTAGAGCACATATATACAGTGTGGGTGATCATGTTCGCATCAGTCGGTTGAAAGGCACCTTCGATAAAGGTTACGAAAAGAATTACAGTGAAGAGATCTTTAAGATTACCCGTGTCTCACGTCGTCAAAATCTCTTCACCTATGAATTGACTGATTTAGAAGGTGAAATAATCGACGGATTTTTTTATCCCGAAGAACTAGCTCGAGTTGGCGATGATCGTTTGTCACAAAATAAGGCATTCAAAGTGGAACGTGTGATCAAGAGTAGGGAACGTGGTGTTAAAAAACAAGTTTTTGTAAAGTGGCTTGGCTATTCTGATAAATTTAATTCGTGGATTAAAGCAAGCGAAATTGTTACACTTTAAACATGGCTGAGGACGAATTTTATTTAATATTACCGAGTAACAGTAGTATGAAATATTTTTCTGAAAATACAACATCTTGCTTCACCACGCACTTATCGCACGAAGTACGTCTGCATGGTAAGTGGAGTGTTGCTCTCACGGAAATCAGCATACCATGCACGATGATGCATATTCAGAAACACGAATGTAATATAAAGTTTGTTAACGCACGTAGAATAGCAGTTGCAAGAAAGAGAGACATATCTGAATATTTACCGGATTGGACAAACGACAAACACAACGATGCCATATTTCCATCAGGTGTTTACGAGAATCTCAACAATCTCACAGAAGCTATAAACAATATACCTGAATCTCACTTACGTATGGAGCAGGCAAAGAAAAAAAGTGGTTATTACAATTTACATAAAAAGTGTGAATGTAAGGAAACTCATTTTTTCAGCTTGAGCGAAAAGGTCAAACGAATATTTGGCTTTGAGAATGAAAAATATAGAAATCAGGAATTTATACCCATGATTCCATCTGTAGAGTCGAAAAAAATGCAACATTGGTAGGAAACAGACCTGGTTGTTTGGCAAGAGCGATAGCTGATCAATTTTTCGTTTACTCAGATATTTGTATTCCGTACACAGTCGGTGACGTTCAAGCATTCCCTTTGCGCATAGTAACACTCGATAATTCAAAATATAAATTTGGTGCGAAAGTGGTCAAACAATTTGTACCGGGAATTTATCTACCTTTGTTAAATAAAACATTTCAGAATATAATAATAGATATAAGAGATGAAAATGGGAATCATATACCATTCGAGTACGGGACGTTGACCGTGACACTACATTTCAAGCGCATTCTCTGAGAAAAAAATGGCTTACTACGCAGAATACTATGCCGATCAAATCGGTGGTGGTGATGGTGGAGGAGGAGTACGCCGAGTGTTTGCAGGTTCAACTTATCAGCGAGGTCATGGTGGAATCGGCAACTTTTTGAGTGGATTATTTCGAAGAGTTTTACCTTACATTACGAGTGGTGCTAAAGCCGTTGGAAAAGAAGCTATCAGAGCAGGAATGCATGTACTAGATGATGTGAGAAATCACGGTTTCAATTTTAAACAAGCTGTAAATATGCGCATGCGCGAGTCCGGTAAAAATCTTAAGCATAAAGCCGCTGATAAAATTGCCGCTATGATGAAGGGATCAGGATATAAGATACGCGCTAAAAAGCGGAAGCGTCAATTGCCCAAGAACAGTTCAGCTGTACGCATCAGCAGTAAAAGTGGCCGTGTAAAGAAGAAGAAGAAGAGCCGTGTCAGTGTTCGCAAATCTACGAAAAAGAAAGCGGGTAAGAATAAGCCAAGGAAGAAGAGAAAACAACGCAGTGTGAGCGATATTTATGGATCTACATAGATATTATTTAATATGGCTTTTCTACACTCAAACTCATGCGAATGCATGAAATCAGAATTAGATTTATTTACATTACCACCTACACAGACTTCGGTGGAAAGCTCTCAATTTATACATTATAAACCAGTTTCTTCGCTAACAGACGATGGACCGTTGGAATTCGTCGTTCCAGCTGGTAGTGATTATCTCGATCTTGCACACACAATGCTAAGCATTCGTATGCAGATAGAGCCAAATGTTGAAATAACAGAAGCAGCTAGAGCTACAGAGTATCCGAAGGTAGCAGCAATAAATAACACGTTACATTTGCTATTTAACCAAATAGACGTTTTCTTTAAACAAAAAATTGGTTTCACCACCAAACAATGCTTATCCTTTCAGAGCTTACATCGAAACACTGTTAAATTATTCAAAGAGTAGTATGGAACCACATCTCACGAGTGGACTCTGGTATGCGGATACCCCTGGAAAATGGGCAGCGCCTCCCAATACCAAGCATACTGATGTAAATGCAAATATTGGTCAGTGTAACCGTCAGTATTTTACCCAGAATGGTAAAACTGTCGATTTACTCGGTCATTTGCATTACGATCTTTTTAATCAAAATAAATTTCTGTTAAATGGTGTTGAACTGCGATTACGATTGGTTAGTAGTAAGGATGTTTTTTGTTTGATGGATTTTACAGATGATGATAAATTTACTATACACATTAAGGAAACTTCACTGATTGTGCGTCGAGTTAAAATAAGTTCAGGTGTTATACTAGCTCATGCTAATGCACTTACAAAAGCCACTGCTAAATACCCAATCAATCGTGTGGAGGTGAAGGCATTTACAATGCATAGAGGTATTCTTGGCGATACACTGGACAACGTTATTCTCGGTCAAATACCCAAAAGAATAATCATTGGATTTGTGGATAACAAGGCATTCAATGGAAATAGAAAGTTTAATCCATTTAATTTCCAACATTTTAATATAAACTATATTTCTCTTTATGTGGATGGTGTCCAGATTCCCAGCAAACTATTGCAGCCACGATTTACGGGTGAAAGTCAATTATTTATCGACTCGTTTCATACACTATATTCTGCGACTGGAATTCATTTTCTAAACGAAGCATTAATTATCTCACGATCGGACTACGATGAAGAGTATACATTATTTGCTTTTGATCTAACACCTGATTTATCATTCAGTTTCTCATTGGAATTTAATCAAGCACGGCAGTGTTCGTGTAGAGGTAAAATTTGAAAGAGCACTTGAATCTACAATCAATTGTATAATTTACGCCGAATACGACAATGTCTTGGAAATAGATTCAAGTAGGCAAATAATAACGGATTTTAATGCATAATACCGTTAATGCGATGGAAAAGTAAGAGGAGAAGGTGGAGAAGGAGAAGAGGGATGGGGAAAGAAGCAACAGCAGCGCCTCTATGCTATAGATGAGCAAAAAAGCTAAACGTCATACTCTCAGTGACGTTTGAGAAGTGAGCGAGTTTGGATCGACTGTGTCAATTTTTTATAGTATCATGGATTACGTTATCAATATTCAGGGTTTGAGAGACCGTAACAACAAGTTTACACCTAAAGAAGTTGGTGTACTTAGTTTAGAGCACAGAATCGTCCAACATTGGATAGTTAAGGAACCCCATAGATTTGAAGAACTTGCAACTGGACTTAAAAGAACTAACGATTACATCTCTAATCATTTTCATGGAATTCGTTGGCATGAGGGTGACATCACCATTGAACAACTACAGTATCATTTACAACAAATAGCCAAAGTGGCTATACGTATTTTTACACGCGGTCATGACAATTGGAGATTCGTGGAGACTGTAATGTGTCGAGAAGTTGTGAACGTTGAAGAAATGTATGCCCCGAATTTTGACAAATTGAAAATAAATTATTCAGGTAACTTCATGTGTTTAAATCATGGCATTCAATGTATAAACTCCAGTCGCGATTGTGCTCTCAATCATGCATATGTGCTACGAAAGTGGTTACACTCTATAGCTGAAGGTATAACGCAAGATTCTGCACAGAAATTGAGTGATGCATTGTACTGCAAACTAAACTCGCGGGTACGTACAGCTACTTCTTCGTCTATTTACGCGACACACGAAGAGGACGTAGTCGATCATTGCTGAAATAATAATAATAATAGAATGAATACACAAGAATTACTAAAAGCTAAAGACACAAGAAACTAAAAGACCCGTTAACCGTCAAGACAGTTGGCGTGTATGCTGCGGATAGAATTCCAAACGTTTTGGAATACTCCGCGGCCATCATAGCTAATACAGATGATCACACGAAGAAAGGAACACATTGGATTGCTATCTACATAGACTCAAACGGTTATGGAACATACTTTGACAGTTACGGACTACCACCAATGTCCCAACATCATCTTAAACGACTCAAAAGAAATTGCAAGCGGTATCAGTGGAATAAAAAAAAGTTGCAAAGTTTTGATTCACAGGTGTGTGGCCAGTATTGTGTTATGTTTCTTTACCATATGGTTAGGCTACCTAACTTACGCACATTTTGTCATAAGTTCTCGCGAGATTCACGAAAAAATGATGCAGTAGTTGTATCGTTCTATAAAAAGCTGTTACGAAATAATAATCATCGTGTACGCTCGAAAGATGTTAGGAGGTTTGGAAGTGAAGCCTCGCGCGGCTCAGGATTTTGTAATCAAACATGTACTTCGAGAATGTATGTAAAGTAATAATAATAATTGTCAGATATCATGTAGTAAAAAATATGAATAAAGTGTAATCTTTCATAATATAAAAAATGTTTTCATTTATAGAGCCTTACTCATTCCTTTAATTCCATACTGTAGTACTATGATATATTTTTTCCTGTTGCATCACACCTCGCTGTATAGTTCTAGGTACATATACATCGGCATTTATTAACGGTTATAATACTAACATCCGGTGATATTTACTGTTTAGTTTTATATTTAATTTCAATCTTTATCTGTAAGAGAAAGAGAAGCTGATAAAACTGACGGTTGTAGTAGTAGTAGAGTAAACATCCTGTTCTTAAAAACTCGGAGAAATATAACCGTAGCCTTTGGCGGTTAACGAATATGATATTTCCTTTGTGAAGTTCTGAGAATACACGCGCAGAAAATATCTCCCCACTGCATTCGATCATTTTACTTTGAGGTAGTAGGGGGTAAAATGTATAAAAGAGCTTGAAGAGTGAGGAGCTCCATCAGTTCTATCGTGAAAATTTGAGAGATCGTTTGCTAAGTGTAACTCTGTATATTGTGGCTCTTGTTTTTCGTACCATGGCCCAATCAAGTGTCAGTGCTCCATTTCGTGTGCAGAACGTTCTGCCAAATATGCTGCTCTCCACGTCCTACGCCATTAATAAGTCAAACTCGAAACGCGTTACTCTTGGCTTAGAAAGTTACCAGGGAAGCTATCGACCAGTGGTGAAACTCTCAACGTCTACAACATGTTTTAAATCCGTCAAATTTGATGCATCTGGCTGGAAGGTTTTCAAGAATTACTTTGATCTTATAAATTGCTATTTCCAAGATGCGTACAGATTCCAAAGTGAATACGCTCGATCAACGAAGGTGTACATGGAAAATCATTATCTGATGTTTACTTCTTCATACAATACCAAATCCATATTGATAGAAGAAAGACCTGTCGGAACATCCATCTTTCCAAATCTTTTGATTGACGAAGAAAACGATGATGTACTGTTACTGCTGCTGCTACTGTTACTGATGGTGAGAATCTACGTCATCAACCACCACGAGCAAAGAAACAAAAAACAGCTTATCATCAACCATCGATATGCATGCAGCAAGTCACTTTTGACGGGTTAAAAATTGTCTCACAGTGTATTGACGAACGTATGAGTAAACTTGAAGAGTATGTTGATAAAGTGAATGAAATTGTTTCTCATATTAAGAAGTTTATAATTGACTGTATTAAAAACGATGGTATTGAGAAAGACCCTAATTCTATACTAAAGACGTATGAGATGTTTCAACAATATTATACTTTATACACTGAAAATATTAAAATTATAATTCACGACAAGTTGAGGAAATAATTTTAAATATAATCTTATGTGAAATAGCTGCTTTTCAATTGTTTGATATATATAAAGACATTTATACTGCCATAATTAAAGTATAAATATACATTTTTTGTCATTACGCTTTGTACATATGTCTTCCTATCTTGTAATAAACCAGAAAATATTAAAATATTCACTTTTTGTGACATCATCTAAACCTCCCACCCTACTGCCACTCCTTACGACTCTCTATAAATATCAACTGTGCATAAGTATGTTCTCATTGCTTCGCGTACACTTGACGAGTCATAATCGTAATATAGACAAACACAATATGGAGAAGAAGAAGAAAGAAGGTTCAGGTCGAGAGGAAGTGAAATATAAACCGGCTTCTGGATTCCAAAAGTATCTACCTCAATATTCTTCCAATACTGGATCATTCTCGAAAAAAGAAGGGTGCAGGAGTTATTGTCCTGACAAGGAAGCAAATAAAGATTCCAAATATCAAGGACACAACAACACTGATTGGGGATAGCAACAATAAAGTCTTATTCTAAGACTTTTATTTATCAATTAAAATCGGTCCTTTTTAGGACCACAATATTTCTATAAACGTACTACAAACTCATCATACATAAAAATCTCATTATCTTATGACGTCATAAGAGGTGTACATGACGTCAGTAACAATCCATAATTATCTTAATTGTTTACAAGATAAATGCTTAAGACGTTGGCGATACCTTATCTTTATTACCTGTTTTCATAATAAAAAAAAGTATCATCATGGATTATTTTTGCGGTAAAGATAGCTTCTTTGTTTATGTAAACATGATATCTTAATTACACACGTATAAACAAGATATCCTTATCTTAATTAACTGTTTATAAACATGATACCTTATCTTATCTTTATTACTTGTAAAGTACCGTCATTGTTTATTATTGTGGTAAAGATATCTTCTTTGTTTATGTAAACATGATATCTTTATCTGAATTACACGTGTATAAACATGATACCCTTATCTTAATTACCTGTTTAGAAACATGACACCTTATCTTTACGACTTGTTTACATGATAAGATAAGGATGCGCCAGTGATGACGTCATTTGTTATGTCTCCCCATACCGGCTTACTTACTACTTCTAGGTACCAAGATGACCCGTATGTCAACTCAACGTCGTCTACAAGGGAGAGCACCACTTAAATATGAAATATGCTGAAAAATACTTCTAACTTCAGAGACGATGTTCAGGTCAACGTGATATTATCAACAAAGAAAAGCACCGCTAAAATATGAAATATACCGAAAAATACTTTTGAATTCTTGTAGACGATGTCCAGGTGTCCCCCGGATAAGATGACCCCCGGGTGAACGCGACATCGTCAACAAGGAAGAGCATCACTCAAGCATGAAATATACTGAAACATACTCCTGACTTCCTGTAGACGATGTCTAGGTGTCAGGGTGGCCCCCAGGTCGATGCCTCATCGTCCCCGAGGAGGAGCATCGTATGTAAATAAAATTTACCAAGACACTGCCCTTGAATGATTTTTATACCTATAATATAAACTTTTAATTTAATAGGACGCCGCAGTAATATTTTTTTGTATGTAACCCCGCAATGATATGAGGATTGTGAGAATATGTAAAAAAGGTGGGAAAGCAATTCCCTATCATTTTTGATGCGCAGCTAACTTCACCATCCTTTCACACTGAAGAAAAAGATAATGATTTGAGCAAATCATATACAAGATTGTTTATATTATATAAATGACAGCTTTTTTTTGACAACTTAGAAACAATTATGGAAAGTATCGTTTTTCTTAAAAGTAAAATCTCTGATACCAATATAGAAGTAAATAGTGTCGCGTGCGCCAAAGCTTCGTCTGCTTCCCAAACCCGCCTTCGTGGCGCTACCGCGCCACTTGATCGTTTAAAAAGTCCTTATCATGATTATCCTCAGCATCATCTGATCTGGACCACATATGGAAATTTTCATTTAGCAATTTCATACATCTAAACTTGTACTATAAGTGTATAAAAAGAAAAATTATATTTTTCTGTTTCAAATAAGAAATAAGTATGTTTGTACGTACGTAAGTATGTACGCTACTATGCTAATGTTTATTGTTAATGTTTGCAAAAACAAATTATTCAATCATTACAATTTCCGAGATGAATCTAGGCATTTGTATGCAAAAATTACAAACGAAGTTGGAAAATTAATTTTTGTTAAATATTTTCATGTAATATTGGGATGTTTTGAAACGCCCCGACTGAGCTCTACTTGAATATTTTTTAATGGTCCGAGATGTCTTGGTATTTGAATCTCTTCTTATTTAGAATTTCAAAATATGTGTTGTTAATTCTTAGTATTTCGTACTTGGCTAACGTATTGTAGCCAAGACTAAAATTTTATGTTTGAATTTTATTTTAAGTTTTTCTCTTAAACAGATGTATTACTGTTTAAGATACTCTCTTTTTCTAGAATTTTCTTAAAAGACGTATACTACGTGCAGTAGTGTCCTTGAAATATTCTCGTGACAAAAAATTTTATAGTACAACTGATTTCAAAGGACTTATTTGACTTTAAAATTATAATGTACTATAAGAAGGTAAAATTGCGAAGCGATGTCGAAGTATTTCGTCCTTGACTAACGTATTGTAGCCAAGGCTATTATACCTGAAAAAAGATTTATGTTTTCATTTAGGAAAGATTTTCACTCAAACAGACATATTACTGTTTAAGTTACTCGTCTTAACTGGAACTTTCTCCTGAGACGTAATGTCTCTAGAGTGTTCCGTTTGACAAAAAGTTTCATATAGTAGTTTACCTTCAGAGAACGTATTCTGAAGTCGTACTACACAGATATTAAATAGAAAATTTCTAAAATATATATTTATAAGATACAAATAGTTTTATTGTTCGCTACGTTTTACATTACATTTAAAATTTTAATTTAATTTAAAACTGCAAGTATAAGGAACTGGACGTATTACCAGCACCTTAACTCGCGCACAAAAAAGTTGCTCTGACTGAATTCTACTAGGAGAGAGAGCGTATTGCTCCTGTCCGTTCGAGCACGGTCGAGCGAATGAGGCAGAGGAGCTGGTTGAGGCGCCTTTTATTTCCTGAGGCGCTACTGCGCCAAGCCACTGCTGCGCGCTTTCCCTTCCAGTGCGCCGGCGCTGCTACTGCTACCGCTTCTCCCTCCAGTCCGCCGCCGCTGCTGCTGCTCGATGATCGATTCGGCGCTGATCACTTTTTTTATGTACTCCCTAGTTGCGATATTTTTTCTGCGCGCGTCGCTTGCGGTGTACACAAGTCCGGACCATTAGAGTTTACAAAAAACATTGTTTTTTTTTTTAAATAAAGAATTTTAATATTATGTAGATAGAGTATCATTTGATCACCCACGGGTTTTTGATTCTCCCGATCCACCCTCTCTCCTTACTGTTGTCGGGGCTGCAGCTAACCGAACAAAACCCTCCACAAAACCTTGCACCAGGAAACAAAGAGTCGTGAGAGTCTGACGCTCGAGGTGAACGTCTGGTGCCACTGGGTTACGTTCTAAGTCCCGGTCAAGGAATCGCGCAGTAACGTGGTTGCACGAAAACCATAGTTACACTCTATTAGCGGTCAAGAAAGAGGTTTTCGAGAATCACTTCTATCGATACCTACGATTAAACTAGTATTCAGTAGCGACTATCAATTAAGAATTGAATAATTGTAATGGATATCATCGAGTCTCTATGTTGTGATTTTTGTACCCGTTACTTTTTTCATTAATTTACCTCAGTACAAAAGTAAAGTTTATGTGTCATTAGTACTTTAAATTTGCTTGAACGCAATTTTATAATGCATGATTAACTATAGACAGAAAAAAGTGAAAAAATTGACAGTTACGCTGAACTCAAGTCATGTATGACACTTAAGAAATATCTAGTTAAAAAATTGTTTTGTTCGCATAATTGAATCCATTTCTTTTTCATAACAGGTTAGTTATTTTAGTTAAGCATATTTCGAAGGAATTTAGCTATAGTAAAAGCAATGTCTGAGTTTATAAAGTATTCAAAATGCCAAATACTGTATTTTGTAATATTAATGTAATTAATATTAAAAGTAATAAACGAGTTTTCTTAATAAACAACACATTTGGTTTTATTTTATTCTTTTGATTACTTGTCAGCATGATTATTTGTTCTTATTTTATTCCTGAATTAACGGAAGTAGTTACTTTGACCAACTTTTTAATTATATTCGCCAAATTCTGCCGAATTTTCTGAAACTTTTCTTAATTTCGTAAAATTTTTCTTAACTTTGCCAAACGTTTCTAAACTTTATCCAACTTTTCCTATTTTTGCAAATCTTGTTTTTGTCTTTGTCAAATTTTTTTCAACTCTCCTAAATTGTTCCTCACTCTGCCAAAAATTAAATAAAATTAGGCGAAAAGTCCGCAAAATAAAAAAACCGCTGCCAATTCTTTGGCGCGTACCTACCTTCCTCCTTAAAATTATTTAACACGTGTTGCACATAAGCGGGCAAGTATAAACAATTTTCAGTTATCATGTAACACAGAAAACCTTGCTTTTTTCGTATTTGATCTATTTCCTGGAATCAAATCAATGAAATCACTCATAATTCTCTCTCTCTCTCTCTCTCTCTCTCTCTCTCTCTCTCTCTCTCTCTCTCTCTGTCTCGCATAGCTATAATCAATTAATAAATGTTAAACGAAATATCGCTATGAAATAAACGCACATACAAGACTGAAAGTCTTTTTTTTCATGAATAAATATTACGAGAAAAAGAAAGAACAAGCCTAGGTAGATTAAAATTCATTTTATCGAAGCTGAGATAGAAATGATCCAGTTTTCAGTTAAGCAAAGTATAGGGTGACAGGGTGGAAAACCACATTTTGAAATCTTACTATCTTCGAAATTAACTGGTTTTGTAAACAGCCCAAACAAAGGGATCATGGTGCTGTATAATGTTAACTAAATCTAAAACTTGAACTTAATTAGTAAAAAACTGCAGTTATCGTATTTCATAGAAAAACAACTTTTTTCAGTTTTTGATGTTTTTCTATGGATCTTCCCCATGAAACGACTCAAAATTAAAGTGGCATATGATTCTAATGATCTTAAATAATCATATAAATATTTAAGAAGCTTCGACATTCAGTTCTCGAGTGAATACGATTTCAATAAATTGTGTTGTATGGTGTATGATAAAAAAACGACAAACGATAATATAAATTTTCCGCGGTAAGAAGATAACAAAACTAAAATTTGCTATAAAAAAAAGAAGTTAAAAAAATGTAAAAACTGACTTTTTTCCACCATGTTACAGTTTAAACAAAGTAAATAAGACTAGGTGGCTTTAAATCCACTTAGTAGAAACTGAGATACAGGCGTATACATGGTACGCACACACACATACATCCATACGGACATTTTCCAAACACACTATTTTTCGACTTGAAATACTTCAAAACACGCTTCCAACATGTTTTTAGACAAACTTCAAAAATCTTCAAATGTGTGACTGCAACCATGCACTCACACAAACAATGTACAACCGATCGTGACGAAGCAACTGGATTGCAAAACATGTAGAGCGCCGAAAATCGGAGCGAGTGCTATGACCTCTGTGTCAGCACTCCTTGCGCGTGAATTACTACTGCAAGGCATACGCGTCGATCCTTTGTGGCAAATGTTGATTGGACTCCTGCGATCTTTTTCATCTCAATTTCATAACCGCGTGAATCGGTACCAAGGCTTTGAAAACCCCTAAGACGATCCACGCAGTGCCGTTTTGCGTAGTGACTTACTCCTTGGCGGTTACGACTGATTCTAAGATGAAGCGGCGGTGTTTGCTAGGGTTAGTGTTTGGAGCATGTTATATCCGTCCAACACCTTGGGAGCGTGCTAAATCCGTCCCTTGTTTCTCATTTCGATGTCTGGTTTTCAAATTTTCTGGCTGCTATTATTCAGAAATTAATGTACGTAAAGATCTGTTCTCTTGCATGCACATTTCTTTCACAATAATGCAACAATATTTAATGTTAAATTCATCTCAAGTGATATACTTTTAATTTTCATTTGAACACCCATCTGAAAGTTTGGGTTCATCGCTGACATGTTCAAATTCTTATTATTGCATTGGGAAAAGAGGCAAAGTTATTATAACTTTCTACCTATAAAAATACACTAGAAACCAGAAATACAACTGGCTAAAGTAAGTAGATCCTCTGAAACAACTCTAACATGAAATTTGACACGGCAAATCCAAAATTGATCATAGTCCTCGAACCGAAAACTCCAACAGAGACAGTGAAGTAAAAACTGTTACAGTAACTCATTTCAAAATTATTTTACATATATCTGGACAAAAAATCAGATATTTAGCTTTAATACAATGCAGATGGCATAAGAATAATGTATTTGAGCATTGGATAATAAGACTATATGGCTTCCATTAAATTACTCACTAACTTGAGTTACCATCATAACCTTGAAGGATGTAAATATGTTTAACCTTTTTCTTGTGCTGCACACTGACGGTTTAAACATTGTTAAAAGTCCAATTTTAGTTTTTCAAATATACCTATCATGTAAATTAAATTCATTCGTATTCTTAGGTTAGGAATTTTTAAACTCTGTTTATCCTACGAAAAAGCTTTTATTTAATGAATAATGACGATAGTTTTTGATTTTCAATAATGATATTTTAACTATTCATAAAAGATAGTAACATTCGTCTCAATTAACAATAATAACCCAATGTTTATTTTTACTGTAAGGGGACAAAACACCTTTAATCCCCGAAAAAAAGAACTCTGAGAAAAATTCATAAATTTTAAGTCAATCATTTGAAATTTTTTATAGATATATTTAGCATAAATACCTTTAATTTTATCATGCTAAAACCTTCATCATTACTGCTGGCCCATTGTGGCACTCGGTGCAAGAATTTGTGAACTTTTTCACTGTCCGTAGGATTCCAAGTGAACGAATGGTTCTTTTGGGCTCAAACTCAAGGAGGATACTTTGTACACCTAAAGTTTTAGTATGAATGCAGGATTTTAATTTAAATGTTTAGAAATGATTTGGCGATGAAAAAACTGAATTTTTTGTTGGCTTATTCTGGCACCTTTTTGTGTATAAAACATTTTCTAAACATTCAAATCAAAATCTCTGCATTCATACCAAAACTACAGGTGTACAAAGTATCCTTCTTGAGTTTGAGCCTAAAAGAACCATGCATTCACTTGGAATCCTACGGACAGAGAGCTAAAATCAGTAAAAACAACATTTTTTATCCTTGATAATGATAACACTTTATACTTATCTTTTCTTTTGGTTACTGTGTTGATCCTTCAAGTTTAAACTGCCGAAAAATACCAGTCTAACCTCTAAATGTCAAAATGTTTAGTCCGGGAGCTCCAATCTCTGTAGCGGCTTTTTCTTCCATCACTGCAGTTTTCACAGAGTTCTTAGACACTTTTTTACATACTTTACTGAATTGTTCGCTAATTGCATCACATGCACACTAAGCCATGGGTATTAAGCAGTCCATCAACCCACAAAATAGATGATGATTAGCGTGTCCAAGTTCAAGAGCACGAAATATAAGAACTGCTCTTCTGTTGTTCACCCAAGCATGGTTCTTGACGCCAACTTCTGCATGAGTTAAAAGCTGTCAGCTGACTACATATTACTTCAATCTTGTATCGTAATCCCTAAGCTTCGGATTCGCCAAGTTAAACTTTGCCATGACATTGGTTGCTAATCAAAATTTCCTTAAGTACAGGAAATAGAATGTTGATATCAATCAATTTATTCCTGATCTTAGAGGTATCTTCCGCTAATGTCTTTCGCTCATCAACTGTGTTTACTCAGTGTAAAACACATCCCAGGACTATATCAGCTATGTTTTAAAATATTTGCTGTCTACTAGCAGAACAGCAGAACGGTCGCTCTGTCCTTCTCCGACACATTGATTCTAATCTGCCAACAGGTGGCGCGCGGGCGCACGATATTTGAATTTAAATAAATGTCCCTACGTATCCATCGGAGCCTTATATAAGAAGCGAAACTAGAAATTTATCTCGAAAATAACTCAAAAAAATCTTATCAGTACGCTCTAATTTATTTACTAAAATATGTATGCGGATCATAATATACATTATTACAGTAAAAGAATTGTATTTTTAACATTTACAATAAAAATTTTATTCAGATTAAATTTATAAAACTTAAAATTAAA
Organism: Nasonia vitripennis; assembly: GCF_009193385.2. Lineage (NCBI taxonomy): Eukaryota > Metazoa > Arthropoda > Insecta > Hymenoptera > Pteromalidae > Nasonia > Nasonia vitripennis. Next base: position 2,845,796 of record NW_022279643.1, on the reverse strand, counting down.
ATTATTAGTCGTATTAGACAAAAAATGAAAAATAAGCAATTTTACGAAAAACGATAAAAATTATGTTTTAGTATTTCGCTTATAACTTTGCAAGAAATTTTTTTTTGATTAACGTGTTTCAGAAGCGTGTTCTACGGAAAATTTCCTGTCAAAATAAGCAATAAAAAAATCGATTTTTTTTAAGTTTAAAGGTGTTGTATTTTCTTTAAAATACGCCAGTTTTGCCCAGTTTCAGTGCAGCAACAGTGCGTAAATTACACGCTTTCACAGGACAGTTTTTTTGGCATTTTCCGACCAGTATGGTGATTTTTTGCTTAAAACTTGCCGAAAAGTCGGGAACATTTCTACCAGGCTTCATCTGCGGCTAATAATTTTCAAGCCGGTCAAAAAAGGTCACTCTCGGGCCGCATTTTAGGTCAAAAAACGCGGAAATCGTCCACGTGTTACAAAAAAATTATTTTAACAATGAAAAAAAAGGTCACAAGGATTTCATGAATATGCATAAAAGTAGGTCTGTGATTAGGCATGTCTTGCCCGGAACTAAGATTCCCGATACTTATGAACAAACAGACGCCTCAACACCGCGTTACGTATATGCATTTTTTTGGACTATTACTAGTTTCTTTTCTGCCAACTGACCGTTCTTTTTGACTTTCACATGATGTGTAGAATACTGTGGTGACTGTTTGCTATTTTTTTTACTTTAACTGTTTTCATTTACAGCCGAATACCTTAAATCTCCAACTAACTTGATCGCGTATTGGTTATGAATGTTAAACAATCAAATTTTTGCATATGCTATTTTATTATTAATTTTCCATTTGCTATTAATCAAAAACATAAAAGAAAATATAAAAAAATTAATTATTTTTATTCAGACACAGTTTTTACGATATATTTTGTAAACAATAATGTAAAATAAGTTTGATATACTATATATTAGTTTCATATATAATTACTTTCCGCCCCCTTATGCTTAATTATGTAATCTTATTACTATCACACGTCGCTTTAATTCCGCTAAAAGTATCGACTACGACGTGGTGCGTCGCAGCCGCGCCGAAAAACCTCTTTTCGACACGGCAGATTCCCTGCCTGCAAAATGGCACGCGAACGGTCGGCAACGAGCCACACGGCTTTGTTGGCAGAGCCGTCGCGCGTCCCAAGAATTCTTGGGCCTGGTGAGCTCGCAGCGACGTTCCGAGGAGTAGCCAATCAGGGAGAGATAGTGCGGCCCGGGCCGCCAATCGGAGCGTGGCTTCGCTTCGATAGTTTGGGTGAGAGAGTGAGAGAGAAAGAGAGAGAGAGAGAAGTGTGTGCGCGTGCAGTGCGGGTGCACGAGGTAGGAAGCCGTACGCAGTGCGGGACGTACGGCTCGGTAAGTGCGAAAGAGCGAGACAAAGGGGACATACGCCTATCGCACGGGAACGGCGTCGAAACCCAGCCTTGCAGCGCTAAGGAATTGGCCCGCACCTTGCGAGATTGAAAGAGGAAGAAAAAGCGAGAGGGAAAAGAGATCGGCAGCGGGGCGACCAGCACTTCGTGCGGGGTCGACCACACCGGACGCTCGAACAAAGAAACGCCGCATCGCAGCAAGAAACGGGCGGAGAAGCGGCGCGCGCGTGTGCTCGCCAACAGAGACGAGAAAAGTGGGAGGAGAGAGAAGATCTCTGCCGGTGCGGTCCGACTAGGCCGTGCACTGGGTCGGCTGCCTGCGAGTCGCGTGGAGAATTGCGTGGCTGAATTGCGCGGGAGCCAGAAGCCACCGCGTTGTAGGGAAAAGTTGGGTGAAATATAGCAGATTTATTGTCGAAAATAAAGAGTAATCATTTTTTTCCTTTCTCCTCAAGTGCTCCCAAACGTACGGCGACTGCGGCGAATCCGCAACTTAATAAATAAATTCGGGCACATTGAGGCGCCAGGAGTTGCGCACCTGTGCTGGAAGGCACAGCGTCGCACAACAGTGAAAATTCTGCATGCTATATAATTATGTCTGCTATATACTGTTCTCACCGCACTGCTATTGTTGTCCCAGTAGGTGATGGTGTTGGTGTGTCTGATTGTGAGACCTAAGAACGATAGTAAAGTTTGGGTCCTTTGTATATTCGCAACCAGTTTAACAGCTGTACATGTAAACAGTACTAGGCTTTGTTACAAGAAAAGAACCCGAATATCTCTACCCTCTTCCTCGTATGTTTGCCTCTTGCGCACTTTGATAGAATTTTGGACTTACAAGAGCTATGGGTTAGGGGCAAACCATACATTTTCGCTCCTCTATTTTTATTTTTTAATTTTCCAAAGTGGAGCGAAATGGTCATTTTTGTTCCTAGGGTCGCACACATTCTACCAATTTTTGTTATTCCTTTAAACTCCAAAAGTAAACAGTAGAGTGGTTAAAATAATTAAGTGATCTATTATAACAAAAACGAACTGCTGCTAAAATTTAAAATAATTTAGTCAATTTGTTCCTGAGCTATGAGCTTGATCTCTAAATCTATAACAAAACAGTAAACTTTTTTCCAATACCCTCAAATTATACATTAATTTGAAATTAAAACAAAGTATAAAATTTGAATACTCTGCATATTAAAATGATAATAAAAAGCTAATTATAAAGAAGCTAAGTGCTAAGGGCATGAAAGCGTTTTTTTTATTTAGGAGTGTCTTATTAACATAATAAAATGTATTAAATATACTGGATACTTACAATACAATAATTCATAATTTTTGCTATTACTTCTTAAATATTGAGCGTCAAGGGACCAATCCAAATGAGTAATATAACTTGAATGTCCCTGAAAAGAAAAATTATTTGTTTGTTTTTAATCTAAAAATAACTTTTGATGAGTGTTTGAATGAACTTAGACAAACAAAAACAAGATTCGATTGAGAAGATATTGTAACGGGGTGTAATTTCGATCAACGAATAACGCGCTAAACGACTGGATCGTGTTCCCTCGATGCGGCGGAGGACTCCTCTACGCCCGCTAAACACCTCCGTTGCATGCAGCTGTCCCAGCTGCTTTTGTGCTGCTGGGTCTACGTGCCGCCTGGCGCGTGCTTGGCTGCTCAACTGCGTTAGATACTAATAAATAACGCCCGCGGAGGCGGCGGTATTCGCAGGAAGGAACAGGAATCGGAAGTAAACGAGCGAGGTTTAGAAATGACGAAAAGGCACGTAAAATAATAAGTCCAAGTTATATTTCACTAGCGCGTCAAAACCGTGAGTTTACAAATATAAAAGAATAGATAGATAGATTATAGATTAGCCTTTATTTTGCATAAGTCAAAAATACATATGTATCACATATTGTCATTAATTTATCACAGATTCGTATTACGCATTATGTACATTTTTTCTTCTTATTTACTACTTTATCACGTCACTTAAATAAAAACCTTTGGTCATAGATGTTAAAATACATTAATAATATAAATAAATTAATAGAATAAATATTTGGACGGTACAATATCTAACGGAGTCACGAAACAGTAGCAGAATCAGTGTTCTGATCGACAGTACACTCAATCTCGCGTACGTATATGCGCCTCCGCATCACAGCCTTAAAAGATTTAAGCGACGGGAGATCTCTCACGTCGCGCGGGAGAGAATTACAGAGGCGCGCGCCCTGGGCTTTAAAGGAATATAGCCCCGCATCGGTACGCGCGCTAGGCACCACTAGTTCTTGCGGATCCCTAGCTGAGGTTCTAGACTGGTTCCTATCAAAAAGGGCAGCAAGATACGGCGGCTGTCCCATTACAATTGCTTTATAAAGCATCACCGCCGCGAATAACTCCCTTCTTGCCTTCACTGGAACCCAGCCTATCTTCCTCCTATAGGGGGAGATGTGCTCGTCCCTTCTAGCACCACATATGTATCTCACACATGAGTTCTGCAATCGTTGAAGTCGTGTGCTTTGTTGACCTGATACGTCAAGGTAGACAAGAGAGCAGTAATCCAAGTGCGGGGTGGCAAGAGCGCCCGCCAGCTGCTTACGCAGTTCCTCGGTGGTGCAGGATCTAAAGGATCTAAGTCCATAAAGGACTCTATTAACCTTTCGGCTAATCACATCCACCTGCGGTTTCCATGTCATCTTCGAATCCATTACAACACCAAGGTTGGTTACAGTGTCGGCAAAGGGTACGAAGACGCCATCCTCGATCTCAATGCCAGGCAGCTTTAGACTTTGCACCTTGTTAATATTACTGTCCGACCCAAAAATAATAGCTTTAGTCTTCCCGACATTGAGGCGAAGCGCGTTCTCGGACGCCCATACCGCCACTGCACGCGCCACAGCCGACAGACAGTCCACACCCCCGCTCAAGTCGTCCCTCGCCACTTGCGTATAGGTTTGAAGGTCATCAGCATATAGCAAATGCTCGGCACTATCCGAAAATTCGCCCTTAGGGCCCTTAAAAGAAGCCAAAGTGTCTCTGAGATCGTTGATGTAAAGACTAAAGAGAAGAGGACCCAGGACCGAGCCCTGTGGAACGCCAAGATTGGTAGTGAGCCAATCAGAATTTCCAACTGTTTTCGTAACCACTTGATGGTTACACCCTGTAATGTATGACTTGATCCACATAACTACAGACCTAGAGAAACCCACTCCTATTAGCTTTCAAAGAAGTTTAGAGGGTGAGATCGTGTCGAACGCCTTACTGAAATCAAACATCAGGATAGTAAGCAGTTGTTTTTTGCTATTAATACCCGCCCTAATGTCCTCTGACAGACTCAGTAGTGCTGTTTGCGTGCTGTGATAACGCCGAAAACCCGTCTGACGTGTATCAAGAAGCTTCTCCGACTCTAAGTACTCGGATATCTGGTCGTGAACAATCTTCTCAAGAACCTTGGCAAGAAAACATAATAGAGCGATCGGACGAAAGTCTGAAGCGGCCGATGGAATTGCCGTTTTCTTGAGGGGCACTAGACAGGCCTTTTTCCAGGATCCAGGGAAGACGCCACTAGACAGAGAGGAGTTAAAAATAGATGCAAGGTGGTGGCCCAGGACCGGAAGGGATTTAGCAATGACATCCTGAGGAATGCCATCCTCCCCTTTTGCCTGTGATGAGACATGCGCAACGGCCAGGACCACATCCGAAAAAGTGATTTCACGGAAAGTGAAACCAGCTTCACTGGCCGTCGCCACAATCTCATCCAAGTTCACCTCGCTCTCTGATTCTGATACGGAGACCCCGGCAAAGTGGGCATTGAGCTCGCCTGGGGAGGAACCGTGCAGTTCCTCCTTAGTCGTGGACAATAGTCCAAGATTACGAAGCTCAATCCAGATGTTTTTGTTGTTGTTCAGGGCCTCCGAAATTCTGGCCTGAATAAAAGCCTCTCGCGCCTCGATTGTGCGCTGTTCTGCTTGAGCCGCAAGAGACTGGAATTCCGACCAGAACCTCGAGTCACGGGTCCTTTTGAATCTTCGTTCGACCGCATCACACTTATCATAAAGGTCATGAAGTTCTGCGTTGACCCACGGTGAAGATTTTTTATTTTTGGGTTTAAATTTTTTTAAAGGGGCAAGTTTTTCAATGACAGTCATGATGTTACCACTAAGCGCTTCTAATTTACTGTCTGTGGTCATGCCCGGGCAACTGATGGTCGACCAATCGCAGGTTTCGAGAAGGGAAAGAAGCTCCTCGCACCTGATGGATTTAAAATCTCTATAAAAGAATGGAGCTAGAGTAGGAGATTCCGACTTTGGAGTCCGAAACGTAAAATCAATGATGCTATGCCTACTCGGAAAGGTCGCCATCATGTTGTTCGCATTCAGCACTACTTCATTGTCGTCAGCATAGATTACGTCAATCCACGTATGAGACTCCCCGACGTGGTGCGTCGCGCCATGTTCAACTAATTTGAGATTCAACTATAATACGAAGAATAATAATAATACGCGAGTCGCCAACAACTTTGCGACTCGCCGCGACGCTGGAATAATCGCGCTCGCACGCGTATATCGCCGTGAAGGTCGCACGCGCCGGATCACCCTCGCGCGGGTGATATACACTCTCATGCACACAATCACAGTTACTGCGACACAAATCTTCACGATCTCATCGCCGACGCTCCTGATCTCGGACAGACTGCCGGACTAGACGTTTCTGGACCGCTAAGCAGGGAGATCGGGAAACCCGGACTCCGCGTCGCACTCACACACAAGATACAATTCGATCCGTTGGACACAGCACAGCACACGAGATCACGAGCGAAGTCCTGTGTTTACTTTACGAAGACCGAGAGCTATCTGAGCGCGCACCTGAAGGATTAACCCGCGCGCTCGCTCTCTCTATCTCTCTCGCTCTTATTCCCGAATTCGCACGTGTTTTTCCTTGCACGCGCGAGTCTACCCTGTTTCGTCGCGGCGCAGCGGTACTCACCGCTACGAGTTAGCCGCGGTGCTCAACTCGTTACAATATATATTTTAATGTATGCGCTTCTTTTGACACAGTCTAAAAAGCACTCAGACGTTAACAAATATTTTCATACTTTATATGTATGTGTATTTGGTTAGGTATTTTTCTTTCTAAAGAACATATCACAGAAAACTGTAGGTTATTTAGTGTTCAATTCATGAGGTTATATAATAGATTTCATCGCTATTAATCTTAAGTAAGGGGACACAGCACCTTTAAATCCTGAAAAAAAAACAATTACGAGTAAAAATGACAAAATTAAAGTAAATCATTTGAAATTTTTTTGTCGTGATATTTAGTATGAACACCTTTAATTTTACCGTGCTAAAACCTTAATTATCCCTACTGGCCCATTGTGGCACTCGGGGCAATGTTTTTTTAATTTGTTCACTGTCCCTAGGATTCCAAGTGAACGAATGGTTCTTTTGGACTCAAATTTAAGGAGGATACTTTATACACCTAAAGTTTTGGTATGAATGCCGGATTTCAATTTGAATGTTAAAAATATGTTTTATCCACAAAAGATGGCATAATAATCGAAAAAAAAATTCAGTATTTTCATTGCCAAACCATTTCTAAGCATTCAAATCAAAATCCCTGCATTTATACCAAAACTTGAGACGGCAGGCCTCACCTGAAAGATAAGAGAGCAGCAACAGATAACTTGTCGGCGAAGGCAAGTTACCGACTGAGACGCGCTTGTAGTCATAATGAAACAGTCTACCTAAGCGCTGGTAGATGGCGTGCGAGCATATAGCACAGGAGAGAGGGAGCGACACGGGTATATAAGGAGCCCTGGAGCTTGCAGCGAGCATTAATGATCTGACTCTGAACTGAGTAAGTGGCGAATGGTAGCTCTCGCTTGTTGCTCCGATCTCCTCTATTACCAGTAGTCTATGAGCCCCAGGCTCTCGAAAAGGATGCGTGCAGCCCCTCCTCCTATAGCTTCAGAGATCCAGCATCCTATGTGAATACAATTGAAAGAATAAACGATTATCATTCATGAATCTAATAATGACTATAGCTTAATCCATTTATTGAATATTATCATCCACTTTTTTCCCGCCATCAAATGTTCCACCGGATCAGGAAGGTAGTACCCTGCTCTTAGGTGGAGCTATCAAGTAACATGCTCATAGTGAGATGGTAGTAACTCACATATCAGTCTGCAGCATCGTGGTTTACCTAAGTGTGTGGAGCATGCATAATGGATATCCCCTACTCACCTCCTGCAACATACGAGCAGCTCTGCTCTAGTGGCTCTCCTACTTTAAAGGATACGGAAGGCTTATGTCCACTCAACTGACAGATGTGGAGTGGATCTAAGCCAATAAACATTCTTCGAGTATTTTTATTTCCTCATTACTAACTTCGGGTCACGAATCTCTCGCGGTCGCGCACTAATCCTTCGCGGACCGTTTCAAACTTTAGGTGTACAAAGTATCCTCGTTAAATTTGAGCCCAAAAGAACCATTCGTTCACTTGGAATCTTACGGACAGTAAAAAAATTCACAAAACATTGCACAGTGTGCCACAATGGGTCAGCAGTAAGATTTTAGCACGGTAAAGTTAAAGGTATTTATACTAAATATTACTCAAACAATTTCAAATGATTTACTTTAATTTTGTAATTTTTACTCGTAATTGTTTTTTTTTCAGGATTTAAAGGTATTGTGTCCCCTTAATATCTACTATTAAATTTAGTGGCTAACGATGTGCCGTGTGCCATGTACCTAAATAAATGAACCCAAGTCCCCAAAAGTTGGACTTATGAATTTGGGAATTAAAAATTTTGTACCTTAAAAGTTTTAGGCCTTTTAATATTTTGGGCCTTTAAAATTTTAGACCTTATAAATTTTCGGTTGTTGAGTTATTAGGTCCTATAAATTTTGGGCCTTGTAAAGTTTATCCTTTAAATATTGTTGCCTTAAAATGTTGGGTCTTACCAATATTCGGCATTGTTTCTTAAAACTTTTTAAATTTTGACACTTATGATAAAGAGTTTAAGAAATTTTAGGAATTGACGTTTGGGCTTAATGAAGTTTCAGAATTGCAAATATAAACTGTTTTTCTTAAAGTTTTTTTAACCCACTTTTTCAACTTAAGAAATCTAACGTTTCGTCCCATATCTGTCATTTGGACTCTTCAGTAAGACTCTAATTATGTATTATAAAATTTCTTGATAAACGACATTTTTAGTATATAGACTTTTTGATTTATTACTTTCATGATTATAAATTGTTGAATTTTCTTGGAGCTTAAACATTAAATTTTTTTTTTTTAACTTCTTTTAAATGTGCTTACAAGTACCGTGGCTAATAACTGGATTTGGGACGTATGCTCCAACTTTATTAAAGGTTTGACCTTGAGACTTATTAAGGGGGTCTCAAAGTCAATTAAAAATTCTTATTTCGCGACACAAAATAGCAGAAAAAAACCAATTAATTTACTTATAACAATTAAATGAAGCAAAATAATGAAAAATCAAGAGTTAATTGCCCACTGTTATGTAATTATCCATTATTGTGCAAAGTTTCAAGTTTTTATAACAAAATGTCGCCGAAATTTGAATTTTTAATTGACTTTGAGCCCCTCTTAATCGTCATTGCGTATTCTAATTTTAGTAGAAATCGTCGTTTTTTCTTTTCGAATAGTATTTCATCTTTAGAGGAAGTAAGATCAACACGTGGTTTCAAAACAATATCTTCTGCTTTACAACCACTAATTATTTCAGCACAAATACAACAATTCATTAATTTTTGTACAATTAATCAAGTACCGTCACAAAAACCACCATTCAAATTAATATTACGAAGTAAAATTACAACAGTGCCTGATATAAGCAGGTTGATGGGGGAGCCTGAAAAGGCTAAGCGGAGGAGGACGTGTGCGCAAGCTTGTTGCGCTACGCAACAGCTCGTGCGGCGGAGTTCGCTCTCTGCAAAGCAGAGCGGAGGAGGGCCTACTCCTGGTAGGCAGAACGGACGGTGAAGCGGGCAGGCAGGCAGAGACCCTGCTGGGGGCTCCTTGTTGTGGCTTATTCGTTGCCTAGAAAGCGGAAACTGCTCGGACCGTTCTAGGTCGACTCTTGGACCGAGTCTGGACGAGGGAGGGCTGCCCAACCTGGTGAAGGCTACACCACCCAGTTTATAAGAGAAGTGAAAGAAGGGGAGACTCCAAAGAGTCTTTGTGTTTACATGTATCATGGGGCCAATCCCAAATAGGGATCGGTCCACTCAAAAATGACTAAGAGGCGCAGAGCGCTCTAGTCGAAGGTCGTAGGATTGGCCGTGGTTTCCGGAGGGGCCATCTTCTTGGCCAGAGACACCTGAGATGGATAGGCGTGAGCCGCCATCCTCTCTGGTAGGAGTAGCAGCAGGGTCTCGAGAATATCGTTGAAAATTATCTTTGCGACGCTGTCCTGGTGGTTCGCTTTGTTGAAGACTGCTTCCCTGCCGGCTGCTTTTTCATCCACAGGGAGATGAATGCGTCCTTGTGGGGCTCCGGCTGAGCAGCTCGCCTTGCCGCTATTTTGCGGCTGATGATCTGCAGCTTCGTTGGCGGAGCCCCTAAGGTCAGGAGTCGGAAGACCTGCTGCACATCCACCAGCTCCAGGTTCGGGCCACTCAGCGTTAAGCACGTCGGACGACGACTCCGGGGTGTCTAGCCTCGGCTGAGGCGCAGGAGCGGCAGATCCGTCTGTGCGCTACTGGAGTGGCGCATTAGTGCTGGCTTAGTCTGGGTGGCAAAGTCGGTTGCTGATGGACTCCAACGCTAGCGACGCTCTAGAGCGAGAAGTCGATTAGCCCTGGCGAGCAGGAGGTGCACGAGGTCGCACTCAGCCCGCAGCTCCCGAAAAGCCTGACAGTCTGTCTTCGATATGAGCTGAATAAGCACTGAGAAGTACTGATTGGGGGGGGGGGGGGAGTAAACGAAATTACGCAAAGTAATTTCTTTTGTTGAAAAATCAGATTTATTGCGTCCGTGTGTACTGTGCAAGTAGCCTAAGCTTCGTGCTTCCACTCAGGCGCAATCTGATGTGGGAAAAGAGATGCCTCGGCCTGGATCTGCGCAGCGGACGGGGAATGTCACTTCCCAGCCGCTGGGATGTAAATAATTTTACTGACATCGAACAAACTGTACACATAAAAACTACACAAACATGTTTTCCTACACGGAAAAATTCTACACGGATATTTTCTACTTCGATATTCTCTACACCGATTTTTTATTATTTTACTACACTGCAAAACCCTACACAAGGGTATAACCTATTGTTGTAAAATTCATCTAACAATAGGTTATACCTTTGTATAGAGTTTTGCAGTGTAGTAAAATAATAAAAAATAGGTGTAAAGAAAATCCGTGTAGAAAATATGTGTAGATTTTGTCGTGTAGGAAAATACGTTTGTGTGGAGTATTCATGTGTACAGTTCGTTCGATGTCATTTTATTGTGTACACAAGATGTAATCTGCAGATTTGGTCCAGATCAAAGGGATGCTGCAAATAATTTTTTGTACAGATATGCTCTATTTTTTTGAAGCTGTGTATTTGTGAATATGAAATTACAAATATCATTATGTAATCATTTTCTTTATATAAAGAGCACTTACATAAGTTTATCAGTACGAAAAGGTAAATTAATATTAAACAATATAAATTTTGTTAAATAAACCGTAACTTATAATCAAATAAGTCTTTAACAAACATTACAATAAATTATATACTTTGATTAATATATTACTAGCAGGGTCACCTCACTCCTAACGTCGCTCGGTTGATGTTGGTATAAATATTCATAGCTCCAAGGAAAATTCAAAGAAAATGATATTGTAATGATATACACAAAAAATTAAAAGGTTGCGCGTGTTTGATTATTTTTTTGTAAATGTTAATAACATAATGTGTAATGAGTTACAAATGTAATATAAGAGTATGTATGTATGTCAATTAAAAAGAAATTACATATTAAAAATAAAGTGAGATTAATCAAAGTAAGTCGAGTTTATAACAATATTTTTGCAAACATAATATAACACAAACTCAAAATTTGTATGTTTAATGATGGGCTCAGTTTAATATTTATGAAACAGACATGATACGATGCGTAGTAAGTACATAAGAATGGTTAGTATCTGATCAATATATTATTAATGTTTTTAGTTAGCAATTATTTGATTCAGAACTTAATTGATCCCAACAATTCTGTGTTTGTTATATTATGAATAAAATAATATTGTAATACTACTATAATATTGTATAACTTATATTATTTAATATACTATAATTTACTTTATTCGATTGATCATATTTCTTTTTAAATCTGTAATTTTGTTTCAATCGAAATTATTATGGTACATACTATTATTGACATGCACTGTAATATAGAATAAATCGGACTCAGCTAACCGGTTACTTTTGTTGAGAGTTAATATTTTTGAGACATTAGATTTTTTCCAATAAAACTTATTAGAAGTATCTCAAATATGGTCTAGAAATAAAATGTATGTTTTATAAACAGTTTTATTTACAAACAAAACACAGTTAATGGACTCGACATTGACAATTTTTGAATCATAATTAATTTTATGTGATCGAACTATGTAAAAAATATAGCTCGATTAATGAAAAAAAAATTACATTAATTGAAGTTGCTATGTCCTTTTTAAGGTTCTGACACAGGGATGTGCAAGTCGTGGAATGATATTGATTAAACACCTCACAATCTTATTCTTAGCAGACTCCTTTATTTAATGCCATGTACAGTAAGGCCTCGGTTAATTTCTGAAGCGTGCGCATCGGAACATACCCAGAGCGGGACTGACTATTGCTCACCACTGCCGAATCTGCCCGCGTACTTTACGCGGGCAGCGTACACTGCCGTACTACAATCGTGCTCGAGTGCAACTTATACATCAGTTACAGCAGAAGTTTCTCATTAAGTTATTTTTTATAGATTGCAACTGCAGAAAATTTTCTAATTTTCAGTTTTCGGGCTACGCCTCAATCAGCTACGTCAATGCTTGCGGCGCGAGAGATTAATACGCACTATTATATTATTTGCACGAAAAAGATGAGAGGCTTTACATGTTGCTAATATATATCTGAAAAAACTAAACCATACATTGTGAATCACGATTAATAAACGAAGATATTTACCGATACTAGGAATGAAGGCGCGCTTCGCGCGCTCCTTATTCTATCTATGTCTAATAACCCTGGTAGAAAAAACAACATAAGTTTTGGGTACACTAATTTCTGCTAATATTTTTACCATATTACCTACCATATGTTACCATATTCTGTAATACTTTTAATATAAATATATTAACAACGCCCAAAGTCGTTGTCGTTAAGGTCTGAGAAGTGAATTTGAAGAAAAGTTCAGTAGAAGAGTCAGTGAGTATAAGCCTATTATTACAACCCTATTCATTTGCATTGTAAAAAAGCTAGGCAATTGAAATTTTACACAGATACTTGATATGCTACCTATAAAAACATGTAATCCAGATGATTTTAATTTAACTGTTTTCATTCATATTTTCACATTGAGGCACATGTGAATTTTTTAATTTGGCGGGTCACATTTTGCTTATAGGCAATTACGCAGTAAATACTATCTCTAGCACATTGTATTTTTGGTTTTATTTTTACATGAAGAAAGTGATAAATATTTTGCCTTTCTTGTCAAGACATTAATAAGAATTTTAACTCTTAACAGTCGTGAGAGATTTTGAGATCGATGCCTATTTCTCTATTTTTGCATTTGCTCTCATTCGAAAACTAACGGGTCTAGAGAGCACATATTTTACATATAGATTTATTTTGTGTCAATGAAACAATATACAAAGTTCAATTAACCTTAACTGAAATAC